>NC_090940.1:70783571-71093696 GCF_040938575.1 Ambystoma mexicanum | reverse complement strand
GATGAGGAGAAGGATAGAAAGCGGGAAGCACCACCTTCCGGCTCAAATTAAACTCATACACCACCTTAGGTAGGAAGGACGGGCGTACTCGCAGTACAACCCTATCCTTATGAAACACAGTAAAGGGTGGCTTACATGAAAGTGCCTGCAACTCGTTCACTCTGAGCGGCTGTAACTGCAATCAAGAAAACCGTTTAAAGGTCAACAGTCTCAAGGGACAAAAGTGCAAAGTTTCAAACAGAGCACCCATCAGAAATGTTAAGACTAAATTTATGTCCCAAACCGGCACCTGAAAAGGGGACGGAGGGAACACATTAGTAAGTCCCTTCAGAAACTCGGAAAGCAAAGTAATCTTAAAATAAGAACATTCTTCAGACGAGCACTTGAAAATAGACAGTGCTGCCAGGTACCCTTTAATGGTACCCACTTGAAGACCCTGTGGGTCAAGGAAAGCAAGAAGGAACAAGTTACTTTCCTGTAACTGTTGTTCTCCAGCATGGGTCTGGCATGGATTCACATGCTCATTCCCCGTCGTCAGGCTGGGAATCTTCGGAAAAGAAAAAATCAGTTTCAGTTTCGTTTTCGAACTGTCTTTCTACTAGTAACCAATCACTGGTCTCTGGGTCATACTGCCCCCAGCCAATGACTGCCCTCTACCTAAGCCCCTCCTCTGGCAGCCATCTTCAGATTTGGTAGCACGTAAAGTGGCAGTAGGACCAAGAGAAGAGCCGAAGAGGGGTAGGAGGGAGGGTTCGCATGTGAATCCATGCCAGACCCATGCTGGAGAACAACAGTTACAGGTAAGTAACTTGTTCCTTCTCCAGCATGGGGTCTGGCATGGATTCACATGCTCATGAATATAAGAATACACAGCAGTACACACATGCACAACCACGGGAGGTGGCAAGGCTCAACTTTAAGCAATACAACAACTCAACATTAAGCATCTCCTACCTTCTCACCAGGCTCACCTTAAGCGAACAGGTTGCGCAGCACTGCCTGGCCAACTCTGGACTCCTCCCTGGAATCCTGGTCGACGCAGTAGAATCTCGTGAAGGTGTGCGTCAACCTCCATTTAGCAGCCCTGCAGATGTCGAGCAGGGGCACACCAGACAGGAACTCTGTGGTAGCCGTGATCTCTCTGGTTGAATGGGCTCTCGGACGGCCGGGCAACGGTCGATTTGCCAACGGGTGACAGTGCATGATGCAGCCGGAGAGCCATCTGGAAATGGAAGCCTTCAAGAGGGCCTTCCCTTGGTTCACAGGTCCAAAGTTCACAAACAGCTGTGATGTCATCCGAAAACTCTTCGTGCGGTCCACGTAGAACTTCAGCGCTCTAGCTACATCTAGCGAGTGCAAAGTCCTCTCCACCGGCGACGAAGGTGACAAGGAAGAAAACAGGTAACACCAAGGGCTCGTTGAGATGGAAGTCCGATGGCACCTTGGGCATGAAGGAGGGGTGCGTCCTCAGCACCACCCTCGTATTGGGAAAGGCAAGTATGGAGGTTTACAGCAGAGGGCCTGGATCTCTCCCACTCGTCGTGTGGAGGTGATGGCCACCAGAAACGCCGTTTTCCACAACAGGAACTTCAACGGAGCCGAATGCAGCTGCTCGAATGGCGGCCCCATGAGCCTGGACAGCACCACGTTGAGCTCCCACGCCGGGGCTGGAGCCTTCACCGGCAGGAATGACCGGAACAGTTCCTTCATAAACTCCTTCACCAGGCGATGGGACCAGAGAGATGGAGTAGCGGGAGATCGCCGCTAGATGGATCTTGATGGAGGCGTGCGCCAGCCCCGCCTTGGCTAGCGACAGTAGGTACGGCAGCACCTGAGGGGCCGTAATCCGCAGAGGGTTAATCTTCTGTGCACGGCACCAGACAGAGAACCTCTTCCATTTGTGTCCATAACACGAGAGTCGAGGGCGCCCTGGCCTTTGCAAGCACCTCCTTGCAGTCCACCGGGATATCGTACCCTCCAAACTCTAGCACTGCAGGAGCCAGGCCTGCAAGTTCAGCGATGCCGGATCGTGGTTGAGGATTGCGCCCCCTTCTCTGATGAGGAGATCTGCGTCCGTCGGCAGTTTGACTGGGGGGGACGCTGACATGTCCAGAAGGTCCGGGAACCAGATCTGCCTCGGCCACGCTAGTGCGACGAGGATCATCCTGCACCAGGACCGTTTGAGTTGGTTGATGAGTCACGGCAGCAACGGCAACAGATGGAACGCATACAGGAACAGGCCGTCCCAGGGGAACGAGAAGGCGTCGCCCATACTCCCCAGCTGGGGGAACCTGCTGGCGAACCTCTGGCACTTGGTGTTCGCCGCCATCGCGAACAGGTCGATCTGGGGATTGCCCCATCGTCGGAAGAGGAGGTCCACTTGATCCTGCCGCAGTTCCCACTCGTGGCACGAACGCAGCTCCCTGCTGAGTGCGTCGGCGATGGTCTTTTTTATTCCTGCCAGGTGGAAGGGTACCAGAAACATCAATTGGGCTACGGCCCAATGCCACAGATCCTGGGCCTCCTTGGATAGGGCTGGGGATCTGGTTCCTCCCTGCTTCCAGATGATAAACATCGTTGTGGTGTTGTCGGTGAAGATCCTCACCACCTTGCCCTTGAGGGACGGAAGGAACGACCTGAGGGCCCAGAACACGGCTCGGAGCTCCAGGACGTTGATGTGTAGTGACTTCTCCAGCAGCCAAAAGCCTCTTGCGTGGAGATCTCCAGAATGAGCCCCCATCCCTCCAGGGAGGCGTCCGTCATCACCGTCTCCTGATGGGCCGGGGTCTGGAAGTCCATACCCACCGTCAGATACGTGCAGGTTCCCCACCACCAGATCGCTTGTCGAAAGGTCTCGTTGAGTGAGATCCTGTCTTCGAAGTTGCCCGCCGCTTGCATCTAATGGGCGCCGAGGAACTCCTGCAGTGGTCGCATTCGTAGTCTGCAAAGGCGCACAAGGTAAATGCAGGACAACATCATGCCGAGCAGGGACTTGACGGACCACACCTTGGCCACGTCCATGGTTGACAGCCGTTGCACCTTGCCTAGGATGGCCTTCGTCCTCTCCTCGGACAGAGAAACTAGTCGCGCCACTGTGTCGAGCTTAGCTCACAGGAACAGAGCGACTTGCGACGGTACCAGGTGGGATTTCGCGAAGTTGATAGAAAATCCTAGATCCGTGAGCAGTTGTACAGTCTTCCTTGTGTGTTCGACGGCGAGTTCCCTTGACTCTGCCCGGATGAGCCAGTCGTCCAGGTATGAGTAGATGTGGATCCCCTGTAGGCGCAGCCGCGCCGCCACTGGTGCTAGGCACTTGGTGAACACCCTGGGTGCCGACTTCAGTCCGAAGGGAAGGGCCTTGAACTGGTAGTGCTGTCCTTGGACTACCAATCGCAGAAACTTTCGATGTTTTTTCAAGATGGGGATGTGAAAGTAGGCATCCTCCAAGTCCAGCGACGATAGGAAGTCGCCTTCCTCCAGTTGTCCCAGCACATTCTGGAGGGTAACCATCTGGAACTTCTGGGACCTGATGTACTTGTTTAGACGACGAAGGTCCAGGATGGGCCGCCAACTGCCGGTCTTTTTCCTTACGAGGAAGTACCGCGAGTATACTCCAGAGCCTCTTTGGAATGAGTTTGATGGCTCCCTACTTTAGCATCGCTCGTACCTCCAGTAGTAGTTGTGGGACGTGATTTTCCTTTCTGGTCACAGGTGGAATACGGGGACACTTTCTTACAAATTTCAGTTTCAATAAATTTTGTCTCTGTGTCGGCTTGCATCGACTCGTCCACTGCCTTGCCAAACAGGTTGTTCCCGTCGAAGGGCATGTCCAGGACCCTGGTCTGCATGTCCTGACGGAAATCGGTTGCCTTGAGGCAAGCGCTGTTGCCCATCTGGCAGAAGCCGGTGTCGGCAATGTCCGTGGCCACCGTTATGGCGTGGTCCCAGGCCACCTCTGCCTCCTGTAGCATCTCTAGGGCCTCCGCCCTCTTGTCGTCCGGGAGGAAATCCAGCAGGGGAGCGATCTTAAACCCTAGCTCCCTGTCGTAGCGGGCCACAAACGCTGGGGCGTTGGCCGCTTTGATGGTAGTCGCCGCCGACAAGATGATCCGTTGCCCCATGGAGTCCAGTTTCTTTCCTTCGCCGTCCAGCAGAGATGTTGAAGTTGACGCCGCCACCCCGCCGCTTTCTTCTTGGCTGCTGCGGAGACAACCAAATCCGGGGTAGGCTGTGCCCTAAAGCACATGGGGGCGGAATCCGGAACCTGGTACTTCTTCTCGTACCGGTCTCTCTTAGCAGGGGCCATGGATGGGATCTTCAGGAGCAACAGCCCCTCGTCCCAGATGTCGTCGAGCAACGGGACCGAGAGGACCATCTTCCTTTTGGCCTCCCGTCTTTGATAGAGGAACCCTTCCTTATTCTCGTGCACGGGGCAGAGCCGGAAGGGCTCGGATGCCCTGGCGATCATGGCATGGAAGGAGCCAATTTCATTGGGCAGGGAGACCCGAGGAGGTGGTGGTGGAAGGACCATCCCGTCGTGGCTGTCTCTGTTCCCGTATCAACCCTCGGCTCAGAGACGGGGAAGAAGGCTGTAAAGGAGGGGGTAGATGAATTCTCCTCTGCTTGTTTGGAGGGCTCTCCGACGGTCCAGGCTCCACTGGTCGTTGGTGGTAAGGGCAACCTTGTCCTCAACTCCGTACACAAGGCCTGGATCGCCATCAAGATTGCCCTTGAGTTGTCTTGTGGCCCAGGGCATAACGGTTGGGGAGTGGAATCCTCTGCCTCCACGGGAACCTCGCTGGCACCACCGTCGCTTTCTTCGTCCGCCTCGTCGGGATCCCTCCCGTGGGACCGGACTTCCTCGGACCTCTTGTCCAGGATCTTCATGACTTCAGCCAGCTCCTCTTCAGAGGCTGTATCCGTGTCCGTGATGGCCACCGCCCCCCCTCTTTTCCCACTGGTGTTTTCACGGGGGTCTTAACGATGGGCTGAAAAGAAAATTCCCTCTGCGGTGGCAGGGAAACTCTGGGCCCCGAGGTTACCTCCACAGGCTTCGCCAGGGCCGCCACGACTCCCTCGATAGAGGCCTTAGCCGGGTGAATCAAGGCCTTCACGACCTTGGAGGCGCTTGAGGCCTTCATCTTGGGGGAAGGGTCACCGCCTCGCTCCCCTTCGGCTGCCGTCGGGATCGACCGGGACTTCTCCCGAAGCTTACCCGGGTTCTCCGCTTTCCTCTTCCCTGAGCCAGGGCGTTGGCTCATGGTTGATGGCGTCGGTGAAATTGCGGTCTGCGGCAGCCGAGGAGCCCGACCGTTCGGCCCTCCCGGTGCCCGCGGACCCACGGTGCTTAGCCTTTTGTTGGGCCCCCGTCGCCAGAGCGTCCTCAAAGGACTCAGAAGACCGCTCGGACTTCTTTTTCTCACCTGCTGCTGGGCTCTTCCCCTCCAGCCAGTTGGTGAGGCGGGTACGACGATCCCTCATCGTCTGCTCGGACATATTCTTGCAAAACACACAGGCCTCCTCCACATGCGTTTTGTCTTCATGAAGGCAGTAGAGACATCGAGAATGTTCATCCTCCTTGAAGACATTCTGCAGTCCACAACCAGGGCAGCTCCTGAAGAGCTTGGATCCGGGCGTCTTGTTTCCTTTTTCCTGGGCCATGTCCACGCGGGGTAAGCCTCAAAGATCTTCCGGAAGCCTCCAAGAAGTGAAACTCAACGAAATTTCCGCCCTTGAGGGGCGTAGAAAAATCCAAAACGGGTCCCCATTGATTAGAAGTAGAAACGGTGGAGCTTGAGGCTCGATTGACCGAAAAATTAGATGAAATCTGTTTGAAAATTCTCAAAACGCAGTAAAAGCTCGAGAGCTACAGCACGAGGACTCCCAACACTTGAACGTGCTGTAAAAATCTGAAGATGGCTGCCAGAGGAGGGGCTTAGGTAGAGGGCAGTCATTGGCTGGGGGCAGTATGACCCAGAGACCAGTGATTGGTTACTAATAGAAAGACAGTTCAGAAACGAAACTGAAACTGATTTTTTCTTTACCGAGGATTACCAGCCTGACGACAGGGAATGAGCATGTGAATCCATGCCAGACCCCATGCTGGAGAAAGAAAGAACCATAGGAATGAAACACTGAAAAGGATCGACATTGTGTCCTCTGCACCAGTTGCAAAACCTACACCAACGGCACGGTACAGGGATTTGGTTGCTGGGCACCTGGCCGAAAGCAACACCTCCATCACGTCATCCGGGAGGTCACAACCCTTATATCTCAACCTTTCAGAAACCGAGCGTGAAGGTTGAGAGTCTTGACCTCTGGATGGAGAACCCGACCCCCTCACGCAAGAGGAGATCCTCTCTGTGGGGAAGACGGTGTGGAGGACAGATGGACATTTCCAGAAGGTACGGGTACCACGCTCTCCTGGCAATTAGGATCATGTGGAACCCAAAACCTCTGCAACCTCCTTAGAACCTGAGGAATGACAGGGACCGGAGGAAGCACATACAGAACTGGGAATGACCATTCCACGACAAATGCATCCCCTAAGGTTCCTCTCAGAGGAAATTCCCTTGAGCAAAATCTCTCGCACTTTCGGTTGGCACAGGTCGCGAACAGATCCACTTGAGGGGTTCCCCAAAGGGCGAAGATCTCCAGAAGGACTTCCTGAGCCAACTCCCACTTGTGGGAAACCGCGCTCTGCCTGCTCAGAGCGTCCGCTGCCGCATTCTCCTCTCCCGCTAGATGAACTGCCAAAGTGAGATTCCCTGCTGTATCACCCAGAACCAGAGCTGCATCGCCTCTCTGCACAGCGGGAGTGACCCTACCCCACTTTTTTAGTTGAGGTAACGCATGGCCACTGTTGTCCGTCATGACACTCTTCCCTCGCACAGACAGCAGAAAAGTCTTCAGAGCTAGCCTGACGGGCCTCAGCTCCAAAAGATTTATGTGGAGTCTTGAGTCCGACGGAGACCACCGACCGCTGGTGGTCAGCTCGTTGGCGTGAGCCCCCCATCCTGTGAGGCAAGCATCTGTTACTACTGTCACCGCCGGCCACGTTTGCCAAAATGGTTCCCCCTTCATCAGATTCCCGTTGCTGGCCCACCATAGAAGATCCTTTGAGACTCTGAGCGGAATCTGAATGGGAGCCGACAGATTGCCTGAGCACTGCGACCACTGCGTCTTGATAGCCCATTGAAGGGATATCATCCGCAGTCTGGCTTCTGGCACCAGAAAAATTCTGCATGCCATGAGGCCGAGCAACCTTAAGAATTCGAAAGGCGGAAGACTTTGGACATGTTGAAATTTGTGGACCTTCTGTACAATGTGGTGGGCCCTGACCTTGGGAGCCGAGCACTTCCCCGAGGATGTGTCCAACACCGCGCCGATGTACTGGAGCTGTTGGGAAGGTGTCAAATGCGATTTCTTGAAATTGAGGGAGAAGCCCAGCTTGTGAAGGGAGCGGCAGGCGAGACCGAGATGATCCAAGGCTTGCCCGGATCAGCCAGTCGTCCAGGTAGGGGTAGATGTGAACCCCCCTCTCCTGAGATATGCTGCCACCACCATCATGAGCTTGGTGAATACACTCGGGCAGAGGTCAATCCGAATGGCAGGACCCGAAACTGAAAGCGCGAGTTGCCAGCCGCGAACCTCAGGTATTTGTTGTGCTTTGGATGGATCGGCACATGCAAATAAGCATCCTGTATGTCCAGAGACACCAATCAATCCTAAAGTTGATGGGCCTGAAGGACCTGAGAAATAGTGACCATCTTGAACTTGTCCTTCCTGAGGAACTTGTTCAATCAACGCAAGTCCAAGATGGGTCTCAATCCTCTGTCTTTCTTGGGAATCAAAAAATATGAGGACTACCAGCCCTTGTTTCTCTCCGCCACAGGCACCAGTTCTATAGCGCCTTTCTCCAGCAGGGTCAATATAACATGCGCAAGGAGCGGATCCGGAATCTTCAAAGAGAGCTTCCCCGGTGGATTGTCGCGAGGCCGACTGAAGAAGGGTAGGCAGTAGCCGTGGGCTATTGTTTCCATAACCCACGCATCTGAAGTAATGGCTCGCCATTCTTCGAGATGATGAGACAGTCTGCCCCCAACCGGCGAAACAATGGGATCTGGCCTCAGAGCTGTTTCGGAGCGACTGTGGCAGCGCCTGAAGGCAAAGAGGCAGCTGCCTGAGCGGCTTTGGCACCTTTTCCCCCATCCACCACGGGTACTTTTACCGTATCCCCTCTAGCTGGTTGCTCCTCTCGCTCTACCAAAGGAGGAGTAGTAACGAAAGGAACCCTCTCACCCCACTGCTGTCCCCAGGACAAAAAGGCAGAAGTTGACGCACAGCTGCACCCAAAGATTTAGCAGCTGCTTTGGAGGTCTGCAACCTCTCAAGGCTCTCATCAGCCTTGTTGCCAAACAAATGAGAACTGTCAAAGGGCATGTTGAGAAGACGACCTGCACATCTGGAGCAAAACCTGCCTTCCGCAACCACGCAAACCTGCGTATCACGGTGCTCCCAGCCATGGACCCGCTAACACTATCAGTCGTGTCCAGCCCTTTTCTGTAACGCCATGTAAAAAGGCAACACTGGGTCAGTGGACGGACCCTGATCTAAAATATCAGTGAGGTCATCCTGATCAAATTCAACTGGAGGGCAGGACCACCACCCGAGGTACTCCGTAACCCTCGACATCAACCTCCTATAGGAGGATTCAGCGTGAGCTCCAGCCTCTGGCCTACCAAACTCCATCTCCGGAGATGTGTCAAGGCCACTGGCATCATGTATAGACTGACGCAGATCCTCCAACTGACTGTCCTCAGAACAAACCATGTCAAGAGACTCTGGTGTCACCCCAGGATTATTTAAGGATTATTAAAGGGCTCCAACTCCACCTCAGACCTCTCCTCATCCTCATAAATGTCCTGCAGAGAATGAAAAAACTCCTTCCTAGAGATAGGAGAGGCCCTCGATGCAAGAACAGGCCTCACAGTCTTAGATAGATCCACAGTCACAGGAGCTTCCAATGGCAAATTCCAGTCATTTTGCTCCGACGGTGTCAATGTCGACAATGGCGCTGAAGGCTCTGAGGGGCGGCCCGAAGGCAAAGCCCCGACAGCCGCACTCGATGGACACGGCGATGACGGTGTCGATGCTGGCCTCAAGCCCTTTCCAGGCCGAAGGCATGCGAGCATCGAACCGAGACCATTCCCTGCCGGCTTCCATCGAAGGCGTGGACGGAACTGTGCCCTGGGATTGAAAAATCACCAGCATTTGCTCCCTGATTGCCTCCCACTCCTCCGGAACAGAGGATTTTGTGGGACAAGCCACTTTCCTCACAGAGCCATCATCCAACGAGGACAGGGAAGGCGAACAGTGACGGCACTTCCGGGAGTGGCTCGACAAGGAGGACGAGTGGCGGGAACCACTCCAGGACCTAGATCCCCGGGATTCCTTCCGATGGGGAGAGTCAGCCCTCGAGTCGTCGGTGGAAAGACCCATAGACTTTTTGGTTTTACGAGGTTTGGAAACCCGACTTACCTGCAACTTCCCCTTACACTCCTGCAAGGCCCTGACAGTCAACGACTGGAACTTCGAGCAGTCGTCGGTATCATGGCTTTCACCCAGACACCAAAAGCAGATACAGTGTGGGTCTGTGAAGGACATTTTGGACTTGGAGTCCCTGCATGTCTTAAAACCAGACCGCAGAGTTGGTGGGGTAGAAGACGAAGACATTTTATCAAAGAAGATAACGCGAGGCACGCTGAGTTCTCGAAGCAAACATGTTTTCGGAAAAAACAGAACTGAGGCTACGGCGTTGTGCATGCTACTTTTAACCTCTGATGATATCACCCTCGACGGAGGCCTTCGAGGGACATCGACCCAACACCATCGACGCAGGACGCCTTCTGCCGAAAGATTTCCAAAGCAGCACAGCTGTGGACATAACATGTCAAAGATGTGGAATAAGTTGGAGGGCACAATCCATTCGAAAGACTGTTACTTTAATGAACCATGGAAAGTAACAAACCAAAGATCAGGAACTAAGGCTGATCAAACCTGCACAGTGTGTTGGAGGTACCCGGGGCTCTTTCGTGTCGATAACCAAGGCGGGAAGAGCAATTGCTGCTGTGGTAGTGTCCTTGCCTCCTACAACAAAGCGGCATCCGAAATAAAAGCACAGCCGGTGAGTCGGAAAGACTGATATAAAACCAGCTGGTGTTTTGAACCAAGGTTGCAAGCAGCAACATTCTATAAAGTGAGTGTGTGAAGCATTTGGGATAAGCAACACAAATAGAATTGACAGCCAAAAGATATAGTTGAACTTCGTCACTGAACTTTCAGAAACCAAGAAAAGATACCATACAAAGAGTGGTCTGCCACCATGTGGGTGCTCATTCGAAAGTCTCTTGTTAGGTATCCAACTGATGCTGAGTGTGAAAGAGATGGAAGTGGTCATGAAACGGTTCAAGCTAAACCCTGTGCACATTCGAAAGTCTTCTGTAGTTTAAAATAAATCTAAATTGGTCTGAGCCCGGCTGAAGGAGACTAATTGAACCTTGTTTGAAAGGGATCTGAGCCCGGCAGCGGGGGGTCCAACCTTGAACTTTTGTTTCGCTTATGAAAAGTCCGGAGGAGGGGGATCCAGAGTGAACACCCAAGTTAAATATTTAAGACAACATTCATGTGTTTCTGGTACAGCAGGCCCTCTGTGTCAAGAGACTTGAGAGAGGTAGAGAGACTTGGAAACAAAGTCCTGAACTGGGAAAATGGAACTGTATCCTTGTGCCGCAGAAGCAAGAGTGTGTGCTTTGCTCGAGTGATCCGCCTTGCCCCTTGCTGAGAACGTGGGGAAAGGAGGCCAACGGCCCAAGCACCCTGACATATTATTTTGTGAACACTTCTTTCTTTTTCATAAACAATACCCCACATTATTTTGTACTTAGTGGTAAGGATTGGCAATAGTTTTTTTGTATAGGCCCTTCTAATTTGACAAGACTCCACAATAGGACTGCATTATTATTAGTTGATGCTCGTAGCTTGCTCCCATATATAGATGCAGGTTTAGATAGGCATTTATCACAACCTGGCAAAAGTTCAATAAACACCCTTGATCTGTGGTCACTTGTGTCTGTCTTACTATTGCCAACATGAGTTCCTTACACTTTGAACTTTTAGGTTTGATCCCGGCAGAGGGAAACCTGGATCTGAGAGATATTTATGAACTTTGGAATAAGTACTGTGCTCGAAAATAAATTTACCAAGAGGCCTTGGTGTAGGAGAGAAAAAGTGACGTTTAAGGAAACAAGGTCGTAGTGGTCATGCCAAGGTAAGAGCAAAAGTCTCACAGTTTCAAAAGTCTTCGACAGCGGAAGGAAAGTGAATGGAGGCTTCAGTTCGATGGAGGGAAGCCTATGAAGGTGTGATCGAAGCTTGGCAAAGGGAACCCCACAAAGTGTGATTGAAAGTTTTGAGCCGGATTGAGGGGAGCCTAGGTGAACTGGCAGGCTTGAGCCGGACTGAGGGGAGCCTAGGTGAACTGGTAGGCTTGAGCCCGACTGAGAGAAGCCTAGGTGAACTGGCAGGCTGAGCCTAACTGAGGGAAGCCTGTGAGAACTTGTGATTAAAGAGGAAACATTGCAGGACCAAGCCCGACTGAGAAACCAGTGACTTTTCGTGGAAGCCCAAGTGGGCCCTGGTCCACGAAATGAACTACATCCTTGTGTCCGAAGCCAAAGTGTGTCGTACGGTCCAAGTGTGCCACCTTACCCCGTGCTACAAAACATGGGGAGGGGCGTTTACTCAGCCATACTGACCTTTCATTTGAACACTGATTTTTCCTTTTTTGCATTTTACATTCCCTTTACACATTTATTGTATTAGAAAGAGGGCAGGCATTCGGATTATTAGTATAGGCCATTTTATTTTGACTAAGGACCAACTAGGACTGTATTTTCTTTTTGTTTGATAGTCGAAATAATCCCATATTAGTTATAAGGCAAGATAGGAGTTTTGAAAAAACTTTTAAATTATCAATAAAGGTTTTGAAACTTGCAGCTCTTGTGTCACTGTCTACTTGTGATACTATGCCTCTTTCACACGTCCCAAATATAGCTTTGTGACTCTTTAGGGCCATCCATGATTTCCTATCCAACCTAAAGCACTGGTGGGCACTGCTGGTTGGCTAGTTGTGGTTTTATTTCCTTGACACAGCTCAAAGAAAGCACAGACTTAGAATTGAATGCCTGCAAAGACTTAATCGAGCAAAGTAGAGGCCGGCATGCAGGGTGGTGCTGGAGGACATGAGGGAGGTGGGGTGGTGCTGGAGGACATGAGGGAGGTGGGGTGGTGCTGGAGGACATAAGGGAGGTAGGGCGGTGCAGGAGGACATGAGGGAGGTAGGGCGGTGCTGGAGGACATGAGGGACGTGGGGCGGTGCTGGAGGACATAAGGGAGGTAGGGCGGTGCTGGAGGACATGAGGGAGGTAGGGCGGTGCTGGAGGACATGAGGGAGGTAGGGCGGTGCTGGAGGACATGAGGGAGGTGGGGTGGTGCTGGAGGACATAAGGGAGGTAGGGCGGTGCTGTAGCACATGAGGGAGGTGGGGTGGTGCTGGAGGACATACGGGAGATAGGGCGGTGCTGGAGGACATGAGGGAGGTGGGGTGGTGCTGGAGGACATAAGGGAGGTAGGGCGGTGCTGGAGGACATGAGGGAGGTAGGGCGGTGCTGGAGGACATAAGGGAGGTAGGGCGGTTCTGGAGGACATGAGGGAGGTGGGGTGGTGCTGGAGGACATGAGGGAGGTGGGGTGGTGCTGGAGGACATAAGGGAGGTAGGGCGGTGCTGGAGGACATGAGGGAGGTGGGGTGGTGCTGCAGGACATGAGGGAGGTAGGGCGGTGCTGGAGGACATGAGGGAGGTGGGGTGGTGCTGGAGGACATGAGGGAGGTAGGGCGGTGCTGGAGGACATAAGGGAGGTAGGGCGGTGTTTATTCTATTGGCAAACCTAGAAGTCTACACCTGGCGAATACTTCCGAACCCAAAAGCTTCTGGCGGGTGCAACCTGCCATCTAAGCAGCTCTCTCACCCCAAGCCCCTTACACGCCCATATAACTAAAAGGGGTTTCACCCGCCACAAACAAAATCAGGTATTTTTATCCACCTTGGGGCCGCCAACTGTTGAGCACTAACCAGAGGAACCCAGGGCAGAGATTAATAAAACATTTGATGAAGACATAGACTGTGCCCGAATACCACGATAAACACTGTCTTCACTGAAATGTAATATGTGTGCCTCCATTTTGGTTAATCACGCTCTACACCATCTGCAACCCCAAGCACACTGCATAGAGAAACTCTAGTGTCTAGACTGACCAGATGGCTGCATGTAATTGGGACAGCACATTTCTATTCTTAGCTGTTACATGCTTTTGTCCAGTTGGTGCAACGCATGAAAAGTAAGGCAGCATCAAACAGACTTCATTAGTTTGGTAGATCAAAGGCCACCGGTGGGAACATGTCAAGGGTGCTACGACCCCAAGACCAACCATCTTACAATACAGCATGTATATGGACTTATGGGCTTCATTTCTTAGTTTAGATGTGCCCATAGTCACCATTAATAAAAACCTCAATGTATCAACCAAAACTGTGCAAAGGCCCAGAGATGGCTCCGAATTGCATGCAAATGAAATGCAGTGCCCGTAAATGACATGAAGTGCTGGTCATTGGAGCACGTTTCCCCACATAGCTACACGTTGCCCAAGCATTGTACCGCCTGCAAGCCACTGCTCTGGGGCAGCCTTGGCAGCAGGCAATGCTGGAGTGAAGACCCACAGCAAGCATTCCATCTTCCCAGGCTGCTGCAAAACAGCAACCGCCCTACATCTTAGAAAGACCCCTGCCGACCACAAGAATGTTGCCACTTCATAAAGTAACGGAATGTGTGGTATTCACCCAGGTCACCAGTTACCTGCAGGCCAATGGACCCACTCCAATTCGGGTTCAGCAGTCAACACTAAAACGAAAGACAACACACGTGTGCAACTTTCATACTAATGCTGATCACTCAAAATGCTCTCCACTTCTCCCACCTTGTTGGCAGCCTTCAGTACGACTGACTGCCCCTCTGCTCTGTATTTACACCAGCCGCCCCCTCCAGTTCTCTACCATCCACTGGATCATCTCCTACTTGTCCAAGGAACCCGTCTCTACCTTATGCAACATGAGCACCTCTAATCCGCCCCTTCTTCCAGTGGGAGTACACCCAGGGCCCTATTACACTTTATGTTCCGCGGCTCCCCTCTTGGATAACTTCCCCCGCTCACCTTTTGATAGACGGCAGGCAAATCTTCTTTTCATCAGTTTAGCCTGACCCATTAGATTGTACTTTTATCTGTGTCGCTGCTATTCGCCACTGGATGGCACTTTGAGGTCTCATGCTCAACTCAAGGCTAAAGACAACCCTGTGCCTCTTACACCCCACTCCTCCTTCCCATTCTCTTATCTTTTCCCCCGATCTACTCACATCAGCCCCCACGGCTCAAAATCTTAGGGCCTCAGAGCAAACTTAAGCGCCACCAATTCATAACTTCTACTACCACAGCTGCATGGCTAAACCCAATACACATTGGGAAGACCTGCTTCACCTCACCTACAACTTCACCAAAGTGCTCATCGCTACTTATGTACTGAGCAGCCTCCGCTTGCTTCTCACGTTACACCCGGGATTCCCTGAAGGTGCTAAAGTTTGCAACTTGTACTCTTTATAACCTCTTCTGCTCATCTGACCATCACTGAGCTATCACTATGTCCCCTGCATGTCCCTTCAGATGTGAGAGTGGGGGGCGGCTGAGAGAGAAGGATCCCACCACATGTGATGTGGGACCTGGGCATGGCATGGGGTGGAGCCCCTGTTCACCCCCATAACACTGGCGACTGCAGTACACGCCACGACAGTTACCACTGATGCATCTGTAGCAAGTGACTCCTGGGAAATATGAATGCTGGAGAACGTGACCTAGGATATTGTTCAAGGGTGGCATTCAATCTCTCCGTCTTCCCTTTGGTTTGGGGGTGAAAGGCACTTGATTACCTGTCTTCGATAGCAAAGGACGAGGGTTAGGGTTTTCCAGAAACGCGAAGTAAATTGGAAACGCCTGTCCGAAACAATAATAGAGGGCAAACCAAAGAAACAGAAGATGTCCTTTAGATACAAATCTGCCACGGGGGCGCAGAAGAGAGACCAGCACATGGTACAAAGATTGCCAGTTTCGTAAAGTAGCCTATGACTACTCAGGTGGTGTTGAAGGACAAGACCGGTGGTAATTCCACAATGAAATCCATTGAGATCATAGGCCACGATTTAAGTGGAACTAGAAGAGGAAGCAAAAGACCCATGGGCCTACCAACGCAGATACAGAGCACGTTTTAAGGTATTCTACAACGTCTCTTAACATGCTCGGCCACCAACACCCTCTACGTAGCAGATCCAAGGTCTTTTGTCTCCCAGGATGTGCAGTGACCAGAGAATCATGACACCATTGAAGGGAAGACAGGCGTGTCTCTTCGTTAGGCATGTAAATACACTGATGGGTGTAAGGAATGCTGCGAGCTACAGGGAGTTCCAAATCTTCCAAGAGTTCTGGGTTCAAACAAAACCATTCCTGCAGGTTTTCCTTGTGTGGTATGAGGGGTACAAGCGCAAACCACCTGCAGTGGCAACAAAACTGTGATGTCATCCGTACTTGATGGAGCAGCTTCCCCCAATCGGGATAGGGCATCGGCCTTGGTATGTAAAACGGCCGGCCTGTAGTTGAGGGTAAAATCAAACAGAGAAAAAGTTGTGTCAACGGGCTTGCCTAGCATTGAGGCGCATCAGGGATTTCAAGGCCAGTAAGTATCGGTGGTCTGTGTATACCGTGACCAGATGAAGAGTTCCCATTAAGTGGCGTCTCTACTCTGAAAACAAGTCTTTAATAGCCAAAGGTTCTCGGTATGTCACTGAGTAGTTCCATTCGTCAGGGGTATGCTTGCTTGAATAGTAAGCCACAGGATGCGTCTTGTTTGTGCTAGGACAATGTTGGGATAAAACAGCCCCTAAGGCTATACTAGAGGCATCAGCCTCTACCAGAAAAGAACCCTGAGGGTCAAGATGTTGCAGAACAGGTGCTGTGGTGAAGGCTAATTTGAGGGTGTCAAAGACTTTCTGAGCCTTGTCATTCCAGGCGAACGGAATCTTGGGGCTGGTAAGGGTAGTGAGGGGCGCCACGATGGAAGAAAAGGCATGGATAAAACATCTGTAAAAGTTAGTAAACCCGATAAAGGACTGCAATGCCTTGACTGACAGAGGTGGGAACCGGGCAATACAGGATAGCCTTGACTTTGGATAGACTAATTTGTCAGTTATGTCATATTCCCAAAAACTCCACTCTATGGGCGTGAAACACGCATTTTTCTGCTTTAGCATACAGGTAGTTCTCCTGAAACCTTTCGAGAACCGAACAGACATGTCCCACATGGGAGTCTATGAGTCCGAGTAAATCAAAAAGTTATTCAGTTATATCACCACATACCGGTCTAACATGTCGTGGAATATGTAATTCATGAAATGTTAGAAGGTAGCTTGGGCGTTACAAAGCTCAAAAGGCATGACCCTATACTCGAACAGACCATAACGCATCTTAAAGGCGGTTTTCCACTCATCCCCCTTACGGATGCAGACTAAATTGTAAGCACCCCTTAAGTCCAGCTTCGTCAAGATAGTGGCGGTCCCGAGTTGGTCTAATAGTACCGAAAATAGGGGCTGGGGATATTGATTCTTAATCATCACTGCCCTCAGATCCCCTTCCTTCTTAGGAACAAAAAACAGACGCAGAGGCTAGGGGAACTAGAGGACCCTATAAAGCCAGAATCTAAAGACGTTTTCTCCGTTATGCTTTCAGGATTAATTTATTGGTTTATAATGCGGCGAAAGCCCACGAGAATCGGGGAGCAGACATAAAGACAAGGTACAAACAACTACAGTAAGACAAGACGCGTGACACATTATCCCCCTGGATGGGGGACCGGGACAGTGCTTTCACTTGAATAACAGTGTCTTCAAGTTTTTTCTGAAGACAGTGTAATTGGACTCCAGTCTAAGCCGTAATGGTAGGTTGTTCCATTTTTGTGCTGCCATCACACGAACGCCTGCTGCTCAGGTCTATTTTTTTGTTATGTTTTTCTTAAGTGGTAGGGCCAGATATCAAGTAGGTTTTCGTCGGTGGACTATTTTGTTTTGGACATTTGACGTGCACCCATGGTTTCGTTTATTAGGTAGGGAACTCCACTCATAGCAATAGGTTAGTCATTTTCCTATTTTTTAAATAAAATATACTTGAACATGCTTAGTCCTAGTCCGATGATGATGCCTGGCTTGCCACATATGGTGTTAGTGGTGGGATTAAGACCAACTGATACAAGTTTGGGACCCATGTTTTAACCAAATTATCCACCCAGGCCAAAGCTTCCACACTAGCCACCTCATCATCTATTGGGGTTGATTTTTACAGCGTAGCAAAAGTCTCTATAACTCCTAACGAGAGACGCTGGATACCAACAGGGTTTAGGGTTTGCCCGTCTGCATGGGATGTATCTACGATTGGCCGCAAAGTGAGTACCACAGGTCTCAACATTACGATGTTTAAGAAAGGAGACGCCATGTTGCAGGGGTTAGCAGAACAAGCCCTCGCTTCAGTTCTCCAAGAGGTAGAGACCCCAAGGGAAACTGAAAGGGGATCACTGGGATTTGGAAAGGCTGACCTTCCTAGAGATTAGGTAAACCCAGTAGAGACTAAAGACATCGCATCACTACCCGACCTTGCCTTTTCCCAAAAGAATGGGCAGGGGGCAAACTGTTGTGCCCCCGAGTGCTGAGATGGAGACTGGGATTCAGTCGTTAAAACTGACAAATTGTTAGAGATATTCCTGCCCTGCGAGGATCATCAAAGCTTGTGTAGTTACCCTAGCTACATTAATTACTGACTTTGTGAATGTGTCTTTTTGTCTGTATCTGTACCCTCTTGTATTAAATAGGCATGGATTACGTCTTTGTTAAAGAAATCTTCATTGTATCCCAATCTCCCTACAAATTATAGATCAATTACTAGTGTTCCCTTTTTGCTCAAGATATTGGATCGTGTGGCTTACCTTCAACTACAAACAGGCATAGAAGAGCATAATCTTCTTGGGTCAAGACAATTGGACTTCTGTGCTTAACATGGCCCAGAGTCTGCCCTTTTAAACCTGAAGGCAACTCTGATGTAGATTATGGATAGTGGTAAGAAGGCCTTACTTATGTTATTGGATCTTTCAGCAGCATTTGATTTGATTGATTTTAATATTTTATATAACAGAATCCAGTCCGCAGCCTATCTAAATTGGCTGATTGGGGTTTTATCGTTTTTATCTGGTTGATTGGCAAGAGTTTTTCACAATTCCTGTAAGGCGTCCCCTTTTGAGTTCCTCAGTCTTTTTAATCTTTTTATGAAGCCTCAATTTGACATTTTAGACGCGCAAGGTGTTTTATACACCAATCTTGCGGATGGTACGCACATTCTGAATCAGCTCTCTGGTGATTATCTGAATGATGCCATGAGAGTAAATGAAGTCTTTAGCATCATCCGATGTTGGATGGTCCATGATTCTCTTGCCTTGAATGATGTGTAACAGTGCAGAAGGAGGGGACTGACACAAACGCATAACCTTTTATTGTACAAGAAATAAAAAGAAAACCTACCTAGCCCTAACTCTAAGAGGGTTTTACCTGCCTCAACTAAAATACTAATTATTCAGTCAGTATGTCCATGTAAATCAAGAGTCCACCATCCTGTGTCAAAAACCTATCTCTGTCCCTTACACTTACAACTAAACAAATAAAGTAGAGGATCTTCCTGGTACAGAAGAATGGCTCTCTTCTTCTGGACAGCAAATAACAGTTCCAAGTCTTTGGTGGGATCTTTACCCAAGAGAATTAATCCTGTCTGTGATGATTCCAGTGGAGTCCTCACTGATTCCCAGAAAAACATCTCTTCCCACTTGGCCAGTGGACGGTAGCTGCTACCTGACCTCAAAACTGGGGGTGGTATTATGAGGGGGGATCAGATGGGAGGAGACGGTTGTAGGGGAAAGGGGCTGACCCCACCCCCGATAAGGAGAGACGCAGTATTCTTCCCTTCCCAGAGAAGACCACCTCATAATTTCTAAATTCTTGATGGCTTGTTGTCACTACAGAAATCCTTCCTGTTGTAAAACCGAAAAACCCCTACTTGCAAATCACCCTGGGCAAAACACCATTCATGCCTCGTGCACACAGCACACACCTAACACCTGTCTCTAATGTTTTTCTGAATAAAAGTCCTAAACAATATCATTTTAAAAGTTCCAGAAATTCTATGGACACCAACTCCTATAAAGCCTCAAGTACTGAGACGAAGAGGAAGAAGCAGTTAATGCAGATCAAAAGAGACACAAAGTTAAGCATGCAGACTAGTTATTTTGAGGATGCCCGAGTTTGCTGGACGTTTAGAAATGGTGTCCACATTCAAGGCAGCAGAGCCGGAGAAGAAGGAAGCAGAGCGGGAGAGGAGAGAAGCAGATCCGAAGCAGACAGTAGTATGGAAACAGATAGGGTTGGCAAAGGCAGGCACTTCCAGGCAGCTGCTCGCAAGCTTTAGATACTGGTGTGGCGCGAAGCTAGGAGATGCAGCAGGTGCAGGGAGAGAACCATTAGAGTGCCGGCAGCAACAGCGGAGCTACCAGGTATGCACTGGTGCAGAGAAGCAGTGGTTTTGCCTGCGGGTGAGCAGAGAGCTACCAGGAGTGCTGGAGGAAGCCCTGCAGTGCGAGAGAGGCTGTCCCAGAGTGAGCATTTCACCACAGCAACGTGCCACGGATCGGGAGCGTTGCAAGATACCGGTGAGTCAGCCCAAATGCATTGGGGACACCGGGGAGTACCAACAGGTATGAAAGCAAATAAGAATATTTGAATGCCGACCAATTAAAGTACAAATGACAGAACTTGAACAAGTCCCCATGTGTGAAATGTCATTGTGGGGAAAGTTGGAGCAAGTGTTACTCTGAGCAAATGAATACTAATGAAGATATAAAAAGGCGGAAATTGAACAAGTCCCTATATACGAGATGTCAATATGGGGAAAGTTGCAACAAGTAGTACCTCCAGCCAAAGAAGTAGAAAGCACACTGCAGTAGTACAACTGTGCTGAACTAAAGGACAGTGAACATGAGAAGTCCATGGGAAAGGAACACATCATCAGGCAGTGAACATTGGGAGAAGATACCTGCCAGAGATGTATACCATATATATTTGTGAACACTGTTTGCCAAATCTAGGTCAGGAACATTTCCTTGCACCCTTAGTTGTTCATTTTTAGTGTGAGGGTTAGAGTAGTATGTTTTGGACACAAGGACAGTTTATATGTTTGACGACGGGACAGACTGCACTGTAGTTTTAGTTTGCTAGGTAGGGAAGCTCTCTTTAGAATAAGGACAGAGAGACATTTACCCAGTCCTTTTATTTGAATAAAGATGTCTGATGGTGAAAATATTACAACTTTGTGTCGGCCTCTCAATTCTGACCCCTCACACTTTCGCCAGGTCTCAATCCCTTTCCAAGGCACAAAACAAAGTTCCAGGTTGAAATGGTAAAACGTAGTAAAGTTCTCAGTTTAAACTCAAAAGGTAAAGTTCCAGTTCAAACATTAATATTCCTTATTACCCGTAGCTGTTTCTTCAATATTGGGATCCTGGAGAATGCTTCCTTTCTCTAGGTGTCTTACTACGTGATCCGACCGCGGCTGAATGTCCCGCGGCCGGAAAGCTTGCATGAGAAAGGTGCGAACTACCAAATGTTTTCACCTTTCTCATGCGACACACGTACATACCCACACCCCCCACCCACAACACACACCCCCCATCCACACCCCCAACATAAACAAACTCCACTTACCTTCTCCTTCATGCTGGGTCCCTGCAGCGCCAGTTCCCTTTCACTTCCGTGATCGGGAACCAGCGCCATAGGGTCCTTTTTTTAACGGAAGGCTGCAGGGGTTCCCCCCGCAACCTCTGCTCACTATACTGCAAAGTATAGTGAGCGGGGTGTTGCAGGGGACACATCCGCAGCCCCTGTTTTTTTTTTTTTTTTTTTTTTTTAATGGAAGGCTGCGGGGCTGTCCCCCGCTCACTATACTTTTCGTGTTCGAACTTTTGGTTCATGCAAACCATTTTATTCGGTAAAAAGGTACAAACCCGTCTTACTCTCAGTAGTTTCACAATGCCAGAGAAATGCCTCCCTTCCCCTGTTCTTTTCTCTGGCTTTCTTTGCAGTTCACATTGCCTGGGGAATGTCTCCCTTCCGCTGGCCTTTCCTATGTTTCACAGTCCTCAAAACCAGGAGGAATGATTCCCTTCCCCTGGCTTTCATACACCATGTTTCAAAGTTCACAGCACTAGGTGGAATGTCTCCCTTCCAGTGGCTTTTTTTCGTATATTCAGAATGACAGACCTGGTTCAATCTCCTGCCAAGGACTGCCACAAATATTATGTCTTATTCTATTCTCCCTTTGGGGTTGCGGGTCCAAGACCCAACCTTTCCTCTGCTTTCTGTTTGGCAGACCTGGTTCACTCTCCTGCCAGGTACTGCCGTGAAGATGATTAAATATGTTGATCTTCTTTTGTGGGTGCAGGTCCAAGACCTGTGTTTCTCTTTGTTTTTCTTCTGGCAGACTTGGCTTACTCCTTTGCCAAGTACTGCCACGAGGAAGATGACTGGCGACGATCTTCCTTTTGGTAGAGGGTCGCAGGTCCTGTTCTCCATGCTTTCTTCTTCAGGATTATTAGTGTCCTTTGATATACGATGGGGACTTTCTCTCTTTCCCCTGTACTGGGAAACATTTCTTTGGTTCTCCTGTTGCCTCTGAGACCCTTTTGCGCTCCCACCAGCCCTTCTTGTAACCCCTGTACCTTCAGGGTTGGTCCCGGCGTCTCCTGGTCGCTCTCGGGATCGGCTCTCTGTGTGTTCGGGTCTTGGTGGCTTCCCTGGCTCACTGGCATGCTGCGGCGGCTCCGTAGTGGCTGTCTCTTTCAGGCGGTGTGTCTACCTTTGGCCGCGCTGTCAGACTCCTGCACTTGTCTGAACCACTGCTATGCCATCCGCTTGCCGGGTCTGTCACTGTAGGACTGCGTGTGGACACCTCTCTCGCTGCATCTTGGTCCTCAGCCTCTTCTTCCTGCACCAAACCGCTGTCTCATTCTTAGTTCCTCCAGGGTGGGATTGACAATTGGGCAAGTCCTTCCTTTGTCTTGATTCGGAAGAGCCACTAACAACTAGAATGTTCATTAACGTTCCTCTAAATGCTCTTCAGTGCTCCTCACCTCCTCCTCACTGCAGTACATGTCAAGGAAGTCCTTGTTAAATCATCCATACTCTTCCCCGTGTCAGTGAATGTTGCAATATTAGTGTTACAGACATAGATATAAGTGGGTGATATAGAAGTGCGATTCATAGGGTAGGAGGATGTATAGGGTGCTAGGTGAGGGATGTCATACTGTGTTCTCCTTAGCGGGTTGTCCTTGTCCTTAGAGGGGGAGTCTCTCCCCCATGAGATCCTCCCGCTGTGTACCACCCCCAGAGGTCACTTCACCACCCTGGCATCATGGGAATGGGTTGCCCCTTGGGGAGAAGTGACAAAATCTAAGGATTCGTCAGAAATGCTAAAACAGAGTTGCTACTAGTTAGTACCATTGTTCCCTCTAAGCTGTGCGCATGTGCGCCTGCCACACTTCCTTCTAGGTGCCGCTCAGACGAATTTCAGCAGCGCACACAGACAATTCCCACCTATTCAAAAAGATTTAATAATGCACAAGGCACAGCAGGAACCTAATATTTTCTTTCTCTCAAAATGAGGCTACATTATATGAACTAGTATTGATATTCTGGTCTATCTTATTTACATTGCCCTACTATGCAAGCCTGACTTAAAAAAACCCAAAACCCTAAAAGAAGAATACATCCACAATAGGTTAAAAACTAATATGAAAAGGTTCTGCATGAACAGAAGTTATAATTAAGAGACGTTTGCACACATTAACCAAATTATCTCTCCGCCCTACCCACAACTCCTATATTTGACTCTACCACACGTATACCTTATTACTCGAACTTCCACCCCAGGCCTCGTTCAGATATATTATCAGACAACCTTGACACTGCCTATCTTGGCTCTGCAAAGGTTACCAGACTTGTATCTACATCCACTTATTTGATGTTTCTAATATGAATTACGTTTAAGCACAAGTATTTCTGTTACTCATGGCGCCTTAGCAAAAGCGTCACCCATACTATGTAGCCCAACTGTCAGCTCCAAAATCAGAAAATGAGGGCAAGTAACCAGGCTACTTGAATGTGTAACCTCATCCCACGATTCCTATTCTTTGTACATATGTCACACACACACACACACAAACACACACTTTGAAGCGGTCCCATTGCAAGTTAATGCATTCTAAACCTCAAACATTAATTTGCCCTCTAAGGCTTTTGAGTAGCCAAATGTCATGTCTACTTTATAGGTGGAGAGCTTGCAATATAATTTACCTGGCCTGCAAGGGATAACGTGTATGGACTATGCCTGCCATTATTTGCATATAGGATTAGGGCAACATATATTCAGATTACTAGAATGCTTTTCACACAATCTGTTTTTGTTTTCTGAAGGATAGGATACTCTAGGGACAGTCTAGAAAACTGTGCCTTCGGTTTCTTTCTCTGCTCTGCTGTTGAGGGCTTTTCAATATGATAATGTGCGCGCGTTTATTGCCTCTAGCATCCCCATTTATCTTGTCCAACTGATAACAGCAAATTTCATAAGAGGGGTCCCTAGTTAAAGAAGAAAGCATTGAATCTGTTGTACATATGACCATTGCAGCTATTGACTTAAAAGGCAAATATATGTGATTTTCTTCAGCATTGCTCCAGACAAAACCTCAGTAAGACTCTAGTGGAATTGTGTCTAGGCTGTGGTGGGCAGAATTATAAGCTGTATTATGTATCCTGTCATATCACTTCCTATGTCAGGGTTACAATGAGGGCTCTGATATAATGCTACTCCCTACTCTGAATCAAATGATTTTTCAGGGAGTAAGAAAGTAATTAGCTTTGCCAGTAGGGATATTTCATGTTTATTAAAACATGTTCTTTCCCCTTCAAATTCCTCTTGAGATTGGGCAGTAGTATTATTTGAGTTTCTATCAATGCCACTGCTCGGCGAGTCACTGATTCAAAATAATATCAGTGGAACTTTGTGGGTAGAAGCAGGGGGTAGATTCCTGTATGTTCATGGTTTCCCGTTCTTGTTGGGCACAATTTCCTGTTTTTAGGGAGTAACAATGGATTGTGTATATGCCCCTCATCTGTAAGGCTGGTTTTGGGCATATGTCACAACTCACAGGGCCCGTAATGTGGATAGCAAGCAGAAGCCCAGGAATTCTGATCATCATATTCTGGGGTGCAGTTATTCAAATGCAATTATCATCCTTACACACATTTTGAGGCATGTTCTCATGGCCCCGGAATTACTTAAAGTGGCACATGAATTCCTATTTGCATGTTTTCTGACACATTCCTTTTAGTTGCCATTATTGCATTTGCAAAAATGTTATCCTGTCTGAATTTTGTGATAGCCACATCAGTGATGAGTGATATTTGCTTTTTTGTAATAAACATGAGTATGTTTTTCAAATGGTTTTACACACTTTCTGCATTGTCTCCAAGCAGTGTTGAAAATGAATAGCCACAACTAAACCTGTTGTTTATCTCGACCATACAAAGCTTTTTTGTGCATACACATTTTTATCTCTGCACAGGAGTAATTTTGGTAAGGAACTATGGCATATCTTGAAGTCTTGGACTGGTTGATGAGCTCTCCTTATAACATACAATATATGTATATATATTTCTTTAGCCTATATGTTTGGAAAAAGTTTTTAAGATGCACCTTTTACACAGACTCAAATAATTGCAGTGGTTGTGAAGGAAAAATTCTGTTCCAAATTCTTTGGAGATGGTAGCTCACCAACTATGCATGCTCACAAAGTAGCTTACCTCGTAATATAGTTGCGCACATGGAAAATAAGTTGCACACGAAAGCTAAGTATTTCCGCACTTGGGGAAAATAATTAGAGGAAACATTGGTCTCCACCCTACGAAAAGACAGATCAGGGACTTGGGCCCACCTGTTCCTCACTCAAACATCAAAACATGAATAACCAACCCTTGCATCTGACCAATACCAGTTCCCCTTGAAATACCCAAGGAAACTGTCAGTCTAGAAATGTAATTCGAGGCCGCAAACGTATTTTGGTGGCCGTGGGCCAACCGTCTCATGCACGATACGACAGAATATAGGTTTTCGAGTTTTCTAATGAACAGCCATTTTGATGTAACAAGAATCGCCATTTTGTTTTCTAACAAATGCTCATTGTTTTCTGTTCCTATTGCTTCGCAGTATATTTTCCGCTTACACTGCTCGACTGTGGGACATTGCTGTCTGTATATGAAAAGGACAAGGCCACAGGGCCGAGAGGATAACAAGAGTTTCGCTGAAACACAAACGTAGGCAGCGCCAGGAAGAATGCCCGGCTCCCTCCTTAATGTAGCCTTGAAGCAGAGCCGCAGGGCATTTAATCATTTCACAGCTGCCAGCCAGTCTCGTTATATGGTAGAATATGTTAGAATAATACTGCTAAAGACTTGAATTATGCTTTTCTATCGGCCCCCCTTTCTGAGCCCGCTAGAGCATGTCGGCTCCCAGGATGCGAATAGCACCTGATAGATAGCAAGGTCCGGAATGCAACCCCCTCTGCATGTAGCTCGCTTCCAAGAACAGAAGCGCCATGTTCTATTCAATAACCAAAAGATGCCTACGCACTCACAAATTGCAAATTGTTACTAGAATAGATGTTTGAAGGTGTCATAGTGGTCGGAGATGTCCATCGTCACACCAAGTTCAAAGAAACCCAATGAAGAGGGGTGTTAACCATGTCATAGCTGATTGTTTGATATGCATTTTGTATATATGTAACTGATGTACGTAATTCACTCTCTTGCGTCCCTCGAGGTCTAGAGATACACGTTGCGGGGCGTGAGACTGAGTTGGCCAACTGAGACTTTTGCTTTGCAATAAAACCCTAGCTTTGGGAATACAACCTCGTGTCTGGCGTCTCTATCGTGTGTGGTGACCCGCCTTGTTTCCATAGACGTCAGGTCCCCTAGGGGCCCCTTTCAAGATGGCGCCCGAATAGGGACCCTCCCCCACTTGTTCCTTCACGTAACGTTGTAATTGAGAAAGGCAGAGAACGGCGAGGACGGGACGATCGAACCAGGATCAAGAGGTGTTCGGGGCGCCCTGTAAAAGTGATGAGACTCCTTTGCAGATCTGCACACATCTGATCCCTGATCGACGTGCCTGGCTAGAGAACAAGGAGGCGAGGGTCCCGAAACGAGACGGAAGCCAAGAAACGCAGACACAACATCCTTTGGTGCGTCAATATACAGACGGCTTGGTTTATCAGGTGAGTCATTCCCCGATTCAAAGCATCCTTATAATTGGTTGACTTTGCAAAATCAAACGCCCTAGGTAAGGTTGATTAACCAAGGGGAAGGTTGAAACATGCCTGGGGTATTGTCCACCTTAGCGGGGTTTTTCCGCTGCCGTAGACAATCTTTGGAAAATGGCCAAATTGTACCACCTGGGGGAACGCCAGCGTATGAGATGCATGTGAAGTATGGAGTGGGTGCGATAATATTCTGTGAGACTTGGCGTAGGCAAACCAGAAAGCAACAAGACCATCAGTGGCCGGTTAATGGTAGTTTTGAGATGGCGAGGATAGATAACTTGGAAAGGGTGTTGATGAGAAAGAAAGCGCGTCCTGCGGCATTTGAAACTATTAAAGACTGGAGAAAGGAAGCAATGCTCTGATTTAAAAGCAGAGCAAAGCATGCGCGCAGGCATAAATCAAAAGGTGAGGTAGCGGAAGAAAAAGAAGAGGAGGAGTGGACTGAGAGTCTAAGAAGGGCAGGCAGGCGTGACCAGTTGAATACAGAAAAGATATACCCACAACGAGAATTACACATGACAGATGAATTGATAGAAAATATATTGACTCATACAAAACAAGGCCCAAGATCAGAAGTAAGACCAGATACGTTAGTAACTATTGCCCAGACCCCGCCCATAGCTTAAGCTCCCCCTCTGGTAGCTCAAGCCCTCCCAAAGCCACAGACCGCACACGTAACACTTCCTACTAGCCAACCAGGCCCACAACAGACACTTGCTGTTCCCATTGTCCCATCCGCACCTCCCGCCTTACACACAGACTCGGTACCGTCCGTTCCTCCCGGGGTTGAAGTTGAAACCACGGGGGCAGGAGGCGAACTGACCAACAGCAGTGCACGAGGGTAACCCGCAGCGCAATCAGCAAGGAAAGGAAGGTGGAATTGCAGCAACAGGCAGAGATGTATATAGACGGGAATGATGGGACGGCAACATTGGCTTCGATATATGACTTTCGTAGAAGCTAGTGTTGGAATGCATGGGTGCATATTTGGTGGAGAGATGGAAACAGCTAATTGGGAAATTACCACCGCAGCGATTGTTAGATTTGAATGCATTAGCACGCTGTAGGGAGAGGGATGAAGAAGTAAGAGAACATGTGTATAGACTTTTTGAGTTAAAGGATGAATTAGATAATGACTATGCCGAAATGTTTACTGCACCCGGATATAGGAGTAAAGATATTGGGAGAAATAGAAAGGAAACTGTAGAGCCATATATACAGCGACGACATTCGATGTCATCATTACAAAGGGGCGACAAGTTAAAAGTATGTATGCGAGAAGCGTCTAGATGGATGTCAGATCCTAGTATTCCTACAATGGAGATACATGAGATATTTGATGAATATTCCATGCCTACGAAAAGAAAAGCGCTACAATCGATGGTTGAACACTTATTAGATAAAGATATAAAAAACGATAAGGCCAACCTGCCTGAAATAATGGCAGTATATAGGAGAGCATTAGAATGAGGAACAGGAGAAACAGCCCTATAAATCTAAGAAAAGGGGGAGGGACGGTAAGTGGGGCATTTCCTATGAGAGAGGTCCCACCTACCTTTGTGCCCAAAGTGGAGGTTCCCGCAGCGGGCAATGTAGCGGCGCAGGTAACACCAGCCCATTACACCGCCCAATACGTGCATGTCCCCTTTTCCAGACAAGAGGTGAACAACATAAAGCAGACTATTCCGGATATAAGAAAGAATCCTGCAGGGTTTTACAAGGAAGTAGAGTCCTGCCTACAGTCATCCGTGCTTACCATGGGTGATATAGACCTAATATTCCCGGTGATCCTGCCAGCAGATATATGGAAACAAATAAGGAAGGTAGATGACACAACTGCCTTTGGCGCCACATGGGCGGATTTGTTGATAGAGGATAGGAATAAAGCGGTTGGAGGAACACCAGGACCGAACCTGGTGGCATTACCAGCACGTATAGTACAGAAGTTAAAAACAATTGTTCCAGAGAAAAGAATCCAATGGGACAAACTGACTGCATGTGTACAAGGCAAAGATGAGTTGGCTACAGATTATTTTAATAGATTTGAAGACGTATTCACAGACTTCAGCGGGCAGGATGTGGGTTCAGAAGCAAGGAAGAGGTTATTTGTTGACAAATATGTGAGGGGGTTAAGACTTCCAATTCAGGATCTAATAATGACATCAGAGAGTGCATGGCAAGCAAAAACGTTGGGCGAAGTACTGCATATGGCCCAATATTATGAGCGCAGAGTGACTGCAGGAAAAGAAAAAGAAGAGAGGGATAGGGTAAATCTAAAGACACGGGTATTAATGCAGCAAGTAGTAGGACATAATAGAGGGCGAGGGAACGCACGAGTAAGGAGTAGTTTGAATATGCATGGGGGAACAGTGGGGCCGAATCAATGTGCATATTGTAAAGAGGAAGGACATTGACGAGTGCAATGCCCGCATTTACAGAACAGAAATGGGTCTGGTCAGAGGAGACAGCATAGAGGACACCCAGGAGCGAATGGACCAAATAGGAATAGTATCCAGCATCATCATAATAATGGAGGTAATCAAAACCAAGGCCAAAACCAAAATGCCCCAAACCAGAGTCAGGGACAGCAAAATCAACAATATGGAACTCAGAGTGGGGGAAATAGAGGGAAGAGTGGAAATCTTTTCGATACACAGCCAAACACGTATTACAGTAATAGTAATGATTACACATCGGACAATGTGTTATTTCCCCAATAGGACAGCCCAGGACAGGGGTCGGAACCAGTGTCTATTCCTGTGAATCAGAGAGGACCCTACGTAGAAGTGAGAGTCGGGAATGAGGAACACCACTTTCTTGTAGATACAGGAGCACAGAAGTGTTCAATAGACCATCCCTTGGTTCCGAATATACCACTGTCAGGGCAAAAGAATATTTCTGTAGGGTTCGCAGGTACACCAGTCCTAAACCCAGTGTCCAAACCAGTCCCAGTTACCATAGGACCATTCACCGAACATGGTCCTTTCCTTCTAACAGAAAATTGTGGAGAAAATTTGTTGGGATTGAATTTTTTGAAAAAACTAGGTTCTGTTATACATTGCACGGCAGACGGAGTGTTTCTAACGATATGGCCCTGTGTCAGAATTCATGTCCGAAGCGTTACCAGGGGAACCAAGTAAAGTACCAACCTGTATATGGGCAATGCATGGCAACGATGTGGGATGTTTAAAGATAGAGCCAGTAAAGATTATTTTAAAAGAAGGTGTTACCCTACCGCTAATACCCCAATATAAAATTTCGGTTGAAGGTGAGAAAGGATTGAAGAGTATTGTTACCGATTTGGTGAAATTAGGGGTAATAGAGGAAATCACAGGCAGTACATGTAACAGCCCGATCCTTCCGGTTTATAAAAAAGGAGGTAATGAGGTACCATACCGTTTCATAATTGATCTACGCGCATTAAAATAAGGTAGTACATCCGCAATTTCCTTTCGTGCCAGACGTCACTACAATATTGACAATGATACCTGTTTCAGCAGAATATTTTAGTGTAATAGATTTGAAGAATGCATTTTTTAGTATTCTAGTCGACAAGGACAGTAGATACTTGTTGGCGTTCACAATAGGAGGCCGATCATTTACATTTACACGGATTCCACAAGGTTACACGGAAAGTCCAAGTATTTACAGTAGAGCATTAAAAGAGAAGCTAGACATGCTGGAATTACCCGTGGGTTGTGTACTTTTGCAATACATAGACGATCTATCACTAGCTGCAGACACAGAGGAGATTTGTAAAGAAAGCACTGTATTACTACTGTCACACCTAGCGGTACATGGCCATAAAGCTAGTTTGAAGAAATGTCAGTATAATCAAAAGGAGGTAGTTAATTTGGGCTACCTACTTTCGAAAGGAGGGAGAAGACTAACGCCAGAACGCATAGAAAGTATTTCTTGTATGCCTATTCCAAAGACACAAAAAGGAGTCAGAGGCATAATAGGCATGGCTTCATATTGCCGACAATGGATTGGTAATTTTGCGCTGATTGTGAAACCATTAGTGAATTTGACTAGAAAAGATGCGGTTATGCCTTTGCAGTGGGATGAGGAATGTCAGAGAGCATTTGATGGATTGAAAACTGCATTATGCTCGGCTCCAGTTTTCGGTACGCCGAACTATAAGAACATTTTCAGACTATTTGTGTGTGAAAGTGAAGGATGTGCATTGGCGGTTTTGACACAGGAACAAGGTGGAAGAAATAGGCCGTGCAGCTATTTTTCATCTGCGCTGGACCCTGTAGAGCGCGCACTACCACGATGTTTGCGATCTTTTGCGGCGGCTGCTGCGTCAGTCAAACAAACGGAAGGGATGGTATTGGGGCACACTTTAATTCTGATGGTGCCACATGCCATAGACGTTCTATTAAATAGGACACAGACGCAACACCTCACCTCTGCTAGATTGACAAGATATGAGATCATCTTGTTCGCGCACCATATCCAAATTATGGGGTGTAGCACTTTGAATCCTACAGAATTAATGCCATTAGCCATAAAAGAAATTGGGAAGAATGAACCACCCCCCCACGATTGCTTAATGGTCACTGAGGAAGAAATCAAGGGGAGAGTTCATTTAAGTGATATTTCACAGAAAGAGCCGGATGGAGAGTTATTTTGTGACGCCTCATGTTTTAAATTACTAGATGGCACGACAACTGCCGCATACGCTATCACTACCCTACAGAGTGTTGTAGAAAGTGAAAGAATCCCCTATAATTCAGCACAAGCCGCGGAAATAATAGCAGTAACCAGAGCCTGCGAGATTTCTGAAAATTTGAATGTGAATATATATACTGATAGTCAGTACACGTTTGGAGTGGTTCATAACTTTGGACGACTCTGGGCTGAGAGAGGGTTTCTGACATAACATGGTGCCAGAATTCAACATGGCCCTTTGATTGTACGATTGCTGTCTGCACTCGCGTTTCCAAAGCGCCTAGCAATAGTGAAATGCGAGGCACATAAAAAAGTAACATGCAAAATAGGAGAGGGAAACGCGTTTGCAGACAGGATTGCAAAACAAACTTTCACTGATTTGAATACCAAGATGATGACGGTTCAGACAGAGGAAGTACCATGTATGATAGAAGATGGAGTTGCGACTGTCAAAGAAATGCAGGCCGAAGCTACGGCCAATGAAATACAGGGATGGGCAGAGGGATCTGCTGAGTTGGATTTGGAGGGTTGTTGGGTGGACAAGGGAACTAGAAACTGGATGTTGCCAAATTCATATGTGACTTCAATGGTCACAATGGCCCACAGTCCTACGCACATCTGTGCCAAGAAAATGATACAGCACCTTTCTACAGTGTGGCAGAATGCAAACATAAAAAATAATGCAGAAAGGTTGGTGCAGAACTGTATCACGTGTTTACAACACAATGTAGGAAAGGGAACAGTGACACCAAAAGGAAGTTTTGGCCCGCCCTCCATGCCGTTTGAGGTAGTCTTCATAGAGATGGAAAGGTGCCAAAACTTAAAATACGTCTTGGTGGTAATCTGTGCATTCAGTAAGTGGGTGGAGGCATATCCTTTAAAAGACTGCACAGCGATGAGTATGGCAAAAGTAATGTTGAAGGAGTAATTTTCCAGATTTGGCTTGCCCCGTGTCCTATGGTCCGATAATGGACCACATTTTGTGAGTGCAGTGGTGTTACAGATATGTGCAGGTCTCCAGATTGATAAGAGATTCCACAGTTCAAGGCATCCGAGTTCTGCCGGTCTTGTGGAGAGGCACAACGGGATACTTAAATCAAAGATTAGCAAGATTTGTGCGGGGAAGCAAGTTGAGTTGGGTGGATGCATTACCAATAGCAATATTATGCATGCGTACGTCTGTACAGGCTAAAACTGGGCTCTCCCCGTACGAGATCATAATGGGGAGGCCGGCAAATGTATGGTGCGCACCTCAGCCAAAACGGCTCAGTGAGATAGAACATCCTCTGCTTAGTACCGATTGTGGCCTTTTAATGCAGAAATTGCATTTGATTCATCAGCAGGTGCAGGAGGCATTACCCGTGTGGTATACCGGTCCGGGGCACGCACTGGAGCCAGGAGACTGGGTGCTGCTAAAAAACTTCAAAAGAAAGTCATCATTACCACCCAGGTGGCACGGGCCCTATCAAGTACTTTTGCCAACGCAGACGGCAATACGGGTGGATGGAAGGAAGTCGTGGATCCATGCCAAGACGATTCCAACTGCACTGAAAGTCTTGCCTGACACCGATGACCGGAAAGAGACAGCGGTCGCAGAGACAAAAGAAACTGTTGCCAGTGTGCAGCCACCTGATCTGCCAAAACGTGAAGTGAAACTCGAAACAAAGCCTGAGACGATTGCCAAAGAGGGGGAAGGGCAAAGAGTGCCCCAACGTTGCCCAGCAGAATCGACATCACTGCTGACCGACGTGAAATCTGCCTTGCAGATACCAGCAAAACCAAATCGTGTACCCCTTTGGCGCCCACCAGCACTTGCCAGCACGCCAAAGACCGAATCTGCATCATTGGCGCGGCGTACACCAGCACCTGCAGAAGCGCCGCAGGCTGACTTCAAGCCTGAATCTGAAAGTGCACCGGCAATGTTCACGGATCATACGATACCAGGAGCAAGGCGATACAACCTGCGGCCTCGGAAGACAAAGTGATCCGCATTCTTTTTCTTTTGGTGTTTATGTCAACCTCTGGTTCAGCTCATGGACGGAGAAGGAACCAGGGGTGTAGAGGTGAGAAGCGTGAGAATTGTGCAAGTCGGACAATTCAAGACTCGCGGCTCCTCGGTGCGAGCATAAAAGTACATGTGTCCGGAACCAGAGCGGACAAGCTGGCGCACATGGTACTATGACAAGTGAGATCATTGATTAACAGTACATGTGTCCGGAACCAGAGCGGACAAGCTGGGCGCACATGATACTGAGGCGAAAACTGATCAAAGGTCCTCTGAGCAGTATAAGAAGGGACAAGTGATCTCGCCTAAAAACGAATAATCGAATCCAGGCTAAAAAAAAAAAAAAAGGACAGGCAAAACTGAACTGGGAGAATTCCATTGCACTTATAGACATCAGAGCAAGCGCGGCAAAGAGAGATATCCACAACGAACCGTGAGAAGGAAGAAGGACGAGAAACATGCCGGGACCGGTTCCAGCCTCCTCCTGCACCACCACTGCTGAAAATGAGTCAGTTATAACGACTATAACTTTAAGAAAAACGCATGGTAAAACAAATTGTATGCTGACACTAACGATAATAATGTGCTTTATGAGCGTGGTAGCACCAATATCGACAGCCCTAATATTATGGTGGGTAGAAACAATACACCCATTAGAAATGTTTTTACCAATGATTAATATATCCACTACTGAAAGCCTGGTTCAGGTGATCACTTATACCCTACCCCCAATGGAAGAAAAACACAGGGAAGGTTTTGGGAATAATACATTATTATTAATCATGAACATGACACATGCAATCCCGAAGAAAACAAACTGCTGGGTATGTGCCCATTTACCGCAGCATGCTGGGAAAGGAATAGGGTGGTATGTGCAGCCGTTACCATTAAGTTCTGCATGTAGTACATCTTTAGGTGCAACTTTCTATGGGAAGTGGAATAAGAGTAATACGGGTCAATTAGACAGAACCAACATGAATGTGTTTGAGGAGATAATAATGAAGCCTGTGGGTTGTTCCATTTTCCATGAAGCACAAGTAATAACCCCAGAGCCCACGAGGAAAAGCACACAAAAAATAACACGACAAAATAGACGAGATAGATTGTCCCCGCCAGAAAAACATCTGTAATGACATTTCGTGTAAGAACAGAAGGGAACAAAGATGCGATTCCCCCATCTTATACGGTGAATTATAGCCCAAGAACTGTCCCGTTTTGCCTGAAAAAGAAAGGATCTTTTTTCGGTCGGAACATATACTAGTTGTATGAATACGGTGGTACTAAAATGGGAAATAGAACCAGTATACGTAGTTGATCCAGTTTATTTTATATGTGGAGAGAAAGCATACCCTTGGTTTCCCAGAAACTGGGGAGGTACATGTTATCTCGGGCTATTGTTCCCGGGAGTATTCCTCTTGGAAACAGCAGCCATGGCCAAATTATCCAGAACTAGAGTCAAAAGGACAGACGGAGGTGTTTTAATAGCAACTGATGTAGCTAAATCATTCATTCCATTTTTAGGACAGATAGTGAACTCCTATAATATAAGGCAACTGTCCAGAATCCTAAAGAATACAATAAACACAACAACAGATATATTATTTAACATGACGTTGGAAGAAAGAGGAATCAGGTTAATGACGCTGCAAAATAGAATGGCTCTCGATGTAATCCTGGTTGATCGTGGGGGAATTTACAAAATAGTGGGATCAGCATGTTGCGATTATGTCGATGACTATTCCCCCACGATCTTTGAAGCAATAAAGAAAATGCACATTCTAAGCTCTGAACTCCCCACGGGAGAAGGGAGCTGGGAAATAGGATCTTGGTTTTGGGGAATACTACGATCTTGGGGATGGAAGCTGATCTCCATACTAGTAGTGGTGTTTGGAATATTCCTAACGTGTTGTTGTTGTATACATTATTTACCCATAGTTTGTGCAGAGGTAACTGAGGGATGTACAGAAGGATGCATGCAAATGATAACCAAGAAAAAACAACCTCTTGATCGAACTAGCCCAGACCCAAATGAGATGAGAGTAATGAAAGAGTTGATGGCAATAGATATTACTGAAGGCAATGATGACCACGATAGCATGCGAGACTCAGACATAAGTACTTCAGATTCATCATCACTAGAGGAGGTTTCAATAAATAGGTGAGACGTTTGGCATATGGCCAAAGGAGGGTTTGTCAGTCTAGAAATCTAATTCGAGACCGCAAACGTATTTTGGTGGCCGTGGGCCAACCGTCTCATGCACGATACGACAGAATATAGGTTTTCGAGTTTTCTAATGAACAGCCATTTTGATGTAACAAGAATCGCCATTTTGTTTTCTAACCATTGCTCATTGCTTTCTGTTCCTATTGCTTCGCAGTATATTTTCCGCTTACACTGCTCGACTGTGGAACATTGCTGTCTGTATATGAAAAGGACAAGGCCACAGGGCCGAGAGGATAACAAGAGTTTCGCTGAAACACAAACGTAGGCAGCGCCAGGAAGAATGCCCGGCTCCCTCCTTAATGTAGCCTTGAAGCAGAACCGCAGGGCATTTAATAATTTCACAGCTGCCAGCCAGTCTCGTTATGTGGTAGAATATGTTAGAATAATACCGCTAAAGGCTTGAATTATGCTTTTCTAACGGCCCCCCTTTCTGAGCCCACTAGAGCATGTCGGCTCCCAGGATGCGAACAGCACCTGATAGATAGCAAGGTCCGGAATGCAACCCCCTCTGCATGTAGCTCGCTTCCAAGAACAGAAGCGCCATGTTCTATTCAATAACCGAAAGATGCCTACGCACTCACAAATTGCAAATTGTTACTAGAATAGATGTTTGAAGGTGTCATAGTGGTTGGAGATGTCCATCGTCACACCAAGTTCAAAGAAACCCAATGAAGAGGGGTGTTAACCATGTCATAGCTGATTGTTTGATATGCATTTTGTATATATGTAACTGATGTACGTAATTCACTCTCTTGCGTCCCTCGAGGTCTAGAGATACACGTCGCGGGGCGTGAGACCGAGTTGGCCAACTGAGACTTTTGCTTTGCAATAAAACCCTAGCTTTGGGAATACAACCTCGTGTCTGGAGTCTCTATTGTGTGTGGTGACCCGCCTTGTTTCCATAGACGTCAGGGCCCCCTAGGGGCCCCTTTCAAAACTGTGGACCCCTACACCTTAGGCCTAACTTCACACCAGCCCAAAGAAACAGACTCTATGGTCCGCCATCGAGGATGTGAGCTACAAGGAGAAAAGACCTCAGAAAACAGTGCCATATGGCTGAATGAAGGGGGCTCCTTTAGCGTAGAAAACAACTGTATAAGGAACAGGCAACAATGCTACCAGCTGCTGGTCCTGCCACCTTTAGTTAGGCAATATTGGATAATGCCCATTCCCACTTGACAACGGGACACCAAGGCAAGGCTAAAACTCAAGACCAAGTTTTTAAGCCGTTTCTTTTGGACAGGGTATGTAAATAGATCAAAATTACTGTGAGGCCTGGTCAGTTTCCCTGAAGGCCTCTCACAGTGAGGTGGGCAAAGCTCCTTTGCAACGCTTCCCTGTTACTGATGTCCCCTACTCTTGGATAGGGATGGATTGTCCTGGGTCACCTCAGCCTCTTCAAGAGTGGGAACGATCATGTCCATGGATGTACGTCAATTCACCAAACTATCAGGGGAGCAGTAATGAAATCACGCACCTGAGGGCATCACCGGATGTGGCATCACACAAAATTTGACCCGGATGTCACAAGAAGTGATAAAACACGACCTTTGGCCCGGATTGCATCACAGGAAGTGATATTGCAGCCAAAAAAATAATTGAGCTTGCTTACATTTAAATAACACTATGAAAGCAAACAAAACTATTTTAGTCACCAACAATATTTCAACGTGGGTGCTCCTTCATATTCTACACGTGTGCTCATAATATGCTAGCGTACATATTGTAGAAACAGCTTATACCTGGGCACTGCCTTCATACAACTGTAAAGCCTTATATGGCCCATTACTGTCATATTATGTTAGTTGTAGCCTCACGCAGTTTTTATATAATCATAAAACTCTAAATACTACTTGCCAATCCCAGGTTCTGTCATACTATGCAGTGTGCGCCTCTTATATTTGGGCACTGTCATTGTATGCCAGTTATAGCCTCACATGCATGGCATAGTCACCTTATCTAAGGAACATCCTCTCATGTCCAGGCGCTGCCATCATATGTCAAAAGCAACGTATGATATTGAAGCAACACCATTCTATGCCAGATTATCCTTCTATATCCGGCATAGCCAAAATATCTAAGTTGCAGTCTTACGTGCCAAGGTGCTGGCATGGTATGCCAAGTGCAGCCAAAATGCCCTAGTAATGCCATGTAATACCAGTTAACACCTCATATAGTTGATTATCCTTCTATATCCGGCATAGCCAAAATATCTAAGTTGCAGTCTTACGTGCCAAGGTGCTGGCATGATATGCCAAGTGCAGCCAAAATGCCCTAGTAATGCCATGTAATACCAGTTAATACCTCATATAGTTGATTAGCCTTCTATATCCGGCATAGCCAAAATATCTAAGTTGCAGTCTTACGTGCCAAGGTGCTGGCATGATATGCCAAGTGCAGCCAAAATGCCCTAGTAATGCCATGTAATACCAGTTAATACCTCATATAGTTGGTGTAATCACCATGTATGTTAGAGCCTCACTTGTCTTAGTGCGGACATCTTAAGCTCAGCCTCAAATGCCCCAAAAATGCTCTTTAAAACCAGTTAATGCATCATGTGGCATAAAAGTGATCAGATGTGTCGCATGGTGGATTCCGGAGGGTCAGGCCTGATCCTTCGGCCAACCAATTTTATTGTACAAATTCCATAATTTCGGTGTGACAGATAAGGTGCAGGCGTTGCGTTCTTCATTTCTGTCTGGTTGATATCAGTCAGCTGCACTGCCTCAACTTGAATCTATCCATTTCCTGTGACTTGTGGACTCCCACATGGTCCTCCACTCAGTCTGTTATATGAGAACTTTAGCAGATATTGTGAGGCCAGTTTTTACATTTATGCAGAGAATACCAAATTGATTTTTCATTTGGGGCATTTACAGAGGCAGCCGGCTGACCGCTTCAAAGAGTTTATGGAGCAGGTCAGTCTCTGGATGAATTATCGCCGGATTCCAGGGGTCACCTTTGGGAATGTTGTTGTTTGCTGAATGTCAGGGATCCACCTGGGGCGTGCTGTTCTTTGCTGGACTCCAGTGCCAACCTGTGGGAGTTCCCCTCTTTGTTGTACTCCTGGGCTCGCGTTGGCATGTTCTGCTTGACTCCGGGGCTCATCTTGGGGGACAATGCTCTTGGCTGGGCTCCAGAAATCCACTAGGTGAGTGCTGTCTTTTGCTGGACTTCAGGACTCACCTTCGCCTTTGGGAACGCCTTTCTTGTTGGATGGCAGAGCTCACCCATGTTACATGCTGTCCTTTGCTGGACTCCAAGATATACTAGGGACATGCTGTTCTTGTGGATGCCAGAGCTCACCATGTTACAGGCTGTCCTTTGCTGCACGCAGGGTTCACCTTTGGGAATGCTGTTCTTGTTGGATGCTAGAGCTCACCCATGTTACACGCTGTCCTTAGCTGGACTCCAGGATATACTAAGGGCATGTTCTTTTCTGGACGCCAGAGCTCACCCATGTTACAGGCTGCCCTTTGCTGGACTCAGGGTTCACCTTTGGGAATGCTGTTCTTGCTGAATGCCAGAGCTCTCCCATGTTACATGCTGTCCCTTAGCTGGACTCCAGGACATACTAGCGGCATGTTGTTCTTTGCTGGATGCCAGAGCTCACCCATGTTACAGGCTGTCCTTTGCTGCACTCTGGGTTCACCTTTGGGAATGCTGTTCTTCCTGAATGCCAGTGCTCTCCCATGTCACATGCTGTCCTTGCTTGACTCCAGGACATACTAGGGGCATGCTGTTCTTGCTGGATGCCAGAGCTCACCCATGTTACAGGCTGTCCTTTGCTGGACTTCGGTTTCACCTTTGGGAATGCTGTTCTTGCTGGATGCCAGAGCTCACCCATTTTACATGCTGTCCTTTGCTGGACTCCGGGTTCACCTTTGGGAATGCTGTTCTTGCTGGATGCCAGAGCTCACCCATGTTACAGTCTGTCCTTTGCTGGACTTCAGGTTCACCTTTGGGAATGCTGTTCTTGCTGGATGCCAGAGCTCACCCATGTTACATGCTGTCCTTAGCTGGACTCAGGGTTCACCTTTGGGAATGCTGTTCTTGCTGGATGCCAGAGCTCACCCATGTTACATGCTGTCCTTAGCTGGACTCCAGGACATACTAGCGGCATGTTGTTCTTTGCTGGATGCCAGAGCTCAACCATCTTACAGGCTGTCCTTTGCTGGACTCCGGGTTCACCTTTGGGACTGCTGTTCTTGATGGATGCCAGAGTTCACCCAAGGTACAGGCTGTCCTTTGCTGGACTCCGGGTTCACCTTTGGGAATGCTGTTCTTGCTGGATGCCAGAGCTCACCCATGTTACATGCTGTCCTTTGCTGGACTCCGGGTTCACCTTTGGGCATGCTGTTCGTGCTGGATGCCAGAGCTCACCCATTTTACATGCTGTCCTTTGCTGGACTCCGGGTTCACCTTTGGGAATGCTGTTCTTGCTGGATGCCAGAGCTCACCCATGTTACAGGCTGTCCTTTGCTGGACTCCAGGTTCACCTTTGGGAATGCTGTTCTTGCTGGATGCCAGAGCTCACCCATGTTACATGCTGTCCTTAGCTGGACTCAGGGTTCACCTTTGGGAATGCTGTTCTTGCTGGATGCCAGAGCTCACCCATGTTACATGCTGTCCTTAGCTGGACTCCAGGACATACTAGCGGCATGTTGTTCTTTGCTGGATGCCAGAGCTCAACCATCTTACAGGCTGTCCTTTGCTGGACTCCGGGTTCACCTTTGGGAATGCTGTTCTTGATGGATGCCAGAGTTCACCCAAGGTACAGGCTGTCCTTTGCTGGACTCCGGGTTCACCTTTGGGAATGCTGTTCTTGATGGATGCCAGAGTTCACCCAAGGTACAGGCTGTCCTTTGCTGGACTCCGGGTTCACCTTTGGGAATGCTGTTCTTGCTGGATGCCAGAGCTCACCCATGTTACATGCTGTCCTTTGCTGGACTTCAGGTTCACCTTTGGGAATGCTGTTCTTGCTGGATGCCAGAGCTCACCCATGTTACATGCTGTCCTTAGCTGGACTCAGGGTTCACCTTTGGGAATGCTGTTCTTGCTGGATGCCAGAGCTCACCCATGTTACATGCTGTCCTTAGCTGGACTCCAGGACATACTAGCGGCATGTTGTTCTTTGCTGGATGCCAGAGCTCAACCATCTTACAGGCTGTCCTTTGCTGGACTCCGGGTTCACCTTTGGGACTGCTGTTCTTGATGGATGCCAGAGTTCACCCAAGGTACAGGCTGTCCTTTGCTGGACTCCGGGTTCACCTTTGGGAATGCTGTTCTTGCTGGATGCCAGAGCTCACCCATGTTACATGCTGTCCTTTGCTGGACTCCGGGTTCACCTTTGGGCATGCTGTTCGTGCTGGATGCCAGAGCTCACCCATTTTACATGCTGTCCTTTGCTGGACTCCGGGTTCACCTTTGGGAATGCTGTTCTTGCTGGATGCCAGAGCTCACCCATGTTACAGGCTGTCCTTTGCTGGACTCCAGGTTCACCTTTGGGAATGCTGTTCTTGCTGGATGCCAGAGCTCACCCATGTTACATGCTGTCCTTAGCTGGACTCAGGGTTCACCTTTGGGAATGCTGTTCTTGCTGGATGCCAGAGCTCACCCATGTTACATGCTGTCCTTAGCTGGACTCCAGGACATACTAGCGGCATGTTGTTCTTTGCTGGATGCCAGAGCTCAACCATCTTACAGGCTGTCCTTTGCTGGACTCCGGGTTCACCTTTGGGAATGCTGTTCTTGATGGATGCCAGAGTTCACCCAAGGTACAGGCTGTCCTTTGCTGGACTCCGGGTTCACCTTTGGGAATGCTGTTCTTGATGGATGCCAGAGTTCACCCAAGGTACAGGCTGTCCTTTGCTGGACTCCGGGTTCACCTTTGGGAATGCTGTTCTTGCTGGATGCCAGAGCTCACCCATGTTACATGCTGTCCTTTGCTGGACTCCGGGTTCACCTTTGGGCATGCTGTTCGTGCTGGATGCCAGAGCTCACCCATGTTACATGCTGTCCTTTGCTGGACTCCAGGTTCACCTTTCGGCATGCTGTTCTTTGCTGTTAAACAAGGCTCAATTGGACAGCAGCCACCACCTGTGATAATGTAACGTTTGCAGTAGACACCAGAAGAGCGAGACATGCGACGTTTCGTGGGTTTCAGCCGATGTGTGCGGTTTTCGCTTTGGCCTCGTTAGAATGGGCCTGTTGTGCATGATATAAGCTGTTTCTTCTGCAATGTGAAAGCATGTACGTGTTTTGCTTTCTTTGGATCGCTGTGTCTTGTGCGTTTTTCCAAGATAGCATCTCAAACATTTCAGTTTGACCACAAGAAAAGGAAGCAATGTTCAGTTAACCGGAATTATTTGCAATAAGCGCCAGCCTAGAACCAAAAATAATGCTTGCTGGCTTCTGAAACCAGAGATCGGGTGTTACAAACCGGAAAAGCCACACCATACTCTGAATCTGTGGCAATCACTTAATGTAAGGTCTGGTGGCGGACGAAATGCTATAAACTGGGAATACTGGTAAAAGACCGCTCAGCAGGGTAATGCAACAACAACAACAGAAATTCTGTGCATACCTCTCAAATCACTCTTTAGGCAGATGTCACCCGCCTTGTAATTAAATTCATTCATCTGCCAAGCCTCCTACCAGTCTATTCATTTCAATGGGCGCTCACCCACCCAAACAAAATTCGCCCTGAGAAATAAAAAGGGTGAGAAGTATGCCTGAATCACGAGGCCAAAGGGATTCATCCTAGCAGGTTGAGTCGCCTTTTTTCTTACAGGGGTCGATGTAATGAGTGCCACTGAGTTTGGTACTGGTAAGGGGTGTTTTGTTTACCATGTCATGACACTGCCATTGTACGGCAGGAAGGGCTGGATAAGTATGTGTTTACTGCGGTGGGAACCCGCGTAAAGCATCAATACTTCCTCCTAAGGGTGGGACATACCGGGCACTTCCTACATCTGTTTTGTCTGGACATGGGGTATTTATTTACTCTCTAGTAATCCTTCGTTGCTAGGCTACTGGAATCAACAGGGGTGACCTCTATGCAAGAGATATGCTGGGACTTCGGAAGATATATCCTTTCGAGCGACATGCTTTCTAGGAAAATCGTTTTAGCTCACAGCTGTGGCAAGCTATGACACTACAGTGTTTGAGCCGGGGCCACAACCACAAAAAAATCCTGTTTGCCTTCTCTCTCTTTGGCCGCAGCAACCAGGCCGCTTTCCAAGACAAGCAGGTGACGCCACGGCGCATCCGGGTCCATGAAGTGCGCACCTCGGAAGGTGGAAAAAACCCTGCAGAGTCAGGTGGTTTGGGCCCGCCGGGCTCCGCGCATGCGCAGAGCGGGGAGGCGCCTGCCTGCTGTCGCCATCGATATGAGTCAATGGCCGCGCGCTGGCGCAGTGGTGGCTGCAGCTGCCAAGCGAAGGCTGGTGCTTCACAGGGCATTAGGCGTGATAAGAACTAACTAGACATCAACAGGAGATAACGGGAAACCAAAGGGACAGGCCGGGGTTAGGCACACACGAGCAGCCCGTCCTGAGGCATAATGCTCCCTGCCTGTTGATGGGCCTTTGACGAATGGCTGGCCAAGGACGTCTTGGGTTGTCTTCCACCCACCCCCTGGACTTCGCCCTTGCCATGTCAGGCTGAGGGCCCGCCGCGCCCCTGACAACTCGCAGGGACTTCTTTATCCCGGCCACAATGTCACATATCGGCGACCCCGCGCGGCGCGCAAGATGGCCATTCACATGATAATCTGGGAGTGCGACCGAGCGTGCTGGGGCGGAATCATAATAAAGGCAGCCTCTGCATCTAAAACAAAAGGACTGGCCTGAGAGTGTCCGCAGAAAGGGCGGTGATGGATTGGGGGCGAGGACGAGCCCAATGGAAGAGCAGAGGGGACAGATGCGCTGTCACAAGGCTCCATTACCATTTGAAGAAATAAAGGCCTGGAAACGGACACTGTCCCCAGAATCTTCTACACGCCGGACGGTACATCTCTAGCCCATAATTGGCACATTGGACACTAGGTCCTACACACAGGATGCCTAGGAATAAGCACGCCGGCGAGAGGAATTGCCAGGCTGATTCTGGGCCCGCTTTTGCACTTTCTGGTTCACCATTCTTAGGCCGATGTGACCAAGCTGGAATTCTATTTTCTTGCTAGCACTTCCTTCTGCCCTGAACATCGAATCTCTGTTTTAAGCATGGAATAGTTTCTTTCTTGCTTAACATTCAAACTACTTCTGGGTGTCTTTTGGGTGCAGTGCCAGCATCATTTCCACTGAACGGTGCCCTCAGGCCTTGGAAGGCAACCGTGTGACTGACCAAGAAAGTACAAAAGCTGCTTCGAGGTTTAGCTCCACTTTTTGGCTGCTTTTCTTTGTTCTTCAGTGCGGAGGGCCAAAAATATTTACTGCAATCCTGATTTGCCTACAAAAATTGAATTATTATACGCCAGGATACTTATATTCTGGGGGGAAATTCTATGGAATCAGTCTGCTTATCACACCTGCTAAGAGCAGGTGGATTCCATGCAAATCAATAGTAAATGCCACATGTGTGCATACAGTGCAGGGGGCATTTACACATCTGCACCACAAAGTGCAAAATACGTGTGTAATCTTGTTTTCCCCAGATTTTACAAGCTAATTTTGCAATTGAGATAAACTGCATGGAGGGGGCCGACGTTTTGGCGGTTCCCTCTGTGCAATTAAGACATTTTAAAAAATCACTCCCAGCCCCCAAAGTATTTAAAATCTACTGAAATGCTAATTGGAATGATCTATCTCTTTCAGAACAGTATCAGAGAGGCAGCATCCAGCTCCCAGCAGCAAGGTGACGCCAGTCCAAAACAAGCAACATAATGTAGCCTTATCGACAGAGGGAGGGGTCTTTTCGCGTCAGGCCAAACGCTTAGTTTGAGTTATTATCCCAAGCGATAATGACGCCTCCTGGGGTCTAAAAGGCCATTAGCACATAGCACTAGTAGCAATACCGGGTCTGGGGTTATGGTGTTGAGATCAAACATGTTCGATTAATAAGTAAAGAAAACTAAACGTGTTAGAAAATTGAATACACTTTTATTTTGTGATATTGAAATAATTTGTTTATAAACCCGTTCGAACTAACAACGATTTAGCACAAGCTTAAATTTGGTGCAGTATTAGCCTAGAGTCTGTCATAGTATAGGGAGAATTGGAAGGCTCAGAACCGCAAGCTTTCCAGCAGTGATCCCTGAGATTGTCGCGAAGTGGATCTTTGCCCGTGCTAAGAGGGCATTACAATATTGGCTGCCTGAAAAAGACCCTGATTGAGGCTGGAGAATTCCTATTCAACTGAACAAGGCATGTTCAGGAAGGACTAGAGTTGAATCCTGATGCAAGGACGGTCCAGGAAGGACCAGGGACCAGAGATGAATGCTGATACAAGGTGGGTGCAAGAGGGACAGGAGTTTAAACCTGCTACTTGAACCCTGATACAAGTAAATTCCAGGAAGGACCATAGTTGAACCCTGATACATGCAAGATCTAGGAGGGAAAAGAGTTGAATCCTGAAACAAGGCAGGCACTGGAGGGACCAAAGTTGAACACTGATTCAAGTCGAGGTCCAGAAAGATCATTGGTGATTTGTTGGAAAAGAACCCGGAAGAGGTCTTTTGTAACCTGGGGGAAAGCTGGATGACTCTAGATTGAGTCAACCCTAAGAAGACCCTTCCCGGTTAGGGAAGGACTCTGAAGAATAGATTTACATGTTTTGTGTTGGCCAATCCTTAAGAGACATGAATTGTAGACTAGGGTACCCTGGAATCTACAGGCCTGTGAAGACCAGGGACTTCAGACTTTGTTTTGGCCACTTTGTTTGGGACATTATTTTTTGAAAAGGGTGTCTCAGGAAAGTCTTTTATTTGAAGAGTACACATTTGCAGTGAACGCCTGGAAGGAGACTCACTTTGTGTGGACCCCTCCTAATCATGGTTTATATTGAGTCTTTCTCATGCATTGGTAGGAATTCCCCTAGTCCCTGTAGTTGCTGACCCAGCCCGGTCCTTAAGAAATCTAAGATTTGAGTAAAAGGTGGTTAACCACATTTCATGAGCCCAATGTGCCTTGGAGCAGCACTGAAACAATTCTGAACTCTTGTCCAAAGTGCATTTATTGGCGGGCCCCTGTCTTACATCTGGGAGGCCCGCATTGAAGGCAAACTGCACGCCATCTAGCCTTTAGCCTGAAGGCTAGTAGGGTGCGCTTTGGGGTGCTGATTCATATTCCCCTGTTGCCCCACTCGCGTTTGCCGAATTCTGATCTTATAACAGCACCTTAGTTTTCTTGGTTCGTATGAATAACCATAATGAGTCTATAACTGCTTAACTGAGATATAATTGATCTACTTTTGCGTTATCACAGTGCACGTTTTCCCACTTTATTGGTGTTAGGCCACCTGTACTGAATCCCCCAACTTCTGGGGCCCTGTCTGGGTGATACTCTTATGGGTATCGTCCAAAATACTTTGTCTTCTGGGACGCTCTCCCATAGATTTTTGATTCTAGGAACCTTTCATGAGTGTGTTAGGTTGGCAGCCCTGACAGTGCGTGCTCCTTTCTGTGGTCCTGTCCCGTGCGTGTTGCGCTCGCCATACCAATCCAGTGGAAGTTGCATTCTGGGGCCCTTTCCGGGTATTCATCTGATCTGTGGCCCTTCAGGTGCTCGTTCAGCTCCAAGGCCCTACCATGTGTGTTCTGTTATCCTGGCCAGTTCGTGTTCAGCTCAGGGGTTGGCCACGAAACATAGAAGGTTAAAACCTAGGTCAGACATGAAATACGTTGCCCAACAAGTCGTTATTATGGTGAAAGCATGCCCCTCAGGGCCTAGCATGTGCATAGAAGCAGAGGCATCGCAAGGGGAGGTGGATGGTGGGGGGGCTATAGCCCCGGGTCTTTTAGTTGTAGACCCACAGTGAAGCTCAGGAGCTACAACTGAAAGACTATACCTAGCCCCGAATCCCGACAGTTCCGACATCAACGTAGCTCTGGGTCTTTTCCAGACCTATGCAGAGTCAGCCATGATGGCATCCGGACAAAGCACATGCAGCTAACACCCAGATCCCAGGAGAAGGTGCTCGAACTACTGAGCTCTTCCATCCCATTCATTTTAGTCACTTGATAGCATATTCAGTTGAAGCCCACCCACATTATAGATCTTCTGCAGGGCTGAATCTACTTGCTAAGCTGCCGGTCATAACAGCCTGAAACGTGCTCTTTATAATGTTAATGTTAAAGGATATTTGTACCGGGCACTATCCCCACCGGAGTGGTCCCCTGGCGCTCTGGCGAATCTGAAACAACAAGGGGGTGGGTTAGGCGTGTTAGTAGGACAAGTTTGGAGAAGGGCAAGGGAGCTGTAAGGTACTGTTGGCAGCTTCAGTTCAGTTAACACTGTTCAGGTAGATAATGAGAGGCATGTGTCTGCAACTTTTAGCGCACCAGCCATTTTGGACTATAATGATCCTCAGCCTTAGCCACCATAGTCAATGGTGAGGCATCATTGGAGTTGTAGTCCAAAACATGTGGCAAGATGCAGGACCGCTACACAGAGAAACATTTACTTTCCACATGGTCAGTGTTGTATCCTCACCCCAGATGGTCGGTGTAAGGACCCGCACTCACGCCTGCATCCGCACACGCACACTGGACACACATGCAAGGACGACGCGGGACGCGTTGTTGCCTGGTCCGCGTCCCGGCGGGAACTGCCGCACGGGCGCTGTTTATTGCTCTGCGCATGCGCGACCCGGGAACTAGGGTCGCGCATGCGCTGCACACTACGGGGACGTCACATCCCTTTTTTATAACATCAAACAGTAGTGTAGTACGAACACAGTTGTACTCACGTGATCAAACGTAACAGTAATACAAAAACGTTGCATAACCAATGTAGGCTTCAGGACTTCCTCGATCAATCACCCGAGTCTATAACATAGTCTCTGAAGTGGTCTGGAAGTCTCCTTCCCCCTCTAACTGGATATCTTGGCACGACCGTGGGCACGAGACAGTCAGCGCCGCAGGTAGGGTCCGGATCTCTCGACGGCTCGCTCTCCTGGATCTATGGACTTGAGGCCCGCATTGAGGACTCCTCTGATGTCCGAGCTTCAGGCGCGACGTCCACTTTCTTGAAGAACGATCTATTGCGGGTGACGGTGCCGCTTTCACTGGCTGCAGTCACCATCGTGCCTTTCACATGGGTCACCTTCCAGGGTCGTGGTTCAAATGGCAAGGACAGTTTCCCTTCCGGGTGTCTATTCTTGACGAGCACGGAGTCTCCGACCTGTACCTCCTTCTCTTGCAAACCCCTCCGTTCGCTCTCCTTTTCGTTGCGTTCTGCCCTTTCCTCTCGGACTTTCTCGTCGTCTATAACTCCGGGACTTCAGTTGTCCACTTCCGGTATCATCCCTCTCGGGCAGCGCCCGAAGAACGCCTCGGCTGGGGCAACCCCGGTGGACTGGTGAGGGGTTGTGCGGTACACTCAAAGGAACTCCACAATTCTCCTTTTGAGGGGTTCTCCCTTGCTGGCTGAGATTCGCATCACCTTATTGAGCGTACGCATCATCCTTTCGGCCTCACCATTTGCCCGCGGCCATAGTGGGGACACTCTCCGATGTTTAATCCCCCTCTCACTCAGATACTGGGCAAATTGGCGACTGGTAAAAGGCGGTCCGTTGTCTGAGCACACAATGTCGGGAAACCCATGCGTTGCGAACATTCTGTCCAACGCCCCCGTGGTGTATTCGGTAGCCGTCGACTCGACCACCTCCACCTACGGGTACCTCGACCATTGATCCACTGCCACCAGAAAATACATTCCCCGCCCCGTCGCGCCAAAGTCCATGTGTACCGTACCCCACGGCTTTGTGCTGCGGTCCATCGAGCTGATGGGTGGTGCTTTGTCCCCTGGCGTGGCAGCTTGGCAGACCAGACATCTCTTTACATAGCGCTCCACCCTTTCTTCCAGGCCTGGAAACCATACTTTCGGCCTCAACCTTGCCTTTGTTTTCACGACCCCCTGGTGGCCAATGTGCGCCAGCTCCAGTACCCTCAGCCTGAATTCCCGCGGGATGACAATCTGTCGGCCCCTGAGCAACAGTCCATCATCGGAAATCGATAACTCCTCTCTCACTCTCCAGAGTGCCTGTAGATCTTTCTGGGCCTCTTCCTGGCGTCGTGAATTGTTGCGCAGTACTTCCCTCCAATCTCCACTTCTCACCGCAGCCTTGATGATGTCGAAGACCTCATCTTTGCATGACTCCGTGGCGATCGCAGGTCTTGATAGTGCTTTGGGAAGCGCACCTTCCACTATCTGGCAGAGTAGGCCGTTGCACTCCATTTCACTGCCGTCACCTTCTGCACTCACTTTGTTGGGATGCCTTGATAGATAGTCCGCGGGGTTATTGGTCCCGGGTCGGTATACCAACTTCACCCCGTACTCCATTAAGGCCAGCATCCATTTCTCAATGCGGGGTGGGAGTTTTGATGATGCACCCGTGAGTATTGGCAGCAGCGGCTTGTGGTCGGTGACCACCACTACCGGTTTTCCCAATATGTACAGGCGAAAATGGCGACATCCCCATAGGATGGCCAGGGCTTCCCTTTCTATCTGGGAGTATCTCCTCTCTGTGCTGGACAGTGCTTTGCTTGCGTAGGCAATCGGTCTCATGTCTCCACGCTCATCTGGTTGTAATAGCACTGCCCCGACCCCGACTGGGCTCGCATCCACCACTACCTCTGACTCCACCGCTGGGTTAAAATATGCCATGGTGTCACCATCCGACAAGGCGTTCTTTAGGGCCTGGAATGCTTCTTGTTCTAGTGACTCCCATTTCCACGCCACCTCATTTTTTGTCAGTGCCCTAAGAGGTTCCGCCATCGACGCCAGTCCTTTTATGAAACGGCCACAGTACGTCACCATCCCTAAGAAGCTCCTCACTTCCGTAGGGGACTGTGGTGCCGCCGCTTCCCGAATGTCTCTGACTTTATCCGGATCAGGTGATATTCCTGCAGCCTGAAAGATGAAGTCGAAAAACCCGATCCGGTCCTTGAAGAACTCGCACTTTTGGCGATGTAACGTGATTCCCAGGTCTTTCAATCTCCTTAGAGTACTTTCCAGACGTTTCAGGTGCTCTGCTTCTGAGTTTGCAAATACTAAAATGTCATCACTCATGTTTAGGACACCTGTCAGCCCCGCCAGTGCTCCTCTAATTGTGTTCTGGAACACTTCAGCCACCGAAGATATCCCGAAACTCAAACGTTTGAATTGGTACAGGCCCTCGTGTGTTGTGAAAGTTGTAATGAATCTTGAGTCCGGGTGGAGCTCCAGCTGGTGGTATCCTGCTCGTAGGTCCAGCTTGGAGAATACGCGTGCCCCTTGAAGCTCACCTACAATGTCGTCGAGGGTTGGTGTAATATGCCTCTCCCTCTTAATCGCCGCATTGGGGAAATGCATGTCTACGCAGATCCTCACTGCTCCCGGCTGCTTAGGTTTGGGGGCGACTACTATCGGTGAAACCCAAGGTGTGGGCCCTTCCACCCTCTCAATGATATCCATATTAACAAGCGACCGCAGCTCTTCTTCTACTTTTTCCCTGAGATGGAACGGAATTCGCCTGCGTTTCAGAGCGGTCGGTCTGATGGTGTCGTCGATGTGTAGCCATATCGGGGGCGCCTTCAGTTTCCCTACGCCTTCGAAAATGTCAGCATATTTGTCGGGGAGGCACTCAACGTCTATTTGATGCACCTCCATTGCGAAATGCACCAGTCCAAGAGCCTCAGATGCTGCGCAACTGAGTAGAGAATGAAGACTGATGTCCGTGACAAAAAAACGTGCTTTGATTGCTTTGTCACCCTTGGTGACCGGCGTGACGAACACGCCCTTAATGGGTATCGGGGTGTCGCCTCCGAACGTAAATATTTTCACCGCGGAGTTGTCTAGCGCCGGAGGTCCTGGAAGTTTTTGGTACTGTTCTTCGGCCAATACACATACAGAGGCTCCAGTGTCAATTAGAACCTGTGTTGGCACCCCTTGTATGTCCACCATGCATTTGGGTTGCCTCTTCTTCCTGGTTCCTGATGCTAAATTAGATATGAAGAATACTTCTTCATCCTCTTCTTCCTCTTCCTCCGCTAGCTGCAGCCTTTGTATTTCTTGTTCGAGAGCCGCAATGCTTCATAGTCTTCTGGATCCGCCACCGCGACTTCTTGCTGGGCCTCTCTGTACAGACACCGGGGCTGGGGCACGGCACATACGGGCATAGTGCCCTGGTTTATCGCACCGACCACACGATCTTGATTTGGCCGGGCATTCCTCCGAGTGTGGCAGGTCATAACCGCAGTATTGACATATGGACTCCGACCCTGGGGGATTTCGAGTTTCTGGCTTCTTCTGGTCCCACTTATATTTTGTGGCCCCCCGTCTGCTAATGGCATACGCCTCGTCCGCTATGCCTGGGCGCCTGGCTGCGTCCATCCTTGCGCCCCTCGCCTCCGCCAGTTCAAACGTCCTGCCACTTTCTAGTATTTGCGCCAGCGTCCACCCCGGTTCTCGCAATACTTGTCTCCTTAGCTTGCCCGAGCAACAGCCTTGTATTACCTGGTTCCGTATCATTGACTCATCATTGTCCCAGCGGCATGACGTGGCCATCATTCTCAACCTGGCACAAAACTGATCAAGAGGTTCTTCATCTTTTTGCTTCTCCCCACAGAACAGGAATCTCTCATAGTCCATATTCGACTGAGGTATGAAATGGTTTTCCAAGGCCGTCTTGACCGTAGCATATGTGACTACCTGTAGATTGCACGCCTCAAAAATGCGAATGACATCCAGCCCTGCCGAATACAACAAAGTTGCTCTCTTTGCGGCATCATCGGTGATACCGGTCGCTGCAAAGTACATTTCAAGTCTTTTAATCCAGAGCAACCATCTTGGCCCCAGTTTGGATGGGGGTCCCGACACATCAAACTCCTGCATCGGTAACAGAGACCCTTGTTGTGGCCCCGTTGTGCCACGTGCAGTCTCCGCTTCCCCATCGCTGTCTGCCATTGCTGCAGGTCGCACAGGCACCTCTAGGTGTCACAGAGGCCACAAACCTGATATGTGGGGCTCCAACGCCGTGTCTTGGCCACTCTTTTTTTTTTTGTGTCACAGTTGAGGGTCATCCCCAGGTGGGTGGGAACGACCAGGGTTCCAAAAATTTGCCATGAGGCAGAAGCGCAACCGCGCACAAGCACCTGTGCAGGCCGCTACTGTTGCTCAATCGTGGCGTTCACGCCGGGTCCGTGTCATGCCACGATACGCAGCACCGCTGATCCGACGTTCGGTGCGTGTCGGAGCGAGCGTAATCGTGGTGCTCCTCCTCGTCGCCAGTTGTTGTATCCTCACCCCAGATGGTCGGGGTAAGGACCCGCACTCACGCCTGCATCCGGACACGCACACCGGATGCACATGCAAGGACGACGCGGGACGTGTTGTTGCCTGGTCCGCGTCCCGGCGGGAACTGCCGCACGGGCGCCGTTTATTGCTCTGCGCATGCGCGACCCGGGAACGAGGCTCGCGCATGCGCTGCACACTACGGGGACGTCACATCCAGGGCCTCTGAAAGGCCCGCAGGGACAGAGCAGAGCCAAGCGCTCGTGTAGCCCTGACTGACCATGACCCAGTCCTACCAGCCTTTTCCAATCACCAGATGGTTGGGATATTGTGATATTTCCGTTTATCTGGCCCAAGTTCATCAATTGGCCAATGACCTCCCAGGGTGAGGTCATGTCAGGGCCAACTGAAGAGAAAGAGCTGTCCAGTGAAACAGGAATGCACTCTTGCTTAGACTCAAAGGTGTTGTTGCCATCAGGAAGCTGTATCGGAAATGACCTCACACAGGGGATGCCACTGGAGTGCGGCAACCATCGTTATGTACCTCTAATATTTGAACTAAGCCAGTGGTGCAATATCTATTGATTCATAACTTGCATAAATGCACTAATAGGGCGAGACATGTTTGCATTAAAAAAACGATTTCACCTATAGCACCTATTAATGCAGTCACGCAGTGAATCACTCCACACACTCAGCCCAGTTTTAGGAGGTTGGAAGGTGAAGTTCATTCACCCATCTCCAGTTACATATGGATCAGTCCGTTCAGCAGGTTCTCAAGACACTAGACCAGAATCGAGGAGCACATGGACACAGCAGCTGCTCACGAGGCGAAAGTTAGCATTTACCACACAGGGTTAATGCGTACAGTGTGACAAATTAACCTCCGGGACACAAGTGGTCCAAGTGTGAATATCAGTTTCTAAACCATCAATCAGTCTTCACCACTAGTGCACCAGAAGGGATCCGAACAGATTGGAAACACAAGGACATTATAAACCTCCTTGTCCAATGTTGGTAACGTGGACGGAACGGCAGGCTTATCTCTGCAAGGTCGTGGATCGTTGGTTAGTTGCAACACAGCGAAAATACAATTATTACCCAATGATACAAGGAACTGTCCAGTCAAGGTTGTATCAAAAATATCGACTTTATTTATATCACAACAGACAGTTCTAGCAACACTACGAAATACAACTCACCCTGTAAAGGAATGCCGAGGACAGATCGTTACAAAGAAGGAAAAGGGATGCACTCTGGATACTGGGAGGAGGGTAGTCGGTATGGTTAATAACCACAACAATTTAATATTACTTGGCTTCAGCACAAAGGGAACAATGGGTCTTAAAATGTCTATAGGGGCCTTCGGGGAAGGACCAGGGGGACAGAACCACAATGTACCTTGTGCCATAGGTGTTATTGGTGTTCGGCAGGGTTGAGTAGGCTTCAGGGCGCTTTGCAGGCTTCTGTGGCAGAGTTCAAGATGGGAGTCAGCTGCGGGTATCAGGGAGCAGGACGGTTCGGCAAACAAAGCTGGACAAACAGTTGCAGGCTGGCCTACGCGGCGGCTCAGGAATCGTCCCATTGCTGATCAGTGGTTCCGAAGCACTGGTCGAGACGTCTCGGATGTCTTTAATTGAGTGCAGCTTGACAACAGTCAGCATTGCAGTCGGTTGCAGCTCAAGGAACTCTACTGGCTTGAAAATGTTCTTCAATGGGCTTGTGTCGTGCTTTAAATCGGACAATCCGAAGCTGAGGAGTGTGTTGCAGGCAGCTTCCTTGTCCTTGTTTTCAGGTTCAGAGACCTCCCTACACTTCCTACCTATGGAGTTTGCTGCAGAGCCTAGCAGGGGACGATGTGTGTTGGCTGGCGAACAGTTCTGGAGTGGCTAGAGGGTCCTCTGGATTTGGTATCTCTCTCTGTTCCCTCTGAGATGTTTAGGGGTGGGATCTTGCTCCCCTCTTTGGAGGTCCTGGCCTTACTTCGCTGGTGGAAGATGCAAGGCAGACTGTACCTTCAGCCAGGGTCCAATGATGAGTTCTTCTTGCTATTCCTTGCAAAGTTTTCAGATGATCTGCCGAAAGAGGGGCTCAGCCCTCTTGTAAAGCCAAGTGGGCCACAGTGATTGGTGTAGGCTAAGTCTACCTTAATGAACCAAACCGGGGGTCCCTACCAACAATCCACTGTATGCATGAGGTCATAGCCAAAGTGGCTTTGCAACAGGAAAGGTAAAGGGGTGAAAACCTGTGATACTAAGGCCCACCCATCTTCCTGTCTGTTGTGGATCAAAGGGTCTCTCTGGTTAATGGATCTCTCTGTTGTTCCTGATTAAAGCGGCAGGTCTCCCTTAAAGCTGTAGCAAGACCAGGCTCTCTGGCTCCTGGAAACCACATTCTCATATCTTATGAATGGGATCCCCCCCCTACTGGGGTGGACTGTAAACACGCAGTCCCAGACATGACAGTTCACGGTCTTTGATACCGAGGGTGGGAGCTGGCTTCAGGTTTACTCAGTTACATATGAAAGGTTGTGGGGGTTTCCCATCTCCTTTGTTAACCACCACATGTGGGCCTATTTGAATTACTCTCTAATTGGTATGCTGATTGCTGCCACCAGCTGCAGGGCCCAACAAAAGAACAGGGCGGATCCATGCAGCCGTTGGTCATCAGGCTGGCCATAGCAGGGGGGAAGGTTGGTCCTCCCCCTTTCTGGAGATGATATGGTGTACTCCTGGCTGTCCTATCGAACTAAATACGATAGGGTGGACTGTGACTGTGTCCACTAAGAGTACACAGGCCTATGCTTTTGTCGTGGTGTGAGCATAGGAAAGTTTGTGTGGATTAGCCCCACATATTTTCCTGAGGTTGGTCACAACTTTAAAAAAGTTTAAATTTTTTTAAGCCCAGGTGAGCGTACACCCACAGTGCAGATGGATGAATTTCTCACATACAGTCCATAAAGGAATGAATAGGACCAGTGTAGCTAGATTGGACAATGCCTGTGGACTGGACTGCGGTCAGAGCTACACTGGTTTATCCGTCCAAGACCTACAAGGGAAACAGCACCGGACACCCCCCCCCCCCCCCCCCCAATTGGGTCCATCGGTTACAAGTCATACAGAATGGAGCAGTTAGAGTGGTAAAATGCCTATCTAGAAGAGACCATGTGTCAGAAGCCTGTCGAAGTCTACACTGGTTACCTGTGCAGGCTAGGGTTGAATTTATGCTTCTCCTTATTACACAGAGTCATGCCCCTCTACCTGAAAGAATGAATTATGGTAAAAAAAAACATCAGATCCCTTCGATCGGACGAAACAAATAACATGATCATGCCACGCCTGAAAACAAAAACATCTAGGGACTCCGCATTCACATCAGCAGCCCCCCTTAAGTGGAACTCTCATCTATTTTGAGGACCACCTCTTCTACAGAGATTTTTAAGGGGCTGAAAACCGTACTTTTTTCTTAAAATGCTTCCATTCTCTCTGACTCTATTTTGGCAGGACTCTCGCTGGTGAGTTAGGTCTTGGATTCTGCTGTATGTATTTGTCCTGTTCCGTTTTAATGTTTTGCGTTTGACAGCGCCCTTAAGCCTTAGGGTACCTGGTGCGCTATATAAATGTAAACATAAACATAATAACAACGCATTGCGAATGGGAGCTGTAGACAGGCATGGTATCAAGAGAGACACAGAATCAAAAGTAACAGTTTGAAAACCTTTACTATCAAACTGTGTGGGGTTGGTGTAATGCCTACCTGACCCTAACTCTTAGGGGGTTGTTCCCTCAACTTATGCTGAAGTCATCTATGTCTGTAAGTCCAAAACCAAAGTTGGTCTGTGTCCAAACCTATGCTTGCCCTCATTCTTAAACCAAATGTGAGAGGGGGTCTTCTTAAAGGAAAAATGGTGGTTAAAAAGGAAATGTAAACCACAGCTGGTCTCGGGTAGTCTTACCAATAGGTGTAGTTCTGCTAGTTCAAAAGGGTTGCCCTTAGCACCTTCCACAGTGGGGTCTTGCCGTAAGTCAATAGAGTTCACAATGTCTTTGGGTCTCTTGGGATTCCCTTTCCCAAGCTTCGATCCTTCCAATTCCAGACAAAAATCACAGTTTCTCTTAGGCCTCTCAGGGTTCTCTTCCCCACACCAAGGCCCCTCTTTACGAAGTTCAACACACAAAAAAAGTTCCTCTTGTCAGGATGTACTATTCAATTTACAGTTCTTTCATAGGGGTAGTATCAGAGACTTTTGAGAACGTCGGGCTCTTTGCTCCTCCCAGGTGCGGCCACACTGATCTCTCAACCCCTCTCATTTTGTGTACTTGTCTTCCTCTTACCTCCTCCTTAAAGGTGCCTCTTGCACCCCTTTTTACTTCATCTGCATTACTTTTATACTCTTCCCGTTTTGTCGTGCACACTCTTGCACCTTCTTCTTGCTTTGTTTTCTTCTGGTTGCGCCTCATGCACACTTCTCACTTTGTTGTGCACACTTTCACCTTTCCCTTTTTACTTTCGGTTCGCTCGCACCCCTTCCTTGCTTTCAGGTCGCGTGTACCGTTTTCCTTGCTTTTCAGGTTGCTTGCACCCTTTCCTTGCTTTCCTTGCTTTCGGGTCGCTTGCACCCTTTCCTTACTTTTGGGTTGCTTGCACCCTTTCCTTTTCCTACTATTCTTTAAAGTTCACTCTCCTCTTATCTTGCTTTACTTACGCTCCGCTAGCGCATCTTTCTTTATACTTTCTCTCTTGCTTTCCGCTCTCTTTACTTTCTCTCTTTCCTTCTGCTTTCTTTACCTTTGTGCCAATTGTAAATCTGGCCTGTTTCCACTTGCGCTACAGCCACCCCCACACTCCCGAGTTTCTCTCTTCACTTTCATGAAACTCACCGGTTAGTGTGACGCTGGCGAGCGGTCTCATCGGGATAAACTGGGCCGAGGTCAGGGTCTCACCACCTGCCCCTCAGACACTCCTGGGACTGACACACGTCCCAAGGGAACAAGCATCTCTCTGGGCTCAGCCAGCAAGTTGCAGTCTGCCACTACGGATCTCTGGAGACACAGCTACCTAGCCATGCTGCAGCCCCTCAAACACACCAGGCCCGTGTCTCGGCATGCCATTCCCCTCTGGTCTCTCCAGGCTTCTCCTACTGCAGCTCCCTGCTGCTTAGCTCTCCTGGTCCCATCAGCAACTCCAGCTCGTTCAATGCTTCTGGCAGAACCACCCTTTTTGTACTGCAGAAGAGTCAATTGGAGTCAGGTGTGCACAGTTGGGGAAAAGTGCCTGACCTTACCTGACTATTAGTGGGACAATTCAAAGGCGTTACATGGTAGGCCTCACTCTGTATTCCTATGGCTAATCCTCATTGCTCATGATCACCTCTTCTTCATCTCTACTTATTGGAAATGGGGAGGAGGAGATGGGATGTGACTGGAAATACCCCATTAAGGCTGAGGGAGAATGGGTTGGCGTATAATTGGAAAGGGGGATACCATGTCTTGCCTTTGGGTTTTCTCCTCCCCATCCCTGTGACCCTCCACTCAGGTGATCTTCCTTCGCTTGTCCACCTCTTGGGATCCAAAAGCGATGGCCCTTCCTTGGCCACCTGAATGGAAAGTCCTGGGTGAGTAGGTGGGAGAATACCATCAGGTTTCTCACAAAGTTCAACACAGGGAAACAAAGGTTGCAACGGAAAAAGTAGGAGATGAAACTACTGACAAGTAGCAACAAGAGGGATGAATGAAGCAATAACAAACATAGCGCATGGCAGGATAACCAATGACTAAAGGACAGTTTGCTTGCTGCCCGAGTGTGACATACCTTGAGATTTTAAGAGAGACCACAAAGCCCTTTAGCAGCAGTTTGTTCTTACAGAGTGACCCAACATCTCTATGAGGAAAGAGAGCGGATGCAGTCTCTGTGTGAGCAAGTATTAGACATTTCTCGGCTGGCTCCACCAGACTCTCTTGCACCAGTGGTGAAAGACCGGTAGGGCAGCAGTGTGTCACTTAAAGGTTCCACACAAAAGAGAGGACAGATTACAAAGTCTCCTGGGGAAGGGGAAGGCTGGTGGATTTTCCAGGAGAGAGCTCTGGGGTACAACTGGTCTGGGACAAGGGAAACTCGATCATAGTGACTCAAGCGATACACAGGGACACAAAACGGAATACTTATTGGCAGTGCTTTAAGTGGGGTGAGAAATCGGGAGGGCTGAAACAAGGGCGTGTGGCGTAAATGATGGGTGTGGCTTAAATGACGGGCATGACCTGAAGTGTCCCAACACGGCACAATAAAAAAAGGTGAGTTTCCTCACTGTCAAATTATTATTTTTTGTATTGACCAGTGCTGGGGATTGAACCCCGAGCCCCGTTTCATTCAATAGCCGGCTTGACACAGGCGTTGTAAGCAGTCTATTGTGAGAAACCTGAGGAGTTTCTCCCAGGTAATTCCTGGGGATCCTTTGTTCAAGCTGCCAGGGGAGGGCCATTGCTCTTGTATCCCAACCCTAGGGCAGGACGAGTGGGGGAGGATCACCTGGGCAGGGGGTCCTTGGGCGAGATGCGGTATCCCCCTTCTTGTTATACCTTTCCCCATCCTACCCCGTAGGATACTCTAACACTCTACCCCCCTCCCTCTTTTCTGACACCAACACTGTTATTTTATTGATGACATCAGGTCCTCAGAGACAAAAGACTTTTTTATTGTAGAAAGGAGACTTAACCACCGAAGGCCCTGATAAGTTGATAACTAACTGTTGGCTTGTGCTGGGAAAGCTCGAGCGTGTGCTGTGCTCCACAGTCCTACCTTGTCCCATGCTCAAAACATGGAGAAGGGAGACCCGACTGCTGCATCCTGACTTATTATTTGTGAACACTTTCTTTCCAGTGGACCATATCCCTCACTCTTTGTATTCAGCGTAAGGATTGGCAAAAGGTTTTTCTTAGTATAGGCCCTTTTATTTGACACAACGCCACTAGGACTGTCATTTGAAGGTCGTAGCTTGCGCCCATTTTAGATTTTGGCTTAGATTAGGCGTTTTTACAACCCGCATATACAATTTAATAAACACTCTTGAACCACAATTACTTGTGTCTGTCTTTAGTGTTGCCACCATGAGCTCCTTACACTATTGAAAGAAAGAAAAGGAATTCAGCATTTCCCAAATAGCAGTGTGATGTGACACTGGTTTGTCATAGGCACAGCATGGGTTCAAATACCCAGCATGGGACAATAAAAAAAAATAGCATTTCCTCACTTTTTTTTTTTTTTTTTTTTTTTTTTAACTGTCCCATGATAGGGATTCGAACCCAAGCCCTACTGTGTACAAGCCAGTGTCACACTGCACTGTGCTATTTCATAGGTACTTAACTGCGTTCATATCATTCAATAGACTGTTTGACCCATACAACCAGTTATGGGTTTCATGTGTCAAGCAGTCTTAAATGAAACAAAAGAAATCCAGCACCTATGAAATGGCACTGTGCTATTTCGTAGGTGCTGGAATCTTTTTTGTTTCATTCAATAGACTGTTTGAAACCATGAAGCCTGTCACGTCAAGCAGTCTATTGAATAAAACAAGAGAGATTGCAGCAGCTCTGAAATAGCACAGTTGGTGTGACACTGACTCGATACCAGCAGGGCTCACGGTTCGAATCCCCGGGCTCTGGCAATACAAAAATAAATAAAGTGTCTTTCGTGGTTGCTGGTGGGAAGGGAGCCCTGCTCGACCAGAGTTTTGGCAGGCTGCCTGTGCTCAGCCCCGGCCCACTTAAAGCCTTGCTTATTGGGCAGAGTTACAAAACAAGCACTAGACTGGTACCCAGAGCAGTGACCAGACTGGGACCCAGAAGAGATCAAGCTTTCCACTATAGAAAGCTCAAAACCATTTGCTTTACCTTTGCTAGCTTCCAGGAGGATAGCTCAGGTTGTGAGGATACTCAAGGCAATGCGCTTGTCTTGGAAGCAAGCCAACGCCGACCAGCACGGGTTTGAACCCCGGCCCCACTCTTAGAGGCTGGACTCCAGCATGAAGTGCGATATAAGAACCCTATTTAATGTATGCACCAGAGGGACTCCCAGCATATAACATGCACTAGGCAGGACCCAGAAGAGAAAGCAGCTTGCCAGGGGGCAAGAATGAATGGAACACACATGGGACAGGGCCCTTTTGCACGCACCCATCAGATGGGGCCCCTGAAGATAAACCGATCGCAGAACGGAACACCAACTGGACAGAGCCCCAGAAAGGAACATATTCCAGACAACGTGTCCTTTCAGTGACTGCACCGGGCTGAACCGAGAAGGGACCATGCAGGTGAGGGTGATAGAATGGGGGGTGTACCAGAGGGATGAAGCCGCAGAAGTGATAGAATGGGGGGTGTACCAGAGGGTGGGAGCCGCAGAAGGGATAGAATGGGGTGTGTACCAGAGGGAGGGAGGGAGCCGCAGAAGGGATAGAATGGGGTGTGTACCAGAGGGAGAGGGCTGCAGAAGGGATAGAATGGGGTGTGTAACAGAGGGAGGGGGCCGCAGAAGGGATAGAATGGGGGGTGTACCAGAGGGAGAGGGCCGCAGAAGGGATAGAATGGGGTGTGTAACAGAGGGAGGGGGCCGCAGAAGGGATAGAATGGGGGGTGTACCAGAGGGAGGGAGCCGAGAAGGGGTAGAATGGGGTGTGTACCAGAGGGAGGGGGCCGCAGAAGGGATAGAATGGGGTGTGTACCAGAGGGAGGGGGCGGCAGAAGGGATAGAATGGGGTGTGTAACAGAAGGAGGGGGCCGCAGAAGGGATAGAATGGGGGGTGTACCAGAGGGAGGGAGCCGAGAAGGGGTAGAATGTGGTGTGTACCCCAGGGAGAGGGGCCTGCAGAAGGGATAGAATGGGGTGTGTACCAGAGGGTGGGAGCCGAGAAGGGGTAGAATGGGGTGTGTACCAGAGGGAGGGGGCAGCAGAAGGGATAGAATGGGGTGTGTACAAGAGGGAGGGGGCAGCAGAAGGGATAGAATGGGGTATGTACCAGAGGGAGGAGGCCGCAGAAGGGAACGGTGTCTCTGCCTCTACAGAGCTCTGCTGGCAGTGACATCAAATCTTATACTGCATAAGCAGGAATGGGAGCCATACATGAGAACTCCAGCTCAGAACCACTGGCTTTGCCTGTGCTGGATCTGAAATCCCCATGACGCTCGGTTAACTCAAGGAGTTATGCAGCTGCTGCTGGGATATTGGTGTGGCCTGCGGGCCACATGCTTGACTCCTGGGCAGGGCCCATTTAGGCATCCGTCCTTCAGAGGTTGCTACACGGAGTCCCGTTATATTCGGTAATAATGGCACTCATTAGTAAAGCACGACCCACTGGCAGCAACTACAAGAACCGTATAAAACCAGCAGTCTTATGCATAATATCATAAAAACACAAAGGGTGTAACAAGATGTCTGCAACCCTCCTTGGAGGACCGAGTACGGGGCAGCGGAGCCTCGCCGGGACCAGGCATCCCGGCTGCCGCCGACCGCAGTGCGCGCAGCCGCGTAAATACATATTTAACGAACAGTAAATACAGCTGAGGGCTGGGCGCAAAGCGGGGCGGGTGCAGAATGAGCTGTGAAATTAAATGGACGTGCTGGCTCCCGGCTTAGCTAATGGCCTCGTGTCACATTAAACATGACACATGATGGGGCGGTGTCTTCATGCCAGCGACAGGACGCGGCTCGTCGCGGGGGGACAGCGAATGTGACAAATGACCACTCGGCCCATTCCCCACTGACACAAAGCACCTCCACGGGCTCTAGCTTTAGTCTCGCCGAACCAGTATTATCCCTCCCTCTTTTCCTGTGCAAAGCATACTTCTGGCTTTCCCATCTGTGAAAGGTACAGTGAGCAAAAAGTGTGTGCTGCAAACTCTCATCTCAGAGCAGGTTATCATGCCATGTTCTTTCTGGAGAGGAGCGCCTGCTACCTTTTTTGAAATGTTTGAAAGGGACTTGGGGTTGGTCACCCTGAGTTACCTGGGGTAACCAGACGTGGACTCCCTGCTCACTGTGCTCAGAGAGACAAAGCTTCACCTTACTGATGAGGCCCAACAAGGCTGAAACACGTGTATGGGGTGGCTTTTTGTACTCTTGTTCAGAGAGGAATTGCCATAGCATTTCAGTGCTGGACTGCCCATGTGGGCGGGACAAAGACTGATATGCAAATGGTTATTTCCAATCTGTGAAAGGTACAGTGAGCAAAAAGCGTGTGCTGCAAACTCTCACCTCAGAACAGGTTATCATGCCATGTTCCTTCTGGAGAGGAGCGCCTGCTACCTTCTTTGAAATACTTCTGGCTTCAGTCACTTTGCAAAGTTTCGGAAGCCATCCAAATGGGCCGTTCGTGATTTGTCCAGAATCAGACAATGGGTGCCCAAATGCAGAAGCCGGGATTAGAATGCAGGTCTTCGGCTTCCAAGGTTAGCCACTTGCCAGTGCTTGTAATATATGGATGGCACTGCTGGGGAGGTTGCCCCATGCACTGTCTTCCAAGGGACTCCTACTACAGCCCCAGCTAGCAGAGTCACATCAGGTCTTCAGGACATCCAGAGAATGTCCACCTGCATTCTCTGTGGTCACATTGGTTTCGTCAGGGTATCCTGAAACAAGGAGTGGATATGGCTCTGGAGCGCAGGGTGTGGAGAACAAGGACTCTTCCCAATTCCCATGCGTGGTTATTTTGCTTGTCCTGCCAGCCCAGGACAGATGCTGTGACCTTTGGCACTCCGTTCTCTTCCAGGGATAAACAGAGCCTCTGGGACAGCGGGCCTTCCACTATGTGCACGTTGGACTATGAAAAGTGCTGTTGTATAAATCGGGCAACATTTTGTTTGCTGGTCGGTCTTCCTTCTCCTGGAGAAGTGGCCTCCACAACTGGATGGAATGCTGTCTAGTGGTGCATACAGCACCCTTTCCTTTCCTGCTAGTTAGAGGTTTTCCTATACACCCCAACTTTCATACCCTATGGCCATGTAAGCATGTCTAGCCATGCTGCGGACACTCGATGGGATAAACCCAGGGCCACACGTTTGGTACCCCTTTTGACATATTTAATATTTATTAAAGGACAGATACGGTGCTCAGATCAGATTTTGACGTGGGAGTATTTCACTCACTATTTTTGAAAGTTGGGAGTAAAAGGATTTTTGGGGAGTAAAGACACGAGTCTTGTTCCCAATGGGAGTATTTTATAAACAAATGAATATATGCTCACTGGTAAAATAGAAATGTGTTTGTGAGAAATACTCCTTCGTACCAAGATTAGTCAAGCATATTAAAAGATCCATTTGAACTCTTCCAAAATGATAGTGTTTCTTCCTGTAGAACTACATCAACTACTGGGCCAAAGCCATCCATGGAACTGTTTGTGTGAAGGTAGGGGCACAGGTTCCTATGTGTCCATTTCCCCATCTTTTATTGGGAGTATTTGTACTCCCCGTTTTTATTTTTTGGGAGTATTTGCCTATTTTTAGGGAGTGAAAGTGGCCCATACACCCCTTATCTGTGGGGTTGCAAATTTATATAAAGAGTTCATGGACAGAAAGGGAAGTATAGAGTAATTCACTATAAGCCACAGACCAAGTGATAGAACCCACCCAAAAACATGGTCTTAACGCATTAAGACATGCAGATCATCAAGAGCAAGGATTTAAGGATTTTTGCTTCCAAAACAACCTTGTAGGACGGTTGCTGGTTCCTATTACCGACCGAGACATCCATGGACGAGGTGCAGACAAAGGTTAGGTCAGCCCAGGAAATCTGCAAACCAATTTGCAAAGCTACAGTCTTGAAAAATGGATGGCTCAGAGACATCAGTGTGTTGGGCGTTGCCAACATACTTCAAGGAGAATTCAAGAAAAGCAATGACCTTGAGTGGGAATGGTGGGCCAAAGGAGAGTCATGTGATGGAGAATTCAAGGACTCAATAGCCCGGATGCAGTTGTCCAGAACCAGGGATCTCATTGGAAGAATTGAGACTACAGTCATCAGGGGCAGTGGGGAGCCCAGCAATGCTCACTGAATACTGCAGGGCTCAATGGTCATCAGGAGACGCGTTGTAGTCAATTGTCTTTATGAATATAACTGTCACTACTATGGAGCACTGTGGCCCCCTGGGAAGGCTGGAGAGTCCCAGAACTAGAGATGTTCACGAGGGCTCAGTGGCTGTCATGCAAATATGAATGGCTGAAAGAATGCCAAGGTCTTTGTGGAGGGCTGGGGAAACAAATGGATCTTTTGCATAAAAAATGACCCAATGACGCTTGCTTCATGCAGGGTTCAAAATTAAGATTCGATAAGCAGGAGCTAAAGCCAGCTCCTGGGTGTCAGGCATCGCCCAGTAGGCAGGAGCTACCAGTAAAGTACCAGGAGTGAGTACACAGCGCACAGCAAATCTAACTTACACATAAGATGACCACTTTAGTGCTTTGTCCATTATGTATGAGCAACTAGTGCTTTGTCCATTATGTATGATCCACTATATTTAAATGTGCCTAATTCTTCTTTATTTATATTCTGAAACACTAAAAGTTAATGTCCCATATGCATGTTTGAAAGGCAACAGTTGCCCCTGGGAGCCAAAAGTAGCTCTTGTTAGCTGTTGACAGGCTCTTTTAATGTAGAAATAGGAGCAAAATTGCTCCCAGCAATTGTGAATCCTGCTCATGGAAAATTCAACAACCTGTTAGGGGTCAGAAATGAGAACCGGACACAAGGTTGTCATATTTTTGTCAAAGTTGTTTATTAAATAAAAGTGGGTTGGGAAAATGCCTCTCCGATCCTATGCTAAAGAGGAGTTTCCCTGTCTCTAAACCAAAACTAAGGATCTGTCTGTGTCAGGATGTCAATAACTTAAAAAACGCCCTTATGTCCAAAATGTCCTTTCCTGACCCTCGCACTGCAAACAAAAACAATACTAATACGTAAGGAAATAACTCCAACTTGATACTGGCAAAAAGTGTTCACAACTGAAAGTAAGAAAAGTTCCAACAAAAATGTTCTCAAAAGGTGGAAACCCTTGGATCCAGACGGTGGACCCCTTCCCTGGATTCTTAAGTAGGATGGCAATGGACTCTTTCTAACAGTTCCTTTGTCTCTCGCCTTGATTCACATAGTTCCTGTTTAGGCAACAAGTTCTGTAACAGTCTTTCTTTAACACCAATCTCTCCTTGGTTCAGAAAACAGTGTCTTTCTTTAACATTTCTGGAAGCTTTTCTAACTGCCTGTTATACTACCCTGCCAGGTTTCTTTATGTAATGCCAACTGGTTGGTGTAATTGCCTGCCATGTCTTCACTTGTGGTTTTCACTTGCCAGGTATGCTGCCCTGCCAGGACTTCTTATGCATTTCAGTTGCCTGGTGTCTTGCTTTGACAGGGCTTTTCATGCGTCCAACAGTTTCTCTGTATCATCAATACTGTGTGTATTGCTCTTGGTTTGGTATCTAGGGTTTCAGTAATGTTTGTTTAAGATTTGCCCCACACTTGCACTTCATGCATCCATAGCTCATTGGGGTTTGCACTTTGCCTTCTCTGCATTAAATCAATCTTCTGGTAGTGTTAACAATGGTATTTTACTGTTGGTCCGGTTGCCGGAACACCCCGGGGTCCCCACTGGCTTCGAGTAGACTCACCGATTTTATCCAACATCTTCAGTCTGGTACGCGCTTCTCTGGCGTGTTGCTTTCACCCACTTTCCACACTGGAGTGCTCAGACATTCTTCTGGCTTACTTCGAGGCCACAATCCCGCTTTCCTTCAGGTCCTGGAATGGAGAACGTGCCTTCTCGACTTGCCGAGCTCCCAGAACCAATCTCGTGGCTTCCAGCATCTCCACGGCACTTCTGTCTCCAGGATAGCATTTCTCCCTCTGACATGGCGGTCTTCTCTGCTCTGCCACACCGGTACATGGTCTTCGCATTTGTAAGCCTTGGGACAGCAGCCCATGTCTTCTCCTGCACTGCTGTCTCAAAAGTGCGGCTGCCATGTTTAAATGTACCGCGCCCAGGTGCTTTGGAAAAACAACTAGACTGCATATTGTGTTTCAAGCTCTTGGTACTTTGTTCAAACTCCTTCATCCTCCTCATCTAAGTACTTGGGGAATTCTGGAAGTTGAAGTCCATAGGTGTCATTGGACACATGGTATTTGAATAGTTCTTCTCAGTGATTTTACATAAAGGTATTTCAGAAGAAAAAGGTGTTGTGTTGGAGTATTGTGTGTTTGTGTAAAAGGTGGGTGTTGAGTTGAGGAAGTGTTTTTTTTTACTCCTTCTACAATAGGGAACAAGCAGCTGACATTATGGCATTAGGGTCTTGGGTATTCAAGGGTCTTCCTCATGGGAAAGGGGAGATACTGCATCTCGTCCAATGAAGCCATGACATCTCCCTGGTAGATGTCTTCTCTCATGTGATCCTTCCTCCTAAAGCCACCCCCGGGTCAGGATCAAGAAGCAGCTGCTGTCCCCTGGCCACATGGGAGGAAGTCACTGCTGGGGAATCTGTGATCACTCCATTGGCTTCATCATAAACCCTGTAGTCCTTGCAGTGACCAGTGCTTAATTTGTAAAAGAAATAAATGCCAGGGCCAAATTCTTTCTAGTATGCCTGTGACACATCTGGTTGGCCAGCTCCCCACCTCTGTTGCCAACAACTACAGCTGTTCTCCACAGTGCCAACATATTTGGGGTTACATTTGGGGTACGACTCACACAGGCTCATTGGGTTTGATGGATGCACAGACTATTGCAGAAATGTGATTTACAAATACCAATCAACATAACACACAATACATTAACATGCTAGTTGTGCTTTGAAATTAGACACATGTTTAGTGCTTCTTTAAACACAATCATCATTCTGATGGGGTTCTTCAGTTGGCAAGTGGAAGGTATTGACTGTTTAGCCACAGAAAACACAGCCACCAGGCTTTCCTCCTATGGTAAATGTACCCTGGCATTACCCTTTGATATCCTCTGTCAACCCACCCTGCTGGGGCAGTGCTTGCAGTTATTATGGCAGCAGCAGAGCTGCACCCATGTCATGCAGACGGACTGAAGCAGTGCGTGGGGGTGACCAGCATGGGCGCCCCGGCATTGTCACTTTCCAACTCATTGTTATTCAAGTAAATTAATAACTGGCACTGCCAAGTCACGCAGGTCCTCAGGCTCATGAATTACAATGAGCCAGCCCCGGATGCAGATATGTGTGGCCAGCCCCGGGTGCAGACATGCACGGCCAGCCCCGGATGCAGACATGTGTGGCCAGCCCCAGATGCAGACATGCATGGCCAGCCCCGGATGCAAACGTGTGTGTGGCCAGTGCACACTTGTGCTGCTTGTTATGTGGCTATTACTGACTGGCAGACAGATAAAATAATAAAGTAGCCAAAACACCACATCACAATCAACCTGAATCTGAAATATTAAGTGCAGGGGCTCATAAATAAGCACCAGGGCTGAGCCCTGGCAAACACCCCCACAAATTAAGCACTGGCAGAGGACCTTCGAAATCGACATTCTTGATAGAGGATAAGAAACCCACTAGCAATTATTAAGTGCTGAGGGCACTTAAGGGTACTCATGGAGAACTGATGGATGAGAGGCGAGTTTCTCAGCCTTCATAGACATCTGGGTGGCTTAAAGACTACATCCTTCAAGAGGGTCCTCTTTTTCAGTTCTGGCCACAAAACTCTGGAACACCCTACCCAAACAGCTTCACCTGTAAGTGAACCACCTGACTTTCAGGAAAGCGATCACGACTCGGCTCGTTAACCAACCACTTTGAACGAAATGAAAGATAAGAGCAACCAACTAAAAACTGCACCAGAAACTCAGGTTGCCTTACAACAAGCACTTGTGAAGCTCGTCCCACTATCATACTTGAAAATCAGTCTGATTTATGGATCCTCCGGTGCGTGGAACTGGTCCTCATCTGCCTCTCAGTGAATCTACAACCAAGGGCCCAGGAAGAGACAACAGCCTGGCCCCTGTACCCTCCTCCACACATCCTTCAACTAACTCATCACTACTAAAATCGTGCAACTTTACACTTCCTTACCCTTTCAGATGACCTAGCGGTTCTAGTTTACTTAACAGGCTCGGACCCGATCCATCTTCTATCAACAACCATTCTGTTTACTCTAGTACCACACTCCGGGGTTGCCCACACGGTTAACCCGTCCCAACCACAAAGAACAGAGGTGTTCATATCGGCACACAGGCAATGGGTACTTCCAACCTGCATCGATCAACACCAAAGGTTTCTGCATGTGCCTCCCTGCTGCAATCCGACCCCGCCCGGCCTTCTTACAGAGCCATGCACAGCGAAGCCTGACTTATTAGCAGAGGCGTGCTGTATAGGAGCACAATACATGGCATTACATAATGCAAGGCCTTAGAGTCCCTCTACATAAGGGCTACTACTAAAGTTGCCGAGGCAGGGTCCTACTGGGCAGCTAGTTTTTCACGAAAAGTTATACTTGGAACTGTGGGTGCCAAAGAAGGCAATGTAGACTTGTACCCTAGCTCCCAGTTAGCTCCCCTTCATTGTTGGTAATAGTGGGCCGCCATCATGCTCAGATATTTCCAATAGAGCTTTGCATGCAACAGAATTTTTTATTTTTTTTTAAAGGGAGTTTTAAGTGCCTGGCATCTCGTCCCTATTTTCGCGAGATACCAGAGAAATAAAGAGTGTTTCCAGCAGTTTCAAAAAGATGAGTTTGAGGAATGAGCGGAGGGACGGAGGTTTAACAGCGACACATTGCGCGCCTCTGTGCTTACGCCGCCCGCCGTGGATAAATATTCCGCACTCTTCGCCATTTAATATGCTAAGAGCAGTTTAAATTCCAATAAATAAGATGCCGTCATCTGGTGGCCTGGCTGGTGAAAAATGTACTGGGTCCCATCATACATTTAATATTCGCCAGCATGTGAGCATAATTTTTATGCAACTCAGATAGTTAGAAAGATAGATAACTCAATTATTGCGCCATCCATCACCGCATTCGAATGCGGAAGAGGCCACTAAGAAGATGGATGGCGGGGAAGGTCCACGCATTCTCCCGCCGTCATGTTCACGCGCGCGCGCGCGCACACCCCCACCCACCCACACCCCTTCCTCCTTTGCGCCACACTTGCTGTGTCCTTCACGAGCAAAGCTTCATTACCCCTCACTTCACCAAAAGAAGGGGTTTATGGAGAGGGGGCTACCGCGCCAAGATGGCGATTCCGATGACAAATGTCAGCACATGAGGAGGGGGGATGGGGGAGTGGGACGCACGCGTGACAGATAAAACCAACAGCATTAACATTACTAATGAACTTCAACTTGGCAGTTACAAATCTGGGGCGAATCTTGCCGGCGCCCCCACTCAATTGTCTTCTATGTGAATTTCGGCCTTCATTTAGTAAAATGTAAATGGGCTAATTAGAAGGAAAGGGGCATTATTTGAGACACCCTGCTTCACTTCTCCCTCGTCCCATTGTGACATCCGTGATCAATGGCGCCTCTCGCTGCACTCTCCCCTTCCCTCTCGTTATTTGGTTTCCGAAACGAGACCAGACGGCTATTTTTGCAGCAGTCATGCAAATATGTCTTTGCAAAACAAATAATTAAAAAAAATAGCATATCCAGCTTGGTGTAGACACCAACCCCTTCTATGGTGGCAGTGCGGCTTAGCTTGTTGGGTGACGTAACACAGAGGGTGTGTGTGTGTGCGTGCGTGCGTGCGTGCGTGCGTAGCCCGCGATGTTGGCCCAAATGGTGCATTTCTAATGGACCAGATTTTGGTTCAGTGGCAGGCCGTGCAAAAAAGAATCTTTCCACCGATTCCTTCCTAAAACAGGTTATTGGTACGGGACACTTTTTGGGTGATGTGAGCACTTTTGAGGAGTGCGGATTGTAAATTTTTTAATCGTCCAAAGATTTGGGTGGTCCGATTTTCAAAATAAAAATGGAGACAGGCCACAACCATAAACGTAGGACTACAATTTAACAGTGGCTGCTAGGACCACAATTCTGTAGTGGGAAATGGGGTGTAGGGGCGGATTCAAAGCAGTCCCCTTTTAAACTGTGCAGCTATACTAGTGACTGGGAGCCCAGAACACAAAGGAGCTTTGCACGGATGGCTATTCCAGGCTTGGCTGTGAAACCATTCCCAAGCACTCTCTTTGGCACAAACAGGGAACGCATAGCTAGTGCACCCAATTCAATTAAAAACAATTCAGATATGATCAAACCCATTTGGCTTATAACTATTAGATTTATTTTTTGGTAAACCCGAATCTCTCCCCAAAACCAGGACCTGGCTTTTAAATGAAAAAAAAAACGCTTGTGGTGGGGACACAGCTCCCAAATCCGGGACAGTGTAGCCACAGTATTTAGATAGCTATGGCTATACTAGCCACAGCCAATGTATTGAAGATAACTTAACTTTTGAGTTTAGCCACTGTATTGAATTCAGATGATTTTCTTTGCATATCCACTGTGTATTGAATTCGGCTGATCTTCTTTGCATATCCACTGTGTTTTGAATTCAGCTGGTTTTTTTGCATATCCATTGTGTTTTGAATTCAGCTGATTTTTTTGCATATCCACTGCGTTTTGAATTCAGCTGATTTTTTTGCATATCCACTGTGTTTTGAATTCAGCTGATTTGTGTTCAGCATAGCCACTGTGCATTGCATTTAGCTGAACTTTTCAGTATAGCCACTGTATTGAAGATAGATGAACATGTGATGCAAATGTACACTAACCCTGCTAAAAACTCTCCAGTATCCTGCATACTCGCCCTCAAACACAGAACAAAACACACTTGTATCTCTACCACAGCAAAAACCTAAAACCACCACACACTACTCAACACCCAACAAGAAATGAAAGCCATTACACAATAATCACCCCACACGCACTCATACACCAGACACCATATAACGTCTACCAACTAAAATCAAACCAGCACACCGTGACTGTTTTTTCTGAACTGAAGCTACCAACAGCACATCAAAGCTTGCACTTTTCCGACTAAATAAGCCCCCCCCCCGACACCTCCTTCCTTTTCAAATCCACCAGAGCACCTAGAGACCATGAACATGGCAGCAGTGCGCATTATAAATCATAATGAAGTAATTTAACAGTCCCAGCAAAATCAGCATCTCTGATCACTCTATAAAAGATACAGGAGATGCAAGAAAAGCCTAATAGCGATTCACACGGCCTTGACATGAACCAGCTCCGAAGTCACTACATTGGAAGCCGCAGACCATGATAATCAACACCAGCCTGGCAGTGGATCTCTTCAAAGCTCGGTTTAAACTTCACTTACTTGGCTAAGTGGGAGGAACTCACTGCCCTATCCACATCCTCCCCTACTTGACCCACCAATTCCTCCAGTGCCAAGAAATGATATAATTTAGTCTATTTGTACAGTACTCCTCTTTAGTCTGAAGCACTTGATCTCCTAAGTAAATGTCTTTGCAAGTGACCTGTGTTTGTTATTTTTCTGTTTGTTTTATCGCTGGTCTATGTCCCTCTTTGTTCACACCATTATAAACGTGCTCACCACATGTTCTCATCTTTGTGCTATTGTATTAGCACCCTGCCTCTGACATCTGACGTGTTATTCTAGGTCATTTCTGATTGAAATTGACATCCCTGTTCTTCAAATGAAATCAAAATGCACATATAAATATAGGAATGTAATGTGTCCATTTCATCTCTCTGTTTTGCTCTACCCCTTGGGACAAAGTCCTATACTGGAGGCTGGATGATGGGACTGAGGTGGCCTTGGGGCACTGAGAGCTGCCAGCCGTACCCTGATATAAACCCCATAGAGTGTCTACTGGGCATCCCCCAGGCCTCAGTCCAACCCAGCCTCTTGTGTGCTGCTTATCCGAAGAACCCACACCACCTTTGGCTGGATGGCCCCAGCCAGAATAGCAATGCTTCAACTGCCCCTGGGTTCATCGGACACCCTTCAGTGAAAGCTGGTTTACAGAAAGATAGAAGCTTGCCAGCAAAGACTACTGGTTGACACAGTACCATAAACACACCTTTTCATGCAACCTAGGCAGAGTCAGAAAACACAATTTTACAAAAAGGGGAACAGCCGGGACGTTTGTAGCCCCCACCGGTCTCTTAGACACCCCTTTGCCAGCTAAGCTCCTTTGAAAGCCGGAGAGGAAATACTACTCTGGAGGACCAAAAACACACAACCACAGTTGAGAATAAAACAGATTAATGCTATGTGGAAGGATAGTTTTCCGAGACACAAATACTTGACTCTGGTTCGCGCAACTTAACAGGGACCATCTTCGCCGGAATATGCACGGACCAGCATAACTCAGGAAATTGACTTCTTATCCCAACAAAGAACAAGGGAGAAACGGGTGCTGCCGGGCAGCAGCAAATGCTACTGCTTGATTTCTGATTCCAAGATTTCGGCATTATGGCAAATAACCCAGTTTGGAGTCACAAATAGCAAACATGTTCTTAGATTTCCTGATTTCTTTTGTCCTGGACAAGTAGAATTTAAGGAATCTGCCTATGGCAAGGTTGTGCAGAGTCTTCTCTGCCATCAAGTCCTGGCTTGGAAATAACACAAAGTCTCTCAGTTGATGAGACGCTCCATCCCCATCTACTGAAGATAAATAAGGTGGGCACCAAGCACAACCTTCTCTCTTAGAAAATTCAGAAAAGGTTTTCTGAGGATAAGGCCTGGAGCTCACCGACCACACTGTCCAATGTGATGGCCACCAAAAGGGCAGTTTTCTATGTATCCAGACGGACACTTGCCCGAGCCATAGGCTCAAACGGCTCCTGAATCAGGGAAGGGAGAACCCTGTTAAGGTACCACACAAAATGGGAAGGAAATGTCTCGATCACCGGGTCAGAAAGAGCAAAGAAAGTCCTCCGAATTTAAATATGACCCTACCGCCGACAGATATGTATGGCAGGATTCCCATGTTAGTCCCGATGTCGTCAAGCCCACATGAGGGACAGTACTTGGGCCAGAGTACTCTCTAGAGGCATGGGACTTTTTTTCAGGTAACCAGCGGTAATACCATACTCACTTATTTGTGTATTGTTATCTTGTAGACTGCTTCCTTGCTGCCATTAGCACCTCCAAGTTCCGATTTGTGCCCAAGTTAACTTCTCAGGATGTTTTAAAATCATGCCTCCATCCCTCCCCCCGTCCCCTAGTCACTGTGACGCTATCAGGTGGAAGTGCTTAGGGTCTCCAAATCGTTCAAATCCAAAGCTCTCAACTCACATGCTTTTGGCGGGTGTCACCCGCCTTGTAAAGGGCTGACTCACCCACCAAGTGACCTGAACGCCCATTCATTCCAATGGGCGTCTCACCCGCCAAAAACAAAATCGGGGGATTTCACCCGCTTTTGCAACACAAAAGGTTGAGAGCTATGCAAATCCATTTCAAAATAAGAGTAATGGAAGGGAGTGCAATAAGGGCCCACCTCTGGTATGTCAGAAGGAACGCATTTCATCTCTGGAAAGAGGACACTTCTTGTTCTCTCACATGGGAACAGGTTTGTGAGCGGATTTCCAAACAGGTTGAAGAGCGGATCCACCAGCAGATTCTGTGATACAGCCCATTTTTTGGGGAGCGTAGACCCCCTGCTAGGCGAGCCTGCCTACATAGTAAGGCCTCCCACTAGGTGACCCAATCTCAGAATGGGGAAAGCTCCTGGGTGGATGTACCAAATGTTTGTTCATGTAGAACAAAGCTGTGGTGCTGCCACCATTAGGACTCTCCAACTAAAGATCACTGACAGAAAAAGCCTTCAGTTTGTGGTCGGTCAGAAGGAGATTTTATGCCATATTCAACGAGCGGTTTATTGTTGAGAAGCCCTGTTAAGGGCTGTCTGAGGCTGCATCGCTTGGATTTTGTCTTTGTGATTTCAACGGTGCTTTTATCAGTGAAAATTCCTAAGTGTCTAAGGCCCTCCCACCTTACCCAGACTCCCATATCAGCCCGTGCGCACGCACGATTTCGCGCATGCTGTTGAGAAGCCCTGTTGTTAAGGGCTGTCTAAGGCTGCATCGCTTGGATTTTGTCTTAGAGATTTCAACGGTATGCTCCAGGAGAAACACTTTGATGGACTTTGATATATGCATACTGAATAGTACATTTATATTGTGTTGGTTTTTTTTCCTTTGCTCGTAGGTGCTTTTACCAATGAAAATTCCTAAGTGTCTAAGGCCCTCCCACCTTACCCAGACTCCCATATCAGCCCCTGCGCACGTGCCATTGCGCGTGCGCTGTTGAGAAGCCCTGTTAAGGGCTGTCTGTGGCCGTCTTGGGCTGGGTTGGTCCGTGAGCTATAGTTTTTAACTTATTTGCATTTCTGGCGACACATATTCGTTTTATTATGTGTTAAAGAGTGTGTATAGTTGCATCTTATATTTGTCACATCTCGCTGTGCAAAATCGGAAAACATCGATTGTGTAAAGTGGTTTCAATTACTCTGTTATGGCTTTCACTTTACCGTCCATTCGTATACGGCTGCGTAAGGAAATCACTTAGACACTCAAAAGTGATATGCCGACTAGAGTCGAGACGCTACAACTAGCTGAGCGACTCAAACGCGCTGCTCAAAAACACTCATGATAATCGACAATGTAAAGATGGCGGTCCAATAACACGAGCGTGGTTGCAATCAGCGCCTTCTCATATTAGGTGTTTCTATCCAGTCCAGATTGCCAAAGCTAACGCGGACAAGGCTTTGGACACCTCAAGGTGCGCTCCCTATCTTAGCGATAACACGATGCAACTTTTACCCGCAGTTATCAATTTAGAAGAATTAGACGGGGCTCCCTCAATGATATCCGAACCCAGAGCGGACCAGTTCCAAGTGATCTCGTTTGATACCGTCAATCTGGGGAACATTGTAGTTACTAATAAACCAGTTACTTCAGATCTAGTCATTCTAGGTTCACCTATTAGTCTTACTGGTTCCGACTTACATTCTCTGAAACACCAGTGTCTACTTCTATTCAAAATCTTACCATTTCACCGCTAGTGAATCATAGCACTGCTAGACCTCGTGAAGCTCAACTTGAAGTACCACATAATTCAACTTTTTCACGATCTCTGGAAATGTTTGAGCATGTCTCAAAGAACTCACCCGCACTTTCCATATCTTTCTCCCAGCCAGTTCCAGCAATAATTTCTCCTATTCACAACTTAAAATCCATTCAAAATTCAGATCAAACTGCATACACTTTACTACAGCCCACGTTGACAGCAACGAATTTAGCTCTATCATTGCTTCAACTCTATGAAATACTTGGCACTAGTACCAGCCCACAAACTAACCTAGTAAACAAGATATTGCAACAGCAAAGAGAAATGGGCATTATATTAACGACCCAGTGTAGGAAATAAACAGATGCACTAGATGTGTGCTTTGTTTGTTCGTCTTCTCGAGTTAGAGCCCCTCCAACTAACATCACTTCTACAGAGGAAAATGATCTTGTGGTCCCGTCTACTGACATTATCTTTGCAACGGGTTAGAACCAATATCAAAAAGAACCTCTGATGAGGCTGATCCTAAATCTAGGATAATCACTCCCATCGTTGCTGCATCTGCATCATGCACTCCAAAAGTAGTGGACCCGACATCAGACCTAACTATAATATAGACAACAGAGGTCTTCTTATGACTTCCCATAAAGAAAAAAAACCCAGATTGGTACGTGACAGAAAATCAATCCAGTGAAAATAAGAGCAAAGAGGATATTGCACTTTATTGTAAACCTGGTAGAGTTATGGATAATTTGACATAGAATCTAAAGCAATAAAAGAAAAGGAACAAGTTACTTACCTGTAACTGTTGTTCTCCAGCATGGGTCTGGCATGGATTCACATGCTCATGAATATTCCCCGTCGTCAGGCTGGGAATCCTCGGTAAAGAAAAAACCAGTATCAGTTTCGTTTCTGATCTGTCTTTCGTAGTAATAACCAATCACTGGTCTCTGCGTCATACTGACCACAGCCAATGACTGCCCTCTACCTAAGCACCGCCTCTGGCAGCCATCTTCAGATTTGGAAGCACGTGAAGTGGCAGTATGACCAAGTGAAGAGCCGCAGAGGGGTAGGCGGGAGGGTTCGCATGTGAATCCATGCCAGACCATGCTGGAGAACAACAGTTACAGGTAAGTAACTTGTTCCTTCTCCAGCATGGGGTCTGGCATGGATTCACATGCTCATGAATAAAGAATACATAGCAGTACACACATGCACAACCACGGGAGGTGGCAAAGGCTCAACATTAAGCAGTACATCAAACTCAACATTAAGCATCTTACCTCCTCACCAGGCTCACCTCAGGCGAACAGGTTGCGCAGCACTGCTTGGCCGACCCTGGACTCCTCCCTGGAATCCCGATCGACGCAGTAGAATTTCGTGAAGGTGTGCGTCGACCTCCACGTAGCAGCCCTACATATGTCCAGCAGGGGCACACCAGAAAGGAACGCCGTGGTAGCTGCGATCGCTCTGGTGGAATGGGCTCTCGGACGGCCAGGCAGCGGTCGGTTTGCCAACCGATGACAGTACATGATACAGCCGGAGAGCCATCTGGAAATGGAAGCTTTCGAGAGAGCCTTCCCCTGATTGACAGGTCCAAAGTTCACAAAGAGTTGTGACGTCTTCCGAAAACACTTTGTGCAGTCCACGTAGAACTTCAGCGCTCTAGCCACATCCAGCGAGTGCAAAGTCCTCTCAGCCGGCAAAGAAGGCAACGGGAAGAACACAGGCAACACCAAGGGTTCGTTGAGATGGAAGTCCGACGGTACCGTGGGCATGAAGGAGGGGTGCGTCCTGAGCACTACCCTCGTGTCGTGAAAAGTCAAGTACGGGGCCTTGCAGGAAAGGGCCTGGATCTCTCCCACCCGTCGTGCGGAGGTGATGGCCACAAGAAACGCTGTTTTCCACGACAGAAACTTCAACGGGGCCGAGTGCAGAGGCTCGAACGGAGGTCCCATGAGCTTGGTCAGCACCACGTTGAGCTCCCACGCCGGGGCCGGAGCCTTCACCGGCGGGAACGATCTGAACAGTCCCTTCATGAACTCTTTCACCAGATGATGAGACCACAAGGACGTCCGCCCGTGGTTCTGGTGTATCGGGAGATCGCAGCAAGATGAATCTTGATGGACGCGTGTGCCAGACCAGCTTTGGCCAGCGTCAGCAGGTACGGCAGTACCTGGGGAGCCGTAATCCGTAGAGGGTTAATCTTCTGTGCGCGGCACCAGACAGAGAACCTCTTCCATTTGTGTCCGTAGCATTTAAGAGTCGAGGACGCCCTGGCCTTTGCAAGAACCTCTCTGCAGTCGGCTGGTATGTCGTATCCCCCAAACTCTAGCGCTGCAGGAGCCAGGCCTGCAAGTTCAGCGATTTCGGGTCGTGGCAGAGGATGGCGCCTCCTTCCCTGGAGAGTAGATCCGCGTCCACCGGCAGCTTGATTGGCGGGGACGCTGACAAGTCCAGAAGGTCAGGGAACCATATCTGCCTCGGCCACGCAGGTGCGACGAGGATCATCCTGCACCGTGACCTCTTGAGCTGGTTGACGAGCCGGATTAGCAGTGGCAAAGGAGGGAACGCGTAGAGGAACAGGCCCTCCCAGGGGAACGAGAAAGCATCGCCCATGCTCCTCGCCTGGGGAAACCTGCTGGCGAACCTCCGGCACTTGGAGTTCGTCGCCGTCGCGAACAGGTCGATCTGGGGTGTGCCCCACCGTCGGCAGAGGCGATCCACTAGACCCTGCCGTAGTTCCCACTCGTGGCACGAGCGCAGCTCCCTGCTGAGTGAGTCGGCGATGGTGTTTTTTATCCCTGCCAGATGAAACGGCACCAGAAACATCCTTTGGGCGACGGCCCAATGCCACAGGTCCTGCGCCTCCTTGGACAGTGCTGGGGACCTGGTTCCGCCCTGTTTCCTGATGTAAAACATGGTGGTGGTGTTGTCAGTGAAGATCCTCACCACCTTGCCCTTGAGGGACGGAAGGATGGACCTGAGGGCCCAGAACACTGCACGGAGCTCCAGGACGTTGATATGGAGGGACTTCTCCGTCGGGAGCCAAAGGCCTCTCGCGTGCAGATTTTCGGTGTGCGCTCCCCACCCTTCCAGGGAGGCATCCGTGGTCACTGTCTCCTGGTGGTCTGGGGTCTGGAAGTCCATGCCCGCCGTCAGATGCGTGCGGGTGCCCCACCACCGGACCGCTCGGCGGAAACTCTCGTCGAGTGTGATCCTCTCCTCGAAGCCGCCCGTCGTTTGGATCCAGCGCGCGTCCAGGAACTCCTGCAACGGACGCATCCGGAGCCTGCACATGGGAATGAGGTAGATGCAAGAAGACATCATTCCGAGGAGGGACTTGATGGACCTCACCTTGGCCGCGTCGGAAACCAACATCCGCTGTACCTTGCTCAGGATGGACCTGGTCCTTTCCTCCGACGGGGAGGCCAGAAGGGACACTGTGTCGAGCTTCGCTCCCAGAAACAGTGCGTTTTGCGCGGGTACCAGGTGGGACTTGGCGTAGTTCATGGAGAATCCCAGGTCCGTGAGAAGTTGGACGGTCCTTGCCGTGTGCTCCAGGGCGAGCTCCCTCGTCTTGGCTCGGATGAGCCAGTCGTCCAGGTAGGGGTAGACGTGGACCCCTCGCGGCGCAGCTGCGCCGCCACCGGTGCAAGGCACTTGGTGAATACCCTGGGTGCCGACCGTAGTCCGAAGGGGAGGGCTTTGAACTGGTAGTGACGCCCTTGGACCACAAACCTGAGGAATTTTCGGTGCCCCTTTAGGATGGGAATATGGAAGTAGGCATCCTCCAAATCCAACGACGACAGGAAGTCTCCCTCCTCCAGCTGACCCAGGACGTGCTGGAGGGTGACCATCCGGAACTTTTTCGCCTTGATGAACTTGTTCAGACGTCGCAGGTCTAGGATGGGGCGCCATCCTCCCGTCTTCTTCTTCACGAGGAAGTATCTCGAGTAAACTCCGGAGCCCCGAAGCCTCTTTGGGACGAGTTCGATGGCGCCCTTCCTGAGCATCGCCCTTACCTCCAGGAGAAGCTGAGGGACGTGAAGCTCTTTCCTGGCCACGGGGGGGACGCGCGGGCACCTTCTTTGAAACTCGAGCGTGTGGCCCCGGGCTAAGGCGTCCAGCACCCAACGGTCGGTGGAGATGGACTCCCACACGCTGACGAAGCTCGCCAGCCGGCCTCCCACCGGGGTGCTTCGGTGGGGGCCCGACCCCACGGCCGGTTCAATCCTGTTTCGACGAGGCTTTGCCGCCTTGACCTCCTTGGCGACGACGGCGGGGTCCGCCAGACTTGCCTCGTCCTCTGTAGGCCTCCTGAGACGACGAGCGGGCCGCCTGACGGTAGGTGGAGAAACCACCGCCGGAAACTTTGGAGGCGCCCTTGCCTCCGCTGCTCCGAAAGGGTGTCCGTCGTTGCTGCAGAACCCCAAGGGCCCGGGCCGTCTCAGTGTCCGCTTTAATGGCCTGAAGAGAATCGTCCACTGTTTTCCCAAACAGGTTGTTCCCATCGAACGGCATGTCCAGGACTCTGGTCTGTACGTCTTGACGGAAGTCCGTAGCCTTGAGCCATCCGCGCCGCCTAAGGCACAAGCCGTTGCCCAACTGGCGAAACCCAGTGTCGGCGATGTCCGTCGCAATAGTGATGGCGTGGTCCGACGCCACCTCACCTTCCTGTAGGATCTCCAGGGCATCCGCCCTCTTGTCGTCCGGTAGGAAGTCCAGCAGGGGAGCCAGTTTGTACCATAGCTCCCTGTCGTAGCGGGCCACGATAGCCAAGGCGTTGGCCGCTTTAATCGTCGTCGCTGCAGACGAGATGACCCTGCATCCCATAGCGTCCAATTTCTTTCCCTCGCCGTCCGGTGGGGAAGTCGATGTGGAGGCCACACCCCCCCCCCGCTTTCTTCCTGGCCGCCGCGGAGACGACGGAGTCCGGGGTAGGCTGCGCCCGGAGGCACAGGGGGGCCGCGTCCGGGACCCGGTACTTCTTCTCGTACCGGTCTCTTCTAGCTGGCGTCGTGGAAGGGTTCTTGAGGAGGGCGAGGCCCTCATCCCAAATGTCGTCCAGTAGAGGCACCGCGAGGACCGTCTTCCTCTTGGCCTCGCGCCGTTGATAAAGGAATCCTTCCTTTTTCTTCTCCTCAGGGCAGAGTTGGAAAAGCTCGGATGCCCTGGCGATCATGGAGTGGAACGATCCAATCTCGTCGGGCGGAGAAGCCCTGGTGGGAGGTGACGACGGTAGATCCTCGTCGTATACCTCGTCGTCCGTGCCCGTCGCTGCCGTGTCAGTCCCCGTATCATCCCCTCGGGTGGACGGGGAGGAGGGCTGGACGGGGCGCGACGGCTGAAAAGGAGGTGAAGGGTGAATCCTTCTTTTCTTGGGCGGGGGAACACCAGAAGGTCCCGGTTCAGGATCCCCCGACGGGAGAGGTTCCTCCGTCGGCAACGGTAGTCTCGTCCTTATCTCTGAGCATAAGGACTGTATAGCCAACAAAATGGCCGCCGAGTTGTCTTGCGGTGCTGGCAGAGGGGAATCCGACGGGCGATCAGGGGCCCCGTCGGCACCCTCGACGATGTCGTCGTCACCTGCGTCGAGATCCATCCCGACGGGCCGGTCTTCTTCCACGCCAAGGCCCTGGCTTAAGACCTCGATCAGCTCTTCCTCCGAGGTTGAAGACGAATCTACGACGACGCCCTGCCCCCCTTTTTCTTCCCCGCCGGGGATTTCACGGGGGTCCTATCGATGGGTACAAAAGAGGACTCCCTCCATGGTGGCAGGGAGACTCTGAGCCCCGAGGTCGCCACCACTGGTGTAGCCTCCACAGGCTGAGCCAGGGCCGCCGTGACAGCTTCGATAGAGGGCTTGGCCGGATGGATTAAGGCCTTCACCACCTTAGGTGCGCTCACCGCCTTATCCTTGAGGGGGGGGACACTGCCTCGCTCCCCCTCCAATGGGGCCTTCGAGCTCGACCGGGGCCTCTCCAGGAGCTTCGCCGGGTGCTCGCCCTTCCTCTTACCCGACCCAGAGCGTTGGCTCGTGGCTGAAGGTGCCGGGGAGGGTGCGTTCTGCCTAGCCCCCGTAGAGCCCGACCGTTCGGCGCTCCCGGTGCCAGCGGACTCGTGGTGCTTAGCCTTATGTTGGACCCCCGTCGCCGGGGCGTCCTCAAAGGTCTTATAAGACCGCTCGGATTTCTTCCTCTTCTTCTCGCCGGACGGGCTCTTCCCTTCCAGCCAGTTGGCGAGACGTTGATGGCGGTCCTTCATGGTTCCGCTCCGACATATTGCCGCAAAACGCACAGTCCTTCTCCACGTGCGTCTTGTCCTCATGTAAGCAGTAGAGACAAAAGGAGTGTTCGTCCTCCTTAAAGACGTTCTGCAGCTGGCATCCAGGGCAGACCCTGAACAGCTTTCCGGGCGTCGAGCTTCCCTTCTCCTGGGCCATGTCCGGGCCTGAGAAGCTTCTGGAGTCCTCCAAAAGCGTAGCTCGACGAATTCTTCACCCTTGAGGGGCGCAGACGAATCCGACACGGGTCCCCGTTGATCGGATGGAGAGTCGGTGGAGCTTGAGGCTCTTTTGACCGAAAAAAACGAAGTTTTTGAGAAAAAACGTGAAAAAAATAGCACTAACGCTCGAGAGCAATAGCACGAGGATCCCAACACATGAACGTGCGGTACAAATCTGAAGATGGCTGCCAGAGGCGGTGCTTAGGTAGAGGGCAGTCATTGGCTGTGGTCAGTATGACGCAGAGACCAGTGATTGGTTATTACTACGAAAGACAGATCAGAAACAAAACTGATACTGGTTTTTTCTTTACCGAGGATTCCTAGCCTGACGACGGGGAATATTCATGAGCATGTGAATCCATGCCAGACCCCATGCTGGAGAAGTAATAATGCGCCTAATAATGGTCCATCTAATCAGACATCTACAAAACAATTTATCAAACATGTAACCAAACCAAAGAAATGTGTTAATGATGTAACGGCGGCCATCATGAAGAAGTAGTCTATCATTTCAACACTTAATAAAACTAAAGAAGGACATAGGAATCAGTCGATAATGGTGCCACCAGCCATTGAACCCTTAGATGATCTCATTGATGTGATCAATAAACCCAAGGTGAACCTGCTGAATGGCTCCCAAACGACACGGAATCTAACAAATGAGGATCTATCTCATTGTGAACAATTACTAACTACATCAGACCAGGGAATGTTGGCTATAGCGAGATCAATAAACCATCAGACCCATCTTCCGAGACCTGACATGAAACCTGACCTCTCAACACCTCAAGTAACCTGTGTGCAGACACAAGATCTAGAACCTCGAGATAAAATTGATCAAAGATCTAAAGATATGCATAAATATAAAGTCAATATTGGACATAGTAGTTCTAATTCACAATTTCACACAGTGATAATGAGCTGTAGATCAGATTCTTCTGAAATTTAGGAGCTCAAAAGAATATCCATCTTGAATATCTTTGCTGAAGTCCCGAGTTTGGAGGACTTGTCATGCTCCGACATAAATCTAGTCGAATTCTTGCATCAAACAAATCTTACTTCAGCAAGAATTTGGATCTAATCCAGCGTAGTCCTCAATTTGATCTGGCAGGCTAGGCATTCTCTTCTTGATCTGGGTTTCCCATTATCTTATGAAACATTCCAACAGCTCAAATCCAGACCAAGAAATCATCGAGAATATTAAATAATCCCACACAAGTAGATTTTGTAATGGATCCTAGAACCACTCTAATGGATAGACTGGTATATTCATAAAATGATACACACCTTTTCGCCAATAACGCCTCCACATGATCTATAACATCTTAGTAACCGTCATCCACTGATATCTATCAGAGGTTAAAATTGCTTAGCTGGAATACTCAGGGCCATAGTCATTTGATGAATGCCGACGCACTCAATCTTAGCCAGTTTCACATCATAGCCTTACAAAAAACCTGGCTCTCGGATATCCCTATTTGGAATGATTATAATATTCAAATTGTTGTAGTCTCGCGTCAGGCTGAAGGGAGACGCATGGCAGGCTTACTTATAGCCACCAAAATATAATCTGGTCTTTGTTTATCTATATGGGCCGAACCGAATAAATTTATCCAGCTAGTTCGCATCACCTTTAATACAAATATAATAGCCATGGTAAATATTTACTGGAATCATGCCTTTATCATGGATGAGTCCTTTTTTCTTGACATGGAGCATAATCTCAATTTGATTGCCACTGATACTTCAGTCACGGCTCCCATAATTGTAGGTGATCTTAATATAAATATGTTATCATCTGAAAATCAACATGACACACTCGCACGTCACAGATGGCCTCACTTCATGAGCAATAGAAAACTACTGATGCTCAATGGTGCTCTTGAGGGTGATTCTCCTGCTCATCCTAACATGGCGTCGTTCCATTCAGAAAGCCACTATTGACTATGTCTATCTTGGTCATCAATTGTTCTCCTACATCGATGATTTCATAGTTCAAGAGCAGAATGTCGGCGATCATGACCATCTGATTGTGCCATGGTTCTGGAACTCTGCGGGAACTCAGCTCTCAAATGAGCATCTTATCTCGGGTCTTACGGCTCTTCAGGCCGTAATATATTGTGCTGGTCGACGGATCGTCTCTATGATTTTTATCAAAACATTAGAAAGAAATATTGGAAATTGTTCTGTACGACCGTTTAATATAGATTATGTTGCTGCACTACAGTTATTTATAGAAGTCCATCTCAAACTAAATAATCCTATATTTAAACACAAACATATTTTTGATCCTTATGTTAATCACAAAACACTTCTTCGAAGAGCCATCCGTAATTTAAAAAATCTCAATTCCATAGACTACAAATTACAAACTTGTTCATTAAGAATGAAATATAAGAACTGGATGAAGTTTAGAAAAGTGCAAATGTACCAAGAAGGAGAGTTAATGTTACAGACCCCATCCTCTAAAAATTCAGGAGCCATGGCGTCTACTCGGTCAGACTACCTATGCTCCCCAGCTAGCTTTACAAATTAATGCTGTACCAGAGAAAACTTGGATTCAGTAGTTTGCTGATTTATATGCCTCTAAAGATCACGAGCCTGTTGAAATTTTTACTATTCCTCGGATTAATCTGCAGCTACAATTTGACCTCTCTGATATTATATTCTACATATCAACTCTATCTCATTCAAGAGCCCCTGGGCCCTGACGGTCTTTCCAATTCTATGCTAAAGGCTAATCTAGACTTGTGGGCACTAATACTGCAACAAATCTATACTAATATCCTTCAAACACAAGTTATTCCATCTTCATGGCAAAAGTTCACGATAGTTCCAATATTTAAGAAAGGGAACCGTCAGCGGCCTGAAAGCTATCATCCTATTGCACTACAGGACGTTCGGGGTAATCTCTTCTCAAGGTTTATTTCAAGAGATCTAAATTGATGGATTACACAGAATGACCTTAGCGACCCTCATCAGATGGGATTCATTCTGGGTCTCGGTACAGGTATCAATTTAACTGTTATAACAGCGATACAACAGAAAATTCACCAATCCAAGCAAGCCATATCCATGGCTTATGTCGATATTAAATCTGCATTTGATCTGGTGAGAGATCACTATTATTATCTAAACTAACTAAGGCAGCTTGTCCGCAATCTCTTCTAGTTCTTATCGCACAACTTCATCAAAACACTTCTGTTCGAGTCAGACTGACAATGGAAGGCCTCCTTTCATCACCCATACTTACATATTTTGGCCTCAAACAAGGCTGCGTATTAGCATCCACGCTATTTAATTACTTCATCACGGACATGGGTATAAGATTTTCTGAGATACAATCTGACTCACCACGACTAGGGTCATCTCCCATAGCATGGCTCTTTAAATGTGGAAACATGAGAGAAACAAAGGAACTGGTTATGAAACTAAAAGGGTAACAAAAAGGGAGAAAACAAACAAAGATGCAGATGAGCAGCGAGAGGTGGTAGAGGGAATAAAATTAATACATATATACTTGTAAACTTGCATAAATAAGTGAACCTGAACAGAGGTTGTCATAGAGACACGGTCCATACTAAAACCAGAAATGCAGAATTATCCTATGGTAGTTAGATGAGATAAAAGAATATAGAGAAAAATGAAAATGTCAAAAATATAAAAAAATAAAGGCACACAGAGCACAAGAATCCAATATAGATTTAAAGATTTATATAGGCAAGGAAAGCTAGGCAAAATTGTAGTCTTCGTTAGTTCCTCCAGGTGTAAATGCATCGAATTTCTCAACCCTGAAGACCTCTTTTCGGTGAAGGTTGTTGCATAGATTGTCATGTGTTCTGGTTGCTACTACCTCCAAAACATTGAGGCTGATTTGCGCAATTTGATGCTGAAAATCATAAGTGACGTACCACTGCAGAGGTGCTACTATTAGTGTGAATGGTGGATCTGTGCGGATTCCACCGGTTCTTGAAAGGCCTGCTAAACTCCCCAACATAATACCTACCACAAGGACATTCGATAGTGTAAATAACATTAGAAGTGTCACACATAGCCTAGTTGTACAGTGAGATTTTTACCTTGTACAGTGAGATTTTTACCTTGGTGTGTGAAGGGTAGATCCAGTCAGGGGTGTTGCTAGGTCTGGAAAAGATCCAGGGCTGTGCCCATGATGGGACTGTCAGGACTTGGGGCTAGCTAGCCTTTTGGTTGTAGCCCCTGAGCTTCTATTCGGGCCTACAACCAAAAGACCTTGGGATATAGCCTCCTCAGCCCCCACCACCCAGCAATGCCTCTGGACACAGTCACCCTTTATTACATAGCTGCAATTAGAATGTGGAGACACGGAAATGTGCCTACATGTTTGCGAATGGGTCTTGGGTGTGATTTTTGATCTGTTTTTAGAATATCATCCTTAAAGTACACGCTTGATGTTTTGAAGTCCTCTGACCTCCCCCTCTCCATCCCTCTGAACACTCCTCTCTCCTGGAGCAATCACAACCTCCTCTCCTCCCATCTCTCCCTCTCTACCCCCCAGGCCAAGCCAACCCCAAAACTGCCACCTACCTTCTCGGACATCCGGCCCATGAAGCGTGTGTCAGTTGAGGCTTTCGCTGCCACCTTCTCTCCCCCCAAACCCCTGCACCTATGGCAGGCACATATCCTGACACAGCCCTTTCCATGCTCCACTCTTCTATCTGCGATACTCTTGATGCTCTTGCCCCTGTCATGAGGATCTGTTTGAATCCCAAAGCCAAGTGCAATTCTTGGTACGACTCTGACCTAGCTGCGCATAAATATAAGTGCAGGGTGGCTGAGAGGAAATTGAGGCCTTCTTGTTCATCCTCTGACAAACTGGCCTGCTGCCTGCTCCAAAGCAATACTGAGTCTCTTTCCATACTAATAAGAGAGCCCACATCCAAGCCTGTGTCTCTGCGGCATCTAACAACTCGGCTGAATTCTTCAAAATCTGCAAGGAGCTGGCCAACCCTGCTGCAGTCGCTACCTCTCCTGTCGCCTCCCAGGCCCTTTGCATGGCCCTTGCTTCTCACTTCATCTTAAAATCCCAGGACATCCTGTCCACCCTCTTGTTCCCTTCCCCTCTTCTCCCCTCTCCTTCTATGATCTCTGGCCCTCTTGCAGCTGCCCCCCCTCCCGCTTTATCTTCCTTTCCTCTTTTCTCCCCTGACGAGGTTTCTAGACAAGTCCGATCTATGAAAGTCTCATCAAAACAGGTTCTTTCCTGTGCCTCCGAAACCATCAAGGACCACATTGACACTCTTGCTCCTACGCTGGCCAATTTCTGCAACCTCTCCTTTGCCTCGGCAGCCTTCCCATCCCCTTTGAAGCACTCTCTTGTGCACCCTCTTCTCTAGAAACCCACAGCGGACCCTTCTTGCCAGGCAAACTATCTCCCAATCTCCATAACACCTTTGCAGGGCAAACCTTTGGAAAAACTGCCCATCTCGCAGCATAACCTTCACTCCGATTCTGTTGGTTGTCTCCAGGACCATCAATCTGGCTTTAGAGCTGCCAGAAGCACCAAAACTGCTCTCCTGAACATCCGTGAAGGCCTGCTCTCCAACCATGACTCTAACATCCCTTCTGTCCTCATCCTACTCGATCTCTCTTCTGCCTTCGACATGGTCAACCATACCATCCTGCTGAACCGTCTCTGTGACAAACTGGGTATCACTAATCAGGCTCTGGGCTGGCTGACTTCTTTCCTCTCTGATCGAACCCCCCCAGGTCCAACTTGGGTCCTTCCTTTCCTCCATCTCCCTTTCTACCTACAGTGTTCCCCAGGGGTCTAACCTCTCACCCTGGCTTTTCACCCAATACCTGGCAACTCTCGCCCATCGCATCACCTCTCTCTGCTCCAATGTTCAGTGCTATGCGAATGACCCTCAACTCATTTTCAGGCTTCCCTCGGCCACCTCTTCTCTTCTCTCATCTCTGATTGCCCGTCTGCAATTCAGGCGTGTTGTGCCGCCAACGATCTCTGCCTTAATGCCAGCAAGACGGAGATTCTCCTCATTGGTACACCTCCACCCTCCTTTCCTATAACTCTCTGACCGGCCTCCCTTGGACCTCCTCCAACCCCCACCTGCAAGATTAAGAACCTCGGTGTCCTCTTCGACTCCCCGCTTTCCTTTTCTGCCCACATCTCTGATGTCTCTAAAAAGTCAAACTTCCAACTGCACATCCTGAGAGGTATTCTGCCTTTCCTCTCCTCCCCCCAGAAGCTCCCTGTAACTCGAGCCCTGGTTCTCTCTACGTTGGATTACTGCAACAGCCTCTTTCTAAATCTACCTGCTTCTACTCTCTGCCCTTTGCAGCTCATCCAAAACAGGACTGTGAGACTTGTCCTTGTCTTCAAGCCCTGGGATTGTATCTCTCCAGCCCTGAAATCTCTTCATTGGCTCCCAGTGGCTGCAGGGATTAAATTCAAGACCCTTTACACTGTCCACAAGGCTTTCTGGGGCCTGGGTCCAAAATACTGTCAATTCTCCCTCCGTAAATACCTTCCCTCTTGAGCTCTTCACTCTACCTCCATCTCCCTCAGGGTCAGTTGTTTCTAAAAATAAAAGCGAGCTGGCCGTAGATCTCTTTCCGCGGCTTGAGGAGAACCATCGCCGGTTCCAGAAGCACCACAAGACCTTCCTATTTGCTTCTGGCTTCTCTCTTCCTCTCCCCATGCCAATCTGTTCTGTTTTGGCATCGTGCACCTGGTTACTCTCTGACTTAGCAACCCTTGCACTTGGGTCTTTATCTGCAACCGGCAGTCCCCCCTTTTTTTCTGCACTTATCAGACACCCCCTAACGGTATGCAGTGATAAAATCGCTTGACCCATTAAAGGTGTACCCCATTACACCATTTAAGGGGAGCGGAGGTTGTGGGGTTGTCCCCCGCTCCCTTTAAATGTTATAAAGGGTACAGGTGTTGCTGGGGTGTCCCCTGCATCCTTTACATGGATTGCTGCAGCAAAACCACTGCCTTTTTGCCGCAATATTTTGTGTCCACAGCCATTTTTGCTGCAATTTTAACACATGGAACCCCCTGTCTGTGCCTTAAACCTAGCACTTGCCACTTGCTGGCTGCACAACCACTTGTTGTTTTTATTCCTATGCTCAGCACTTCCCACTTCTCCCCACCCTCCTGCACTTTCCCCCTTCCCTCTCCCCTGCACTTGAGCGTTCTCAATGTCACTGGGCCTAGTAAGATCGTTGTTTTTATTCTCCCTTGTGCCCCTCCATTGCCTCGTCGTGCTCTGAAACACTTGTGTATGAGCGCGATACAAATAAAATATCAATATCAAAGTTGGGACCATGTGTGTATGAAAATAAGGCTGTAAAAGTAAACAAGTCCTTAACCCTACTGTCGCATCTCACATCTTTTCAGTATGCAGTTCTTAATCTTCTGACTTTGTGAAGAGAATTTAGTGACATACAGTAGAGGATTATTCTACGAGAAGAAGGAGTAGTGTTGGGGCCAGTTTCCCCCATCGACAGTGCTTTATCAAGGTCTATTTTGATTTCTTCCTCATAATATCCTCTAGCACTGAATTTGAGAGCCACACGTTCCATCTCTTTGTATCATTTTTCGTTGCCACTTACTATGCATTTTCCTCTTAGCATTTGGCTGTCTGGTAAGTGCCTGATCAAGCTGGGTGTGTGGAAACTCAAACAATGTAGAAGATTGTTCCTATCGGTCGGCTTACGATAAATAGTGGTTGCTTCAAAAAAAGGTAGCACGGGCCCCTCTCGGGAAAGAACATGACATGATAACCTAGTGGTTCAGGTGTAGTGGATCTAGGTCACCTGGCCTAAGCCCCGCCCACCTGGTGCCTTCCTGGTTGCCGCTCTTTTCCCTGCTTAAGACGCCCTCCAGCCTCTTTTCCTTTGCAGCTGGGGAGCAGGTTTAAGTGGATATAAGTCACCTGGCCTAAGCCCTGCCCACCTGGCGCCTTCCTGGTTGCCACTCTTTTTCACCACTTAGCAAGCCCCGCCCACCTGGTGCCTTCCTGGTTGCTGCTCTTTTCCCTTCTTAATCAGCCCTGCAGCCTCTTTTCCTTTGCAGCTGGGGAGCAGGTGTTGTGGATCTAGTTCACCTGGCCTAAGCCCCGCCCACCTGGTGCCTTCCTGGTTGCCGCTCTTTTTCACCACTCATCAATCCCTGCCCACCTGGTGCCTTCCTGGTTGCCGCTCTTTTTCACCACTTAGCAAGCCCCGCCCACCTGGTGCCTTGCTGCTTGCTGCTCTTTTCCCTACTTAAGGAGCCCTCCAGCCTCTTTTCCTTTGCAGCTGGGGAGCAGGTGTAAGTGGATCTAGGTCACCTGGCCTAAGCCCTGCCCACCGGGTGCTTTCCTGGTTGCCGCTCTTTTTCACCACTTAGCAAGCCCCACCCACCTGGTGCCTTCCCGCTTCTAGGTCACCTGGCCTAAGCACCACCCACCTTCTTAGTCCTGCCTCTTCCTTCCTGCTCTTAACCCTTAGATCAAGGGTGTCTCTCGCCCGGGCGTCCAAAGCAGAGGGCAGTCAAAGAAAAGGTAAATTCCTGTTTGGTTCTCTTCGGACCAGGAGGATCCAGGGTCCGACCCCCTGTTAAGACAGCAGGCAAGCATGCACCAACATGTGTTTACACCCTCTGTCCCCACAGGCCATCCCCACCCTCTCTGGTCCCTCCATGTTGTTCCCTTGTGCCCCCCCTTCCCGCAGACAGGAGTGTGTCCTGATACATTCTGGTTAAACCATCACCGTCTTGTGGCCAATGCTGAATTTTACTTTTATGGACTTCATTGTTTCACGGTGTGTCACCCTTTCTCAACTCTCATGCTTGACTTCCTTTGCATCTTGTACTTATGGTGGCCCTGAATCATGCTGTTCCCATCTTCATCTTGTATCCTGGCTTGCAACATTATGTGTTACTACTGACTTCTGTAATTGTATTCACTCTCTCCTCTTCTCCACTCTTTTTGACAGCTTACTCTCTGTTCTCTCCTCACCTCCCCTCTCCCTTTTCCTATCTCCTCCCCTTACTTTCTTCTATGCACTTACTCTATTAGAATTGTCCCTGGACCTAGTATGATAGCAACCTCGTCTATTGCTCCCCATCCCCTTACTGTTCCACCCCCCCTCCCACCAGCACTTTCTGAAACGTTGTCAGGCCTAGTACGATAGTCACTTGTTTTGTTCCTCTCCTCCCTTTCTGCACCCCTCTCCCTCACCTTTTGTTTTTCTCCGGCTCTACCAGAAATGTCGTAAGGCCTAGTACGGTAGTCACCTGTCTGTTTCCATTTCCTTCCCACTCTCCCCCTCCCTTCCTTATCTATGTTTTAGCTCTTGCACTATCTGAAATGTCCTGTTAGACGCTAACAGGAGACCCAAAGCTGCACTCCTATGGGGATGAATATCATCCCAGGTAGATTTAAGCACAAGAGTTTGGGGGTGTCCCCCTATCAAAATGTATAATATAGAGAGTTTTCCTCTAAGAATTCATCAGTTACAGTTTCAATTTAAAAAAAAAGAGAAATCAATAGAAAATTCAGTCAACCATTTTCAAATTGTTTTTTTGCGCACAGCAGTGGGTATCGATAATGTCTCAACAAAAATAGACGCCACTATAGTGCACATGTGCAATTTTTAGTGAGTGTAAACATAAACATAATTGAAGAAAATCAATTTCAATTAAACCATTGACAAGTACTTTCCGTTTATTTGATCTTAATATCTTAATATCAGTTCCAATCTAATAGGCTCCTTGGAATTACACTCCAAGGAGCCTATTAGATTGGAACTGATATTAAGATTTTGTATGGGTTGAAGCATTTGTGTGAAGTGGATAACATAATGTTTAACACAACTATATACCACATGAATTTGTTTTGATTTTGTAACAAAACTTATGTATAGAAATAAATTGAAACATTACTTATGGATGGGATTTCCTGTTTTGTCAACTTAGGTTCCAAACTTAGGTCTGAAGCCCGACTGAAAAGTGTCCAAAAATAATTCTCGTTCCACAAAATCCTGCAGCTGGCCAGTGACCACCTTCTCAAGGATCTTTGCGGCCCACGAAAGACTTGAAATAGGTCGATAGTTCTGGAGGATCTCTGGGTCCAGAGTAGGTTTTTTCAATAAAGGTGTAATAACGGAATTATTTAGTTTTTGGGGAACTGTCCCTTGGGTCAGGGATTTATTAATAAACTTGGTCACAAAAGGTGTCATTTCCAACGACAGACAGTTTTGCTGCATAGGCAGGTAGAGGGACTAGGGAGTCATTGGTGGGTTTCAATACCTTGATCAGCAAGTGTACCTCATTTTCTGATAAGTGGGGGATCTTGCCATTTCTGTTAGAAAAAAAGGTGAACCCACTTCTGGGAGGGTGCCTGGGAAATGAAACAGTAAATATAGAGCCACAGAGGGAACGTTGGAGGGTGCAAAGTGTTTGAAAACGTAGAGCTGGGAGGAGGCTTGGATATAACAAGTATGAATTACAGGGGGAAAAACAAAGGTGGAGGCCAATGGAGTGTGAAGGCAGAGAGAAGGGGAGAGGTTGCTAAGTGGCATGAAATGGGATCACGTTAGATTAGAGACCTATGTCAAGTTTTGGACCCATGTTTCGGCGTTGTTGGATTTCACTAGGATGTTTTTACAAATGGGTACAACGGCTTCCAGTGCTTCAGATAAGATTTTGGAATATTTTACCCACTATTTTTTAAAGTTGGGAATAAAGTTATTTTTTAAGTAGTAAAAATGTAAGTCCTATACCCAATGTGAGTAAAAATGTTTTCATTGGAAAACGAAAATATGTTTGCAACAGCGATTCCCTTGCACCTAGTTATTCATACACATTAAAAGTAGACATGTTCACTTCTTCCGATCGGTCAGTGCTAACAGTTTCTTCCTGTGGTACTATGGCCACTACTGGTCCAAACATATCCATGGAGCTCTGTGGGTGAAAGCAGGAGCACAAGGTCCTACGTGTCTCTTTCTGTTTTTTGTTGGGAATATTTTTACTCCCTATTTGTATTTTTTTTGTATTTGCCTATTTTTAGGGCGTAACAGTGGCCGATACACCCCTTATCTGTAGGGCTGACGGCTTGTCTATGAATTGAATTTTTAGGCTACAATACTTGGGCAGCTTTTGTTTGACAATTAGAAATTCACAACAATCATTTTAGCCAAAATACATACTTGTCTGGGATCAGTGGCGAGGTGTTACTGTACTTCTGAATAGAAAATGTAGTATTATAGCCAGGCAGGTACACTGGAGCTTTTCTATAAAAAGAGGGTTTAGCTTGAAGTAGAAGGATCATTTACTTTGCAATCAATGTCAAATCTTATTTTATACAGTTTGAAAGCTGATGACAGGATCACTGGTGATTCTTGCAACTTGATGATTTTTAGTGTATACCAAACACTTGGATAGTCATTGAGTATTCCCACCAAACAAATAAACAACCCCACTAGTAGCTGCAGTCCTGGGCTACCTTCAGAACAGATATGAAAGTAATGCTCCCAGTGTGTGGTTCTGCTCTGTTGTACAGAGGCTGGTTTGACACGCTCCCTGCGATGCCATTCGAGATTCGGGGTCCTTTATCTACCAAGATGCATTTAGAAGGTTTCTGAAACCCTCCTACTCTGGAGAACTCAGACTCTGAGACACTGCTTTCCCAACAGTTGTATACTCTGAAACCATTTGAGGTTAAGGGATTCATACACAAACCCGCCTCCTGTTAGCTTGAGGGTTCCTTGCAATCACCTTCTCTGAAGAGGTTTTGCACAGAGGTCCCCTGGGTGTAAAAGGTTCTGCCATTCTTATAATATTGGGGACCCTCACTCGAGTATCCTCCTAGCCTGAAATATATTGACACAACACTCCTAGCCTTTGAGTCCCTCTGATAAAGACTTTACCCTTTTGGAAGACTCCGACTCTGTGACCATTGAAGTGAGTTGTTTGGGATTTTTGACAATTTTATCATTCTGACGCACTCTGAGAATGTGCTTTTTTGGGAACTTTCCACATTCTGTTTTAAATCAGGCCTTTTTTTGTTTTTACTTTTTAATGGTTGTTTTATACAACTTTCCAGATCACCTGATCTGTGGTCGGCATTATGCTTTTACATCAAGATAACATCATACTTTGTGGTGTGAGGTGCTTAGTCCCAGGGGCCTCATTTGCTTCTGCCTTCTAATTCAGGGACTCATACATTAAGAAGCTCTCGTTCTGGTGGCCTTTGACTGTGTAAACTCTTAAACAGATGGGCTGCAAGTCAGTGGCCCACCTACACTGGAGGAGCTGGTTTTGTGTAAACCAGAGATCTTCAACATTGGACTCTCCAGATGTTGTGGACTACCTCCCATTGGGTCTGGGACTTGGACTCCTTCCCACTACTACTCCCCATAGCGTTAATGGGTTCTGCAACCAAGACCCCCACCCAGTCGGACACAATGAGACCGTGAGAGCTTGCTTTGTGAAAGCATGTCTGGGATTATGGAGCACTATGAAGCGATATTTGCCTCCGTCTAACAAATGCACAAGCTGCCTGTAGTTTGATATTTTCTGAGCTTTGGCCTGGAAACAGTGAAACTAAAATGTGAGACTTTCTCTCTGAATATGTGCTTGCGCGTAGCTTTGGGTTGGGCTTGATTCTGTGGTCAGTGCAGCGGAGGTGTGGTGTCTGAATCGCCTTTCTTCACCAGCGCCACTTGGAATGGCTGACACGAGGGGAGCTGAACCATTAACAGCCGCTTATGTAAAGCCCTTGGAATTTCGTGGTCATCAAGTGGGGTGGTGCCCAGGTATGGTGCCCGCCTTTCAGTCGAGAGGTCACTGGCACTGTTAGAATGTTAGTTCAAGCATGCAGTGTTCTGGAGTGCTGCGTGCGCTTTGGGGGTACGCGCAGGTTAAAGTATACCTATTTTTGATCTGGAGCCGACGCCAAGCTGCGCAGACTCTGTCTGCCTGGAGATCCACTCCCAGCGATGGATATTGGAGAAAGGTTGAAGTAAGAGCAAGTATCCATTACCTCCACGTCCACTCTTCCTCGTCCCAGTACTTACTTCATGAGGCACCCGCCTCTGACACAGGACCTTCTTCTATTTCTTTAAATCCCTATAACTCCTCCCCCACATCCATGTCACTCAGTTTAAATTTTTCCTGCCTCTGGCAGGTTGGACTTTTTCTTCCCGGTGCGGGGCACCAGGGAGCACCGATTGCTGGCCCCCTGGGGGGGGCTGTGTGGCGGGGCCCTCGGCTCCCTCAGGTGCGGCACTGCTCCTGGGCCCCCTGCGGGGCTTGGGGTCACAGTTGAGCTGGATTGCCTCGCTCGGTTCTTTGCTGGGCTCCGGACCGCAGCGTGAGCATTGTGTCCCGGGTCCTGCACGGCCCGGGGGAAGGTAAGGAGAGGGGAGGACTGGGCTTGGTGTTTTTCCCCTCTCCTCCTGTTTTGGCCATCTTGATTCGACTTGGCAGTGTGGGCTAGCCTTCCCTTTTGTTGTGAGGCCTCTCTGCTTCTTGTCGTGGGGTGACAGTGGCAGAGAGTCTTTGGGAGTGCGGGGGCTCTGTTCTGTCGCGGGCATGTCACATACCACCCGCTCCTCAGACACACACAGCACAGGATGCACCGGATGTTGGCTGCATTATCTGGGGGAAGGTAAGGAGAGGGGAGGACTGTGCTTGATGTTTTCCCCTCTCTTGCTGGTATGGCCATTTTGACTCCTTCAACATGCCGTTTTCCTCGTGCTTTGTGTGCACATCTTTATTGGAAATGATGGCAAGCACTTGGCAGTATGGGCTAAGCCTTCCCTTTTGTTGTGAGGCCTCTCTGCTTCTTGTCGTGGGGTGACTGTGACAGAGTATTTGAAAGTGCGGGGGCTCTGTTCTGTCGCAGGCATGCCACGTACCACCCGCTCCTCAGAGACACACGGCCCAGGATGCACCGGATGTCAGCTGCATTCTCTGGGGGAAGGTAAGGAGAGGGGAGGACTGTGCTTGATGTTTTCCCCTCTCTTGCTGGTATGGCCATCTTGACTCCTTTGAAAGGCCGTTACCTCGTGCTCTGTGTACACATCTTTATTGGAAATGATGGAAAGCACTTGGCAGTATGGGCTAGCCTTCCTTTTTTGTTGTGTGGACTCTCTGCTTCTTGTCGTGGGGTGACTGTGACAGAGTATTTGAAAGTGCGGGGCTCTGTTCTGTCACAGACATGTCACATACCACCAGCTCCTCAGACACACACAGCCCAGTATGCACCGGATGTTGGCTGCATTCCTTGCGTGCTGCCTGTGAATACGGCGCAGATTTTGGACACATCTGCAAGCGGCCGGAAGGGTACCGGCCTGGCATATTCTACACTTCGGGTTCGAGTCTCAGCGGTGCTGACTCGGTCCTTCATCCTTCCTAGACCGATGCATTGGAACGATTTAGAGCATGGGGCTACCAGCTACTGGATACAGGGCTCAAGCCACCTCTCAGTCATGTGGTGTGTTAGTGGTGTGTTTGGGTCTGTGCTAGCTATGGACGCAGACTCCTTGTCCTGTCCTCTTCCTCTAAACTGCGCAAGGGAAAGTCAAAGGAGTTGATTTGCTTTTCCCTTGTCCGGCATGGGATTATGGAAAATGATCATGGAAGTAACGGCCATGCAGGGGGTTCCCAGTGTCTCTTCTTTTAGGCCCTAGGTCCTCCGGTGCTGACGTGTTGCTTTCACGCCTCCTCTCAGACTTGTGGGAAGTGATCGGGCACATGGTGGCACATGTCTGTGCTTAGAGGGGTTCTCAGAGCCCCTGGTGCCGGTGGAGGGGGATGTCACTTCAGTGGGTTTTCCAGTATAGGCATACCTCAGGTAGGGGGTTGCCTTTGATGTCGGCTATCCGGGATGGATTGCTTTGCCCCGCTTTGTGACAGTACTCTGCCCTTTTGACGCCAGCCTGGTGGCTCCTCTGTCGGCTGAGGGGGCCATAGTCTGCTGGACTTCTGGCCTGTCCTTTATCTTCCTTTTGATAGGTCAAATCTTTTTGTGGGCTGACAAGCATGCTGTTATATTGTGGCGCAGGCCTGTTTCAACGTCCTGTGATTTCCCTCTGGTGGAAGTGCAGTGACTGGCGGTTTTCCCTGGCTCCTCGTCTCTATCTTCTCGGAGGTGTATAGGACCGGTGGGGTTCGGCTTCCTGGGTAACGGGCTCCTTCTGGAGGGGGTATCAGTTGCCGTTCCTGTCTCCTCCTGTCCAGGTTTGCATGGTTAGGACTTTGGTACCCAGCTCACGGTCCAAGTAGTTGGCCATGGGATCCGTTCTCTCCGAACGGTTGTTGTGGGTTACCGTCTTGCCCGTTCCTCTCCCTGTTCAGGGTCAAGTTTTCTACTTGCGGGTGTTCCTGGTCCCTATGCCTTCTAGGATGTGTCACCTGCTTATGGGTCTCAAGACCCTGCACTGCTTGTCCGGACGTCTGGGGAGAGCGTACTCTGGATGTTGTGCAGGGGGGGCGCTTGCTGGCTGTTCTGGGCTGGGTTCTCAGAAGGCAGTATGTCTCGACTCACCTGTTGCTGAAGTTACGGGGCACATGGCGTCTTGCATGTTTTCCAGTTCCTTGAGCCTGTCTTCGGTTACGTCTCCTGGTGTCTTATACTCTCTCCCACTGGCTCCCGACATCTCGGCTTTCGTAGTTTTGTTTTCAGTGTCCCCAGCGCTGCGAGTGTCCCTGCTATGGTGGCGGGGGGTTTCAGGTCTACAGGCTGAGGTGTGCATGGTCCTTCCTCCTGTGACCTCTCATACTACCAACACCAGCAGAAAGGGTATACATTGGGGGCCCTCTCAGCTCAAGGGTTGTGAGATCTGGGGAGAGCCGGTGATCATCCAATTGGCAAGAGTTGTGCCATTGTGCAAGCTCTGGTGTACTTCGAGGAGTTGCTGGACGGTTGGCGGTTTTTGGTCCGATCGGACAATACGACGGCCTTGGCATATGTGAACTGCAAAAGGGGTTCCGGCTGTTCCTTGAATGCTCTGGCAGCGCTGATAGGCACATGGGAGGAATCTCATCTGGTGTATCTGCTGGCCTCACGTATCAGAAGGGTGGACAATGTTCAAGCGGATCTTCTCAGACGCCGGTTTTCACTCCTCTGCAGAACTGGTCCTGTTGGCCCAGGTCTTTGCGGTGACCTGTGTCAGATTAGGGTCCTTGGTTCTAGACCTGTTTGCACCCCCGGCCTCAGCAGAAGTTCCCCTCTTCTGCTCTCGGTTTCAGGTTGAGGGGATTGGTGGATGGACGCCCTCTCTGTACAGTGGCCTTGGGGTTTTCCTTTATGCCTTTCCGCCTATTCCCCTTTTCCCCCGGGTGGTTTGGCGCATCTGAGTGTCCAGGGTGACTGTGTTATTGTTAGCTCTGTTCTGGTGCCGCCGGAGTTGGCTCCCCTCTCTGTTGGAGCTTCGTTCCTAGGAACCTTGGCTGGTTCCGAGGTGGCCGTGTCCCCTTCAAGGGGATCTGCGGTTAGAATTCCACCGGATGCAATGGGCGGTGTGGCTATTGCTCGGTCTAGGTTGAAATCTCAGGGGTTCTCAGATCCTGTAGTTGAGTCCAAATGGATGCTCTTAGACCCTCCACTCTGAAGGTGTTAGGCAGGCATTGGGGCCATTTCCGAGACTGGTATGGGCAGTCTGGGATCCCTCCCCTGCGTTCTGGCCTCTGCTATCCTTCGGTTCCTCCAGGAGGGGTTTTGACAGGGGCCTGGCAGTTTTTCCAGGCTTCGCTCTCAGCGGGCCTCCATGAAATTCCTTTTGGGGGACTCTGACGGTCACTTGGATGGGGAGGTGTTGGTGGGGAAGTTGATCCAGGGTTTTTCTTCTTCCCTTCCTTGTGCTGATAAAGGGTTTTCCTTTTGGGATCTCCCTCTTGTATTACGGTTCCTTCACGGGCCTCCTTTTGAGCCCTTTTCCGAGATTGATATCAAACATCTTACACTGAAATCTGCTTTTCTTATTGCCCTCACTTCTGCCCGTAGGCTTGGGGAGATTGGGGCTCTCTTATGTCACGCTCCTTTCCTGAGGGTGCTGCCAGACTCGGTGGTGCCGGGGTGTGGTCCGAAGTTTCTCCCTTCAGTTGTCTCTCGGGTTTCACACCTCTCAGGGTCTGGTTCTCCCTGACTTCTTTCATGATCCAAGAACGCCTGAGGTGGTGGCTCGGCTTAACATTGATATCCGGCGGGACGCGTTGGAGTATTTGGCTTGGTTTGCCTTTTCCACCAATCTGATAGTCTTCTGATTGCTTGTGGTCTGGCTGGGGCTGGGCATAACGCATCTGTGGTTTCCATTTTCCGGTGGTTCCGGGTTGTGATCTCTAGGGCTTATGTGGCTTCTGGCCTGCCTGTGCCTGCGCACAATCAGGGGCGGTCTACCAGGGGTTTCGCGGCTTCCTGGCCCGATGTAAGGAGGGTTTTTCTCTGCAAGAGATTTGTATGGCTGCCGCCTTGGCTGGTCTAGGCATTTTCATCAACCGCTATGGGTTGAGTTTCTCCCACCCGGGGGTTGGTTCCTTCGTGGTTGGAGTTTTTGTCTGTGGGGATGTGATTTAAGAGTTATTGTGGGTGTGTTTTGCTGCACTGTTTTTGGCTCTTTCTCATTGGGACCTTTTCCCCTTTGATGCTTTGGTATACCTCATGAAGTAAGTACTGGGACGAGGAAGAGTGGACGTGGAGGTAATGCTCTGATTACTTACCGGTAATCTTCATTACTCCTAGTCCTACTCTTCCTCGTCACAGTACTGACGACCCTCCTCACCCTCCCTGCGGGGAAGGTCCCATGCTCCGGCTTGGTAATATGAAACTGAGTGACATGGATGTGGGGGAGGAGTTATAGGGATTTAAAGAAATAGAAGAAGGTCCTGTGTCGGAGGCGGGTGCCTCATGAAGTAAGTACTGTGACGAGGAAGAGTAGGACTAGGAGTAACGAAGATTACCGGTAAGTAATCAGAGCATTACACCAATCTTGTAAATCCGCTGCTTTCCTGAACTACTTTTATACCCCTTTCCAAAAAAGCTGCAAAACACTGTGAATACCCTTTTAAAACACAGTAACCTTCAATCTTGCCGAGATCCCATTTCTGGGTGTCACATGCGCCTGGAGGAAGTGACTTAAATGCTCTTGAAAGCCAGCACCCAACAGCCTGAATTATCCCAATAAAGTTGGTGTCACTGTAAAATCGGGGAAGGGTCTCTTTGCCTTTTTCCAGACTTAAAAACATAAACACTTCCACTATTCCATCCTGCAGCTTGTAGGTTTGGCCTGTGTGCAAAGCAGCAAAGGGGTCTGGGCGCTTACCATAACACACACACACTGCCTTTCTAGTACAGCCTCATGATTCCTGACTCTGCGTGGCCGCGCATACCGAGCCGCCAGCGGAAGGATACCAACATTTCCACTGTGCCCTTTCGCCATGCTGTCAGTGGGGCTCCAGTCTCATTCTATTGATGACGCAGGAATGGAGTTATGCAGTAGTACCAGCGGAGGTAGAAAATAACCCCCAAAATGTCAACCTATCTATCTGGATATTCTAAATTAACAATGAATGCAGGAACCAGCTACAGATGGGGCTGGGCCACGTTTCCAATTGGTCTTTAAGGATGCCAGGGTAAAATTCGGGGCTTCCTGCAGAAGTGGGCTAAAATGCTTCCGCGTTAGGTACACGTGCAGTAATCCCTCTTCATCTCAAATCGCTAAGAAAAACGTGGGTGTCCATATGCGTCGAAGTCGCGTCCTTTTTTGGAATATTCAATGACATACACTGGTGCATTTACAGGCTTGTGGGGCCCTTTTAATTAAGAAGCCCCTTCTGGTTTGCTCTCCGCCTTCATATGCTGTCATGTCACCTCAGACTTGGGGCCGACTGCCCGCCTGCCCGAGAGCACCGCAAGGCTTGGGCGCCCACGTCCCTGGCCCTCCGCGCGTTCAGATCAGACAAGCGTCTAGGTTTGTACACAACAAGAGCTGACAGGCCGGATCCTGGCAACTGTGCCAGGGGCCTGGTCGCAGACACGCCGCCATGTCAACGAATGTCAGCGCCCCGCAGACCCTACTTCTCTGCGCTCCTTGTAATTTTTAATTGACATTTCCAGCTGACATTTTGAATGCACTTCTTACTGTTCAAAAGCGATCTGCATAGGAGCAAGTGCATGTGTCAGCTTGGCTAGTCTGGGGCCAGATAAGGTAGGGCCTGTGTAGGCCCCATACCCAACATGGAGCCTTCTTTCAAACCATGCAGATCCAAAAATCCGCACAACCCAACAGCTCAGGTCCAACATGTTGCCTTCCTTCAAACCCCCAAACCCAACAGCCTGAATCCAGCATGGTGCCTTCTTTCAAACCATGTACATCCAAAACCCACACAACCCCACAGCCCGGATCCAACATGGTGCATTGTTTCAAACCATGCACATCCAAAGATCAACAGCCTGGATCCAACATGGCGTCTTCTTTCAAACCAATGCCATCCAAAATCCACACAACCCAACAGCCCGGATCCAATATGGCACCCTATTTCCAATCACACGCATCTAAAACCCACACAACCCAACCTCCCCGAATCCAACATGGAGCCCTGTTTGAGAGAACGTGCATCCAAAATGCACACAGCCCAACAGCCCGGATCCAGCATGGAGTCCTGTTTGAGAGAACGTGCATCCAAAATGCACACAGCCCAACAGCCCGGATCCAGCATGGAGTCCTGTTTGAGACCATGCAGGAACCTTATTGCACATCAAACCCCACACAAAACAACTTACAGGCATTCACGGTCCTGGAAATTGAAAGCAGAAATACTAAGCAGGCTTTAAATGAGCGGGTGATAACAGGGGTAAGCCCCCAGTGGCTCAAAACACGTCTTCTTAGCTGGGGCTCTGCCAGGGCCCCCTCAGTCCTCCACTCAGGGACCTGGCACAGGTCAAGAGCCTGTGCGCAGAGGCGGACTTGAACACGCTGTGGTGGAACTACATGCAGGGAAGCTGTATGCAGACCGCCATTACCAGCTGTCCAAATGGATATGCATGCGTCGCATGTATGATTTTAGGAGCTGCAGAAGATGCATTGGGGCTCAGCGGGGTTCCAATTCAAAATGTTTGGGGGCCTTCTAAACATAGGGTGCATAGATTATAATAGTGATTTTCCTGATGCCAACTCCAATGGGTGATTTCCGTGTGTTTATCATGGATGGTGCAAAGCACGAGCACCACCTTGAACTTCACTATTCACCAAGCATATACCCTGCCCTGCATCAAGGAGCTGAACGCATATTAGACACGTCAGCCATAACACCTTTAAAAGAGGTCTTTCACAAAAGCTCATTGAAAGTGACACAGCCTTTAGTTTGAGACTGGTTCCTCCCAAGACAGCTCGTGCATACCATCAGTCCTTCATTTTGCCAACACACTGCAGCATAATCCCGGGTAAAGCACTGGAGCTAGGGGGTTAATAGCTGCAGATTATCACCGGACAAGCTGCCAGCAGGGGGACCTTAAACCCTAAATGAGAATTTAAGGAAAGAGCCTTCGTCGTTTCTTCACATAATGAAGGGGATTTACTCACTGCTTGAATTGCTTATATACCGAGTAAAAAACAAAGTCATCTACAGACAGCAATGTGTTTGCAAACTGAACCAGAGGGAGCTTTACCTACAGTGTGTAGACAAGACCCCCCTGAGACAATCCTGTCCTAAAATACATGTTTATAGTGTCTCATGATGTGTTGTTTGGGACAAGTGATTACGGCATATGCCTCTCCTGTCGACCATGCCGGGTGGGTATACTTTGTCCATTTCCTCTTTCTAGAGTCCCTCCTCAATTTTGTATCCCACTTAAGCACTGACACTAGGGAATTCTACAAGGTTGAGTGGGGGCGGCCAGATCAATCACAGTGGGCACACGGGAGACAAGTGATAAATCAGTAAAAAACAGGCATACTTGAACTGTATATAAATCATTTAAGTAAGCAAATCAACAATATATACATGATCTTACTGTAAAAAGCATGTATACTGCGCTCATCACCACCGTAGTGGTTTTACAGCCCCAAGGCTTGTCCAGATAGTGGCATTTTGTGCTCCCTCCTGGGGCGAACAAGACTGTGGTCTGTGAAGGAAAGGAAATGGGAAAAGGGTGACGGGATAAGAGATGTAGGAGTAGGATGAATGGACAGATGAACAATGGAAAATGGAACGGTAGAAGGTGGTTGAAGGGTAGGGTGCACACTTGTGGTTTTAAGGGTGCATGCGTAATCATTGGTAGTGCATCAAAGGAATGATGATTGGAAAAAAGAGGTAACAGGGTTTGCTGGGACCAAGAGGCCAATACATTGATTTGAACACCTCTTGTTTAGGGGACTGATTACAAGAAGGGGCCAACATAAAGTATACAAATGTCTTTCAAGCAAAATGGCCAGGATTATTGTTCTTGTTTATCCACGCACCCCCCACCTGATTTAGAATTATTAATAACATTTTAATCAAAATGAGTATAATTGTACCTTCATTTCCCCCATCCTGAATGGGAGCTTACATTTACCGTCCTACAAATTAATGGAGCTGAACATTTTGTTTTACAACTTACTAGTAAGACTGAAAGAAACACAGTGAAAGCATCACGTGATCACCTGCTTGTAGCCATTGCTCCCTAAAGTAAGCTGCCTTATGTACCCCTTTTTTTATAATCACCCACCAAGGCACATGCCATAGCTACCACACTACCTAAATGCTGCATTGCCTGCAGCAATCGAATGTTAATAATTCTTAAATGTAAGCAGACAAACCAGAGCAGAGCTCTTTTGAGCTCAGTCTGTCAGGTTCCACAGCTCCGAGGCGCGGGAGTGGCACTAAGCAACCACCCTCACTACGGTATCCAATATCTGAAAATTGGTGCTTACGCAGGGCTGCGGTACCCCAGCAGGAAAGGAGGGTTAGAGAATGTTGGTTGGATAGGTAGAGGGAAATAGGGAAACCGGAAAGAAGGTTAGGGAGAGGTTATGGAGAGGAAGGGGGTAGCAGGGTAAGGCATGACCATTGCGCACGCTTCCAGCATGCATAATGTGTATTCCACTATAACACACACTCGCATTAGTAGTTGCACATCAATATACATTCTCCCCTAGTCAGTAAGGAACAAGTTACTTACCTGTAACTGTTGTTCTCCAGCATGGGCCCGGCATGGATTCACATGCTCATGAATATTCCCAGTCGTCAGGCTGGGAATCCTCGGTAAAGAAAAAATCAGTATCGGTTTCGTTGCTGATCTGTCTTTCTTAGTAGTAACCAATCACTGGTCTCTGGGTCATACTGCCCCCAGCCAATGACTACCCTCTCCCTAAGCCCCGCCCCTGGCAGCCATCCTCAGATTTGGTAGCACGTAAAGTGGCAGTATGACCAAGTGAAGAGCCGCAGAGGGGTAGGAGGGAGGGTTCGCATGTGAATCCATGCCAGACCCATGCTGGAGAACAACAGTTACAGGTAAGTAACTTGTTCCTTCTCCAGCATGGGGTCTGGCATGGATTCACATGCTTATGAATATAAGAATACATAGCAGTATACACATGCACAAACACGGGAGGTGGCAAGGCGCAACATTAAGCAACTCTTACCTCCTCACCAGGCCCACCTTCAGGCGATCAGGTTGCGTAGCACTGCTTGGCCGACCCTGGACTCCTCCCTGGAATTTCGTGAAGGTGTGCGTCGACCTCCACGTAGCAGCCCTGCAGATGTCCAGCAGGGGCACACTAGACAAGAACGCTGTAGTAGCAGCGATCGCTCTGGTCCGATGGGCTCTCGGACGGCCGGGCAACAGTCGGTTTGCCAACCGATGACAGTGCATGATGCAGCCGGAGAGCCATCTGGAAATGGAAGCCTTCGAGAGGGCCTTCCCTTGATTCACAGGTCCAAAGTTCACAAAAAGCTGTGATGTCTTCCCAAAACTCTTTGTGCGTTCCACGTAGAACTTCAGCGCTCTAGCTACATCCAGCAAGTGCAAAGTCCTCTCGGCCGGCGACGAAGGTGACAGGAAGAAAACTGGCAACACCAAGGGCTCGTTGAGGTGGAAGTCCGACGGCACCTTGGGCATGAAGGAGGGGTGCGTCCTCAGCACCTCCCTTGTCTCGTGGAAAGTCAAGTATGGAGGCTTGCAGGATAGGGCCTGAATCTCTCCCACTCGTCGTGCGGAGGTGATGGCCACAAGGAACAGTGTTTTCTACGACAGAAATTTCAATGGTGCCGAATGCAGAGGCTCGAATGGCGGCCCCATGAGCCTGGTCAGCACCACGTTGAGCTCCCACGCCGGGGCCGGAGCCTTCACCGGCGGGAACGATCTGAACAGTCCCTTCATAAATTCCTTCGCCAGGTGATGAGATCACGTGTCACACCGCGGCCGTGGAAACTCTGGGCAAGATGGAGGCGGTGTTGAGTCTCTACAGCGGTCCGCCTGACGGTCTAGTCGTCTAGGACCGGCAGGTATAATAGGAGACCACGCCCCCCTGCAACTTGCGTTGCATCTCGCTTTGTTAGTCTCCTGACTTTCGTCTGCTTGCAGTGCCCCGTCAAGCGAATCTTACTTCTGCTTCATCTGTTATTTCGCTATCCTTAGCGTCTTGACCGATTTTTCTCTACTTCTGTCAGCCCTCGCTTGATTCCTCTTCTCTCGTTCCTCCCTGTTGTACCTGCTTGGATTTTCTATCTTTCTTTCGCGGTGTGTTCGGTGTCAGCTGACCCGTGCTACTCCCGCGCCGATTACTCTTTCTCTCTCTGACGCTCGCTTTCCCTCTCTGTCTATCCCTCTTTCATTCTTTCTTTCTCTCGCTCTTCCGTTCTCTTTCGCTATCGCTCTCTCTCTCTTTTCCACTCTCCTTCACTCCTACTCTTTCACTACTGCTCTCTTTCGCTCTCACGCTCACTTCCCCTTTCTCTCTCGCACTCGCATCCTCTCTTTCTCTTTCGCGCTCACACACTCTCACTCTCTCACGCTCGTAGCCTCTCGTTCTATTTCCTCTCTTACCTTGGTCCAGGATTCTTTTGCGTCTAACTACTCCTTAGCCTCCGGTTGGATTTTCTCTTCGCTTCCCGAGAGTGGCCAAACCCTCATCTATAAGGATCAAACCTTGAGCTTGCATTTACAACTGATACCGGACTACGCCAGCCTCTCCAGTCTTCACATCGGACATATCAAGAGCCCCAATTGAAACACAGGGTTTTTTCTGCCTTATCAGGCTTTTTCCCTGTTTGAGGAGCGGACTCCCCTGGGTCCACCTGACTGCCAGATCTATAGGCGGGCAAGGTGGCCTCGGGGGGAGACCGCCCCTATCTCTTCGAACGAAGGAAGGGAAGAAGGACTATTCAGTCAAGTGAAGAAAGAGAAAGTCTACAAACGGAGAGAAGAAGGAGACCGAAGTCTTCAAACCCTGCTGAAGATCCAGGTGAGGAGTCTCAGGGGGCAGGAACTTTTGCACATTGTGACAGATTGCAACGCCCAACTACCGGCATGGCCTCCTTAGAACAATTCCAGGAGATGGTTACAGCTATTCAGGGCCTTCAGGCCGAGGTACAGAATCTCCGGACCGAGAACGCTAACTTACGCCAACAGGTTGCGACACGAGAAGAATCCCGAGGCGATCTACCTCCTCTGACCTTTTCTTTTGGGAAGTACGATGGTAATCCGAAACACCTAAAGGAATTCCTGAATGCCTGTATGGTTTACTTCACTTTTCGGCCCAGGGCATATGAACTGGATAGAACTAAGGTAGGGTTTCTTGTTTCCAACCTTACGGGTAACGCTCTGGCTTGGGCAACCCCACTGATAACACTCGCAGACCCTGCGCTAGCGGATTACGCTCAGTTCACTCAACTGTTGTGTGCCAGGTTTGAGAGACCAGAGGTCCAATATTCTTCTTATGAAACCCTCCTAGATCTCCGTCAAGGCAATCAAGATGTACAGACTTATGCCTCTACCTTTACCAAACTGGCCACAGACTCCGGATGGCCAGATTCGGCTCAACAGACCCTTTTTCGCCGAGGTTTACAGGATGAACTCAAGGATGAGCTGGCCAGAATGGCGCGTCCTACCTCCTTCCAAGAGTTGGTGACTTTATCCCTGCAACTGGAGTACAGATTGCATGAACGAAGGTTGGAAAGAAGGAGATTCAGACTCCATCCCATAGGAGGGAATCCCTCGATAGGTTCTCCTAACAGACCACAACAGGAAGAGCCTATGCAAATAGGAACAACCCGAGGTCCTTTGAACCCCGAGGAACGCAAGAGACGCAGAGACCTGGGTCTCTGCATGTACTGCGGATCTTCGAAACATTTGCTCCGAACCTGTCCAGATGTGCCCCCGAGACGTCCGGGAAACGCGCCTCCCCGGTCTTGAGCAGGGAAAGGAACCGGGCAGGATCAAGGAATCCCTGCAATTCTACTCACCAGGATCCCTCTGCGGATAACAACAGTCTTATGGTGTTTTCTGTGCGTCTAACATTTGAATCCTCCCTATCTGTTGAAGTACTAGCTATGTTGGATTGTGGCGCGGCCGGTAACTTTATTGACATCCAGTGGGCTCAAGAACAAGGCATACCCCTACGTCAGAAGGCCTGCCCTTTGCCTGTAGAAGGAGTCGATGGTGTACCCCTTTCATCCGGTCCCATCATTAAGGAGACAGTTCCGGCTATCATGTCTTTGTCTCAACACCAAGAACGGATTGTCTTTGATGTTATAAGAGCAGCCCATTTCCCAATCATCCTAGGCATACCCTGGCTACGGAAACATAATCCCAGGATTGATTGGTCCGCAAATACCGTCTGTTTTTTGTCACAGTATTGTTCAAAGGAATGTCTACCACAACCCTCTCCTTTGATGAAGAAGGGGAAAGCACAATCGACATGCACTACAGTGGTCCAAACGATTCCACCGCATTATCAGGAGTATGCTGAAATCTTTGAAGACAGGCTACCTCGTTCTTTACCCCCACATCGAGCAGAGGACTGCGGTATCGACCTAAAGCCCGAGTCATCTGTTCCTTTTGGTCGTATGTATCCTATGTCCCTTCCGGAAAGAAGAGCCTTGAAGGAGTACTTGGATGCCAATCTGCAAAACGGTTTAATACAAGAATCCCGTTCCCCAGCAGGAGCCTCAATGTTCTTCATTCCCAAGAAGGGAACCACTGAATTAAGGCCGTGTATAGACTACCGTGGGCTGAATAGCATGACCATCAGGGATAGGTACCCCATGCCTCTCATCAAGGAGGTACTTGAAGCTGTGGAAGGAGCCTCTATCTTTACAAAGTTAGACCTTCGAGGAGCCTATCATTTGTTGAGAATAAGGGCAGGAGATGAATGGAAGACGGCATTTAGGACTCCCATGGGACACTTTGAGTATCGGGTAATGCCCTTCGGACTAGTGAATGCTCCTGCCGTGTTCCAAAGGTTTGTTGACAAGATCTTCTCAGACATGTTATACATCTCTGTGGTTGTCTATTTAGACGATATTTTGATTTTCTCTTCCTCCCTCTCTGAACATCGAAGACACGTCACGCAGGTCCTTCAAAGGCTGAGAGAACATCAACTACTGGTCAAACCTGAGAAATGTGTTTTCGAAACCTCTTCAGTATCCTATTTAGGATTCATCCTTTCTAAGGAAGGAGTACAGATGGATTCGGAGAAGGTTAAGGCAGTTCTCCTATGGCCTACTCCCAGGAATCCCAAGGATATTCAGAGATTTCTGGGACTATCTAACTTTTACAGAAGGTTTATTCCCAACTTCTCGGATATTGTACTACCAATAACCCGTTTGCTTAAGAAGGGTCAGAAGTTCGATTGGGATAAGGAGGCGGATCAAGCCTTTCTCTTACTTAAGAAGACTTTCACCACCGCTCCCATCCTAGTGCAACCAAATCAGTCTCTTCCTTTTGTGGTGGAGACGGATGCTTCCGGAGGTGCCATAGGAGCTGTTCTTCTACAAGCAAGCAAGGATGGAGCAGAACATCCGGTGGCCTACTATTCCAGAACTCTTACACCGAGTGAGAGGAACTACTCTGTTCTGGAACGAGAATTACTGGCTATTCGTCAGGCATGTATAGAGTGGAGACATTTACTGCAGGGGGCTGCCCATCCCTTTCTGGTTCGCACGGACCACCGGAATCTCAAGGTTTTGCAACAGATGGAATGCCGTAATTCTCGTCACGCCCGCTGGGCGTATTTTTTCTCCCAGTTCGACTTTGAAATAACCTACCTTCCAGGAAAGGAGAATACCTTAGCTGACGCTCTGTCCCGCAGTCTGGAGCCCAAGGAAGAACAGAGCCTGGGTGAGATACTTCCTGGTAAGAGAATCTTAGGAATTATCAATTCCTTCATACAAGAAGTTGAGCGTTCGACTAATTTCCCTGGTGTCTCTTCTGACCATAGGACCAGTATGGAAAGGAGAGGGAAACTATTCTTTCATCAAGGATCACTGTATTTACCGTCTGAGAAACTTCAGACACAAGCCTTATTCTGGTGCCATGATCTCCCTTCGGCAGGACATAAGGGCCAAGAAGCAACCCTCCATCTGATATCCAGATATTTCTGGTGGCCGACTATGGACCAGGACGTCAGAACATACGTGAAGGCTTGTCCGGTTTGTGCGGCCAATAAACCCATTACTCATCGGCCCATGGGGTTACTCCAACAAGAACCTCTACCATCACAACCCTGGGAACACATTTCCACTGATTTCATCGTGGATCTCCCTCTTTCAATGGGATCAACGGCTATCATGGTTACGGTGGATACTTTGAGCAAGATGGCTCATTTTTCTCCCTTGCCTGGCCTGCCATCTGCATCCGAAACGGCTGAAGTTTTCCTCAAAGAAATAGTAAGACTGCATGGTCTACCCCGGACCATAGTGTCCGACAGGGGCTCCCAATTCACATCCCGATTCTGGTCGGCTTTATGTAGTACTCTAGGAATAAAGAGAGCTTTATCCTCTGGTTATCATCCCCAAAGCAACGGACAGACAGAACGCCTAAATTCCACCCTTGAACAATATCTCCGTTGTTTTTGCCATCAGGAACAAGATAGGTGGAAATCCTTTCTAACTCTAGCAGAATTCACCTACAACAACACTGTACATTCGGCAACTGGTTGCAGCCCTTTCTACTTTACCTACGGATATCATCCGAGACATATACCTCTCTTTGGAATACCTCCAACTTCAGTCCCTTCGGTAGATCAACGCCTGTTTGAGCTCCGATCCATCCAGAAGGATGCTACTCAGCAGTTGGAGGCAAGTAGAGCTCGATACAAGAAATATGCGGATAAAAAGAGATCTCAAAACCCCGAATGGGAAGTGGGAACCAAGGTCTGGTTGTCAACCAAATATCTCCCACGTTGGGTTCATCCAGGGAAATTCTCAGCCCGCTTTATAGGCCCTTTTCCCATTTTGTCTCAAGTAAACCCTGTGGCTTTTCGATTACGTCTTCCATCCAGGCTGAAAAGGATTCACCCCGTTTTTCATACTTCCCTTCTGAAGGCTTATCATCCTGATCCCATGAACCGTCATATACCCTCTTCTAAATTCCAAGAACCAGAACCGGAAGAATATGAAGTGGAGAGGCTGGTGGATTCACGTTACCGACATGGATCTCTACAATACCTGGTGCAGTGGAAGGGGTATTCGATCGCAGAACGGTCTTGGGAGCCCAGAAGGCATATTCACGCCCCACAACTTTTAAGACAGTTCCATCGCCTACATCCGGGAAAACCTGGGGGAGAGTCGATGAAGAGAGGGCATACTGTCACACCGCGGCCGTGGAAACTCTGGGCAAGATGGAGGCGGTGTTGAGTCTCTACAGCGGTCCGCCTGACGGTCTAGTCGTCTAGGACCGGCAGGTATAATAGGAGACCACGCCCCCCTGCAACTTGCGTTGCATCTCGCTTTGTTAGTCTCCTGACTTTCGTCTGCTTGCAGTGCCCCGTCAAGCGAATCTTACTTCTGCTTCATCTGTTATTTCGCTATCCTTAGCGTCTTGACCGATTTTTCTCTACTTCTGTCAGCCCTCGCTTGATTCCTCTTCTCTCGTTCCTCCCTGTTGTACCTGCTTGGATTTTCTATCTTTCTTTCGCGGTGTGTTCGGTGTCAGCTGACCCGTGCTACTCCCGCGCCGATTACTCTTTCTCTCTCTGACGCTCGCTTTCCCTCTCTGTCTATCCCTCTTTCATTCTTTCTTTCTCTCGCTCTTCCGTTCTCTTTCGCTATCGCTCTCTCTCTCTTTTCCACTCTCCTTCACTCCTACTCTTTCACTACTGCTCTCTTTCGCTCTCACGCTCACTTCCCCTTTCTCTCTCGCACTCGCATCCTCTCTTTCTCTTTCGCGCTCACACACTCTCACTCTCTCACGCTCGTAGCCTCTCGTTCTATTTCCTCTCTTACCTTGGTCCAGGATTCTTTTGCGTCTAACTACTCCTTAGCCTCCGGTTGGATTTTCTCTTCGCTTCCCGAGAGTGGCCAAACCCTCATCTATAAGGATCAAACCTTGAGCTTGCATTTACAACTGATACCGGACTACGCCAGCCTCTCCAGTCTTCACATCGGACATATCAAGAGCCCCAATTGAAACACAGGGTTTTTTCTGCCTTATCAGGCTTTTTCCCTGTTTGAGGAGCGGACTCCCCTGGGTCCACCTGACTGCCAGATCTATAGGCGGGCAAGGTGGCCTCGGGGGGAGACCGCCCCTATCTCTTCGAACGAAGGAAGGGAAGAAGGACTATTCAGTCAAGTGAAGAAAGAGAAAGTCTACAAACGGAGAGAAGAAGGAGACCGAAGTCTTCAAACCCTGCTGAAGATCCAGGTGAGGAGTCTCAGGGGGCAGGAACTTTTGCACATTGTGACATCACGGGATGACCGTCCCGTAGTTCTGGTGTAACGTGAAATCGCTGCCAGATGGATCTTTATGGAAGCGTGTGCTAGCCCCGCCTTGGCCAGCAACAGCAGGTCCGGCAGCACTTGAGGGGTCGTAATTCGCAGAGGGTTAATCTTCTGTGCACGGCACCATACAGAGAACCTCTTCCACTTGTGTTCGTAGCACTTTAGAGTTGAGGACGCCCTGGCCTTTGCCAGCACCTCCTTGCAGTCCACCGGGATATCGTATCCTCCAAACTCTAGTGCTGTAGGAGCCAGGCCTGCAAGTTCAGAGACTCAGGGTCGTGATGGAGGATGGCGCCTCCTTCTCCAGAGAGAAGATCTGCGTCTGGCAACAGTCTGACTGGGGGGGGACGCTGACAAGTCCAGAAGGTCTGGGAACCAGATCCGTCTCGGCCATGCCGGTGCGACGAGGATCATCCTGCACCGGGACCTCTTGAGTTGGTTGATGAGTCGGAGCAGCAACGGAGGGAACGCATATAGGAACAGGCCGTCCCAGGGGAACGAGAAAGCATCGCCCATGCTCCTCGGCTGGGGAAACCTGCTGGCGAACCTCTGGCACTTGGAGTTCGTTGCTGTTGCAAACACGTCGATCTGGGGTTTGCCCCATCGTTGGAAAAGTCGATCCACCTGATCCTGACGCAGCTCCCACTCGTGGCACGAGCGCAGCTCCCTGCTGAGTGAGTCGGTGATGACGTTCTTTGTTCCTGCTAAATGGAAGGGCACCAGAAACATTCCCTGGGCGAAGGCTCAGTGCCACAGATCCTGGGCCTCCTTGGACAGGGCTGGGGATCTGGTGCCTCCCTGCTTCCGGATGTAGAACATCGTGGTGGTGTTGTCGGTGAAGATCCTCACCACCTTGCCCTTGAGGGATGGGAGAAACGACCTGAGGGCCCAGAACACTGCTCGGAGTTCCAGGATGTTGATGTGGAGTGACCTCTCCTCCGGGAGCCAAAGGCCTCTCACGTGCAGATCTCCAGTGTGCGCTCCCCATCCCTCCAGGGAGGCGTCTGTCGTCACCATCTCCTGATGTACCGGGGTTTGAAAGTCCTTGCCCGCCTCGAGATGCGCACGGGTGCCCCACCATCGGATCGCTTGCCGGAAAACCTTGTTGAGTGGGATCCTGTCTTCGAAGCTGCCCATCGCTTGTATCCAACCGGTGTCAAGGAACTCTTGTAGAGGGCGCATCCGTAGCCTGCACATGCACACCAGGTAGATGCAAGAGGACATCATTCCAAGCAGGCACTTGATGGATCTCACCCTGGCCACGCCCGTGGCCAGCAGGTGCTGCACCTTGCCCAAGATGGCCTTCGTCGTCTCCTCCGACGGCGAGGCCAATCACGCCACTGTATCGAGCTTGGCTCCCAGAAACAGTGCGACCTGCGATGGGACCTGGTGGGATTTTGAGTAGTTGATGGAGAAGCCCAGATCCGTGAGTAGTTGGACGGTCTCCGCCGTGTGTTCGAAGGTGAGTTCTCTTGTCCTTGCACAGATGAGCCAATCATCCAGGTAGGGGTAGAAATGGATCCCGCCGCCACTGGTGCGAGGCACTTGGTAAACACCCTGGGTGCCGACTTCAGGCCAAATGGCAGGGCCATGAATTGGTAGTGCCGTCCTTGGACTACAAATCTGAGAAACATTTGGTGTCCTTTTAGAATAGGGATTTGGAAGTAAGCATCCTCCAAGTCCAGCTACGATAGGAAGTCGCCGCCCTCCAGCTGTCCCAGCACGTGCTGGAGGGTGACCATCTTGAACTTTTGTGCCTTGATGTATTTGTTTAGCCGCCGCAGCTCCAGGATGGGGCGCCAACTGCCTGTCTTCTTTCTGACAAGGAAGTACCTTGAGTATACTCCGGAGCCCCGGAGCCTCTTCGGGACGAGCTCGATGGCACCCTTCTTGAGCATCGCCCTTACTTCTAACAGCAGTTGAGGGACGTGATTTTCCTTCCTGGCCACGGGAGGAATGCGGGGGCACTTTCTTTGAAATTCGAGAGTGTGCCCGTGGGCCAGGGCATCCAGCACCCAACAGTCGGTGGAGATGGACTCCCACAACTTCGCCAGCCGGCCTCCCACCGGGGTGCTCCGGTGGGGGCCCGAAGCTACGGCCGGTTCAGTCCTGCTTGGAGGCGGCCTTGCCGTCTTGGCCTCCTTGGCGACGATGACGAGGTCCTCCTGACTTGCCGCGTCCTCTGTAGGCCTCCTGCGCAAAGGAGCGGGCTGCCTGGTGGTACGTCGAGGAGCCGCCGCCGGATCCCCTGGAGGCACCCTGTCTGCCTCCAGTGTTCCGAAAGGGTGGCTGTCGTTGCTGTAACACTCCCAAGGCCCGAGCCGTCTGTGTCGGTCTTGATGGCCTGAAGTGACTCATCCACTGTTTTTCCAAACAGGTTGTTCCCTTCGAAGGGCATGTCCAAAACTCTGGTTTGCACGTCCTGGCGGAAATCAGTTGCCTTGAGCCATCCCTGCCGTCGAAGGCAAACACCGTTGCCCAACTGGTGGAATCCGGTGTCAGCGATATCCGTGGCCACCGTTATGGCGTGGTCCGACGCCACCTCACCTTCCTCTAGCATCTCCAGGGCCTCCGACCTCTTGTCGTCTGGTAGAAAGTCCAGCAGGGGAGCGATCTTGTACCACAGCACCCTGTCGTAGCGGGCCACAATCGCTAGGGCGTTGGCCGCCTTAATTGTTGTCGCCGCCGACGAGATGACTCGTCCTCCCATGGCGTCCAGCTTCTTTCCCTCGCCGTCAGGTTGGGAGATCGAAGTTGAGGATGATGCCCCTGCCGCCTTCTTCTTGGCCGCTGCCGAGACGACCGAATCCGGGGTCAGCTGTGCCCTAAGGCACAAAGTGGTGGAACTGGGGACCTGGTACTTCTTCTCGTACTGATCCCTCTTGGCAGACGTAGTGGTCGGGTTCTTCAGGAGAGCCAGTCCCTCCTCCCAGATATCGTCAATCAATGGTACCGCGAGGACCGTCTTCCTTTTGGCCTCACGCCGCTGTTAGAGGAAACCTTCCTTCTTCTGTTCCTCAGGGCAGAGCTGAAAAAGCTCGGATTCCCTGGCAATCATGGCATGGAGGGAGCTAATTACGTCAGGTGGGGAGGCCCGAGGGAGTGGTGATGGAAGGCCCATCCCGTCGTCACCACCGTCGTCATCCGTCCCCGTCGTGGCCGTGGCCGTATCCGTTCCCGTGTCATCCCTAGGATCAGGGGAAGGAGATGAAGGCTGAGATGGCCGCGAGGGCTGGACAGGCGGGGGTTGGGGGTGAACTCTCCTCCGCTTGTTTGGAGAGCTTCCCGACGGGCCCTGTTCTGCTGGGTCATCCGTTGGGGTGAGGTGCAATCTTGTCTTTATCTCTGTGCATAAGGTTTGGATTGACATCAAAATGGCCACCGAGTTCTCCTAAGGCTCGGGCACTGGTTGCGACGGGCGCAATGGTTGCTCCTCCTCTACGGGAGCCTCATCGGTGCCACTGTCGCTCTCTTGGCCCGCCTCCTCGGGGTTCCTCCTGTGGGATCGGACCTCCTCGAGCCTCTTGTTGAGGCCTTTCACGACTTCAACCAGCTACTCCTCAGAGGCTGTATCCGTAATGGCCACCGCCCCCCCCTCTTTTTCCACCAGGGTCTTCACGGGGGTCTTATCGATGGGCTGAAAAGAGGATTCCCTCTGTGGTGGCAGAGAAACTCTGGGCCCCGAGGTCGCCTCCACTGGCGTAGCCTCCACAGGCTTCGCCAGGGCCGCCACGACTCCCTCGATAGAGGCCTTTGCCGGGTGAATCAAGGCCTTCACCAACTTGGGTGCGCTTGAGGCCTTCACCTTGGGGGGGGGGGAGGGTCACCGCTTCGCTCCCCCTCGGCTGACTTCGAGATCTACCGGGGCTTCTCCAGAAGCTTACCCAGGTTCTCGGATTTTCTCCTCCCCGAGCCAGAGCGTTGGCTCGTGGTTGATGGCGTCGGTGAAACCGCACCCTGCCTGGCAGCCAAGTAGCCCGACCCTTCGGCGCTCCCGGTGCCCACGGACTCGCAGTGCTTTGCCTTCTGTTGGGCCCCCATCACCGGAGCGCCCTCAAAGGACTTAGAAGACCGCTCTGACCTCTTCTTCTCACCTGCTGGGCTCTTTCCTTCCAGCCAGTTGGCGAAGTGGATACGCTGATCCTTCATGGTCCGTTCTGACATGTTCCTGCAAAACACACAGTCTTTCTCCACGTGCGTTTTGTCTTCATGAAGGCAGTAGAGACATCTCGAATGCTCGCCCTCCTTGAAAACATTCTGTAACCCGCATCCAGGGCAGTTCCTGAACAGCTTGGATCCGAGTGTCGAGCTTCCCTTGTCCTGGGCCATGTCCACGAGCTAGGCCTCAGATCTTCTGGAATCCTCCAAGAAGCGTAGCTCGACGAAACTTCGCCTTTGAGGGGTGTAGAAAATTCCAAAACGGGTCCCAGTTGATCGGAAGTAGAAACGGTGGAGCTTGAGGCTCAATTGACCAAACAAATGAGATTTAACGCTTTGAAAAATCGCAAAACGCTGTAAAAGCTCGAGAGCTAAAGCATGAGGACTCCCAACACTTGAACGTGCAGTAAAAATCTGAGGATGGCTGCCAGGGGCAGGGCTTAGGGAGAGGGCAGTTATTGGCTGGGGGCAGTATGACCCAGAGACCAGTGATTGGTTACTACTAAGAAAGACAGATCAGAAACGAAACTGATACTGATTTTTTCTTTACCGAGGATTCCCAGCCTGACGACGGGGAATATTCATGAGCATGTGAATCCATGGCAGACCCCATGCTGGAGAACTAAACATGATCACTGCAGAACAAAGCAATATGCATAACACAGTATTGCACTTTGTTTAGGATCGTAGTCCCTCAGAGTGTCCCTTGTTGACTCTGTGGCAAGCTCGTGCCGTCCAGTGTTTTCGCAGTAGCAGTTCAGTTGCTGCAAAAAAGCACTGCAATTAGTAGCACATCAAGGACTGCCGCATGAAGTTCTGGGCGTGAGTTTCTATGTTCTCTGACCACACGTGGCTAACATGCGCTACACTTGCTTTCTTGGCCGCACGTGGCTAAACATGCATTTCGTAGGGTTGAGCAGTAGCTGCAAAGGCAGGATTAGCATGTACTATTGGGGAACGCATGCGGTTTTAGTTACCATTAGGCATGCAGGGCGGGTTGCTAATGGGATGGTTAGTGCCTTTCCAGGGAGGTCTGCCTTGCCATGGAGCGTGTTGCGGGCTGCGTGGGTTAATGCTGGTCTGATTACGCGGCATACAACACTGCTGGTTACTTAGCTTGGCCAGAGGCAGGGGCCAGGGTTGGGTGGGACTGGGCCTTCTGCGCGACGCCTCTGCTCCCCAAGGCTTGTCAGGTTGCTTGCAGTACTTATCTGGAGTACACAAGGGGCTGGGTGCTGGGTCCTGTGGGACGTGGCCCCTCGCAAGTAATAGGAGTCGGGAGCTGCTGGCAGACACGTCCTTTTAGGTTGAGGACTCGAGCACAAGCCCTGTGCTTCAGTTGGTGCATGTGCGCGGTGCCATGCCTAACGTTCCTTTGTCGTCCTTGGCCCAAGTGCTGCTCGGGGTTGTAGTCCCATAGGCTGGTATCCTGCAAAAGGGGCAAAGGAGCCGCCTATAAGGTTTGAGCACCTGCTGCTGAGCCATAGGGTGCCTATGGAGCTCTGGCACAGTTTCCTGGGCAAACTGGCATATCTTATGCCATTTACTGTGTGTCCCTGGACTGTGGCCTTGACAGAAGTTAAGTCGTCAATGGCGGGGAACAGCTCTTCACTGCAGGTGCAAAGTTAAAGGGCATCTCAGGCATGGGCTTTTAGTTTCCCCTGATTTAGGAATCCAGGGGGACTATTTTTTCTTGATTCTTAATCATAAGACGTTCAACCAATTCAAGCACTTGAAGTACACAAGATCATGCCAGCACTAGCCAGGGATACAGAGATAATTGGCCAATGACTCATGGCACCCCCCACCAAAAGGCCCCTAGCCCTGCAACACCTAGCCTACATATACACGCCAAAGCAGCTAGCACAAGGCACCTCTACCCCAACCTCAACCATAACCCACAACATGTCAGGAAAGGAAGAAGGCGATGGATATGGCAGGGGAAATGTGCACAAAATACACAGTAAACAACCTTGAATATAACAACGTGCATTCAATACCCAAGACTCGTGTATACCACTATAAGAAAAGGAATGTAGGGTAAGCACTTAGAACCTCCTTATGACTGAAAGGAAAGTCGGCAAACTCCTTACCCACTATGCTATTACAGATACTGACAGCGCTAAGCCCACGTAGAGGGCAAGCAGGGACAGAATCTGTAAGCTGACACTCTAGACGGTACTGGATAAGGAATTTGGAAACAGTACTCACAAGGACCGGAATGACCACATGAATGCCAGTACTCACGAAGACCGGAAAGACCACTTGGATGTCCGTATTCACGAGGACCGGAAAGACCACTCAAAAGTCAGTACTAACCCACAACCCTGTAAATCAAACAAGAACCCAGAAGGCAGTAAAGGCAAAGAGTGAGGATGACTAAATACCTAAACCCAAGTCAAGAGGCAAGAAGGAATAATACAGTGTGGAAAACAAAAGATAATCACACAGGAGCTAGTTACAACAGCTTCCCACACCTAATAATAAAATAGGAAATAAATGTAAAAGTGTAAAGGAAAACATGGCATGGATCCCAATAGAAGGCAAGGATCAGGAGCAGTGAAAACGATTTCAAAAGGGAAACTTTCCCACCCATCCAAGGTGAAAAGGCAGGAAACTAAACCTGTAAAGGAAAGATTAATGCAACAAGTCTTTCAGTAGCAAAGGGCAATTTCTAGGAAACAGTGAACACAGGCAATTGGGCTACAACAAAAGGAAAGCTCAGAGAAAGGCTGCCTGCAGACAGAGAAAGGGAGAAAGGGATTTCCAAAAGGCAGAAATCAATTAGGCATACAAATACGAATTCCAGGACAAGGAACAAGAAACACTAACTAGAACTGGGCACAAAAACTAGGAACCAGGAACAAGGGACCAGTCACGACGGGAACGCTGCAACAATGACCAGCGCTGGACTGAAGCAGACTGAGGCTTTTAAAGCTGCTTAACGAGCACACCCCTCAGGCGTGTCGCCTGCTGCACCTGCAGCCACAGGTGTTGCCTATCCTCCACCCAGCCTTGTCCTGCAAGGGAGGAGGTGAGGCAGTGAGCCAGGCATTCTGGGAAGCATAGTCATTTGATTATAGTAGCAGTAGCATGCTGGCTGCCAAAAACCTGGGATGGATCCGGAAGGGAAGTAATTTGGGAAATAAGGTTTTAGCGCTCCCAATTCATCAGGACACTGTAGCATAAGGTTCGGAGGAAATGTCCAGTAGGGAAGAAACCCCAAAACATGCCCCCAAGTGGTGGGAACGGGAGCGAAGGGAGCGAGCCGTGACACAACACCTGCTTGAAACCTCCACAATGCATCCGATAGACACACCCTCCTGCTCAGTCAGACATCTCCTAATACAAACACAGGTCTCTGAGGAGTTTCTTACAACCTTAAATTGTCTTTCCCTGTGATATTGTTGGGGTTCAATCCTTATATTACGGCTTAAAATCCCATTACTGACACCCATTGTAAAGCCAAGCAATGGTACACTTGGCTCATGAAGTAAGTGGTTCAACACTTCTTTATTAGATAGCCCTTTAGTGAAAGGGTTGGCTAAACGCCTCTAGGATCTAGGGTTCAAACTATATAGATGTTTCTAATGTGAACAGTGTCAGGAAAGGATAAACGCAATGCAGGGACTTCGCCAGATGTCAAACACCTTCGTAGATAAATGTTCAGTTCATAAAGTTCTTAAATCTATACTGAAAAGTTCTTACACCTCCTTGGAATATCCCACTCTACAAATGAGGTCCAAATGATGTGGCCAACCGAAACCTCCAAACCTAATCTTAACAAATCGCCTCCAAGTTACCTTAAGCTTTCGAAAAACAAATGTTCCAATATCTGGCCAACAAGAGTTCTCAAAAGCCTAACCTTAAATGTCCAACCCTACACTAATAAAGCAAAATAAACCACCGATTCTTCTACGAAGACTTTGCCATTGTTAACTCTGTCTTGACTTTCGCAATCCTGCTTTCACCAGCTCTCTGAGGACCTTTCCAAAGTATTGGGGTACATCAGGTTACGTGTATCTGGTTCCTCCTCTTCAGCTCTCCCTCAGCTTGTTCAACTTGTCCTGGCATTCGCTGCATACTTCAGGTCTCACCGTGACCTTGATTTTTATCAGCTTATTGCAAAAGGTCCCTCCTATACCCTGGGTTTCTTCAAATTCACAGCAGTCCCCTTCCATACTTAGGGTTCCATCAATTTTCTTATCAGTTCTCTCCCAGAACGTAAGTTTCTGCAACTTTCAATGCAGGTTTCTCTCATCCCTTTGGGCTCTGCAGGTTTCATAGCCTGTTTCATTGGGTTTCATTGTAATGGGTATTTCTCCAACCTCCGTACAGGGTCCTTTTCAGGTAGACTATGCCGTCACCCTCCTACCATGGGTCTTTTTGGTTAAGGAAGCACTCTGCTTTATGCTTCCTTTTCCTGGGTAAGGGCCAACCAGTAGGTTCACCACTCTCTAGCAATGTTGCCCGTTATGGGAACAGACTGTGTTAGACCGCTCCAGAGTAGATGCCAAAGGCTGTCCAAGACTTCCACTACGTTCACCCGAGTAGCGTGGCTCCCGTTTATCCAGGGAGAGTTGAGAGTTGCAGTGCAACCACATGAACTCTGTCTCCCATGTCAGCATCCTTTTTTATCACTACTGCCTAATCTCCGAACCTCTTTTATAGTGTTTCCAGGGAATGGCCACTTAATTTGGCCATCTGAGTGAATGGAGCCTGTGAGACTCATGTTCACAGTGGCAACTGGTTCTTAGCTTTCATTGCCCAAAAAAAGGTATTTGAATATCGGTGTAGGCATGACCTCATTGGGAGATGTCCCTCCCTTGTTCTTCACACGTCTTCTAATGCGGTTGTTGGTGCCACTCCTGTCTCTCTCTGTCAGGACACTCCTCTCCTGTCTCTGCTTCCAGTGCAGGTGTATGCAGTGGTCTGTGTGTACTGGAGGGTGTCCTGCGGCATCTGGCTGATGATTCACCTGACCGCGAGGACTGCAGTCATTTAAACTAGTCCCCTTGTAGGTCTGGGAACCTCCTGGGCTAGCTTATGCAGGGTTCATTTTTTATTTACATGCCGTTGGTCTAGCAGGTGGAGCAACTACTGCATTCCAATACCGTTTGCTTTTAGATGAAAAAGTAGCTCTAGAAAAAGTTCCTTGGGAGTGGGGAGTCTTGAACAGAAATCCCTATTATTGTCTGCTTAGAATATTTAGTAGCAGGGAACTGCAAAGCATTTCTGTGCACACACCCCTTTCAAGTTTATTCTGATGTCTATCACCTCCCCAACCATTTTGAAGGCAAGTGACAGAGGTAAGTCCACTAACAACCTATTACAACCACATCAACATGCCCCTTTAGCTAGTGGATATATACTCCAGAACGACGGCTATCAAACAGTTTCTGGGTGACTTAGGAACAGCCTTTTCCATAACCGGAACTGGGCAGACCCATTGTTGCAAGTTCTTGACTCACTCTAACTGCCAGATCCTCCACAACTGATTCGCTAGCTCCCACATGGAGAACACACAGTTATTTCCCTTGTTAACAACTTTAAACATACCGGGATATGAGGCAGAGGCAGAAAATCCCCTCCATTTCAGGCCTCGACCTCTAGATACTGGCTTCCTCATCTTAAATCCAAGAAACTTGATGTAATCCTGTCTCCCTCTCTGATCTCCTCCTTCCTAGCCACAGCTGGGAAGACCGCCATTATTGTTTCGCTATTGCTCTCTATACCCCCGCTTCTTTTTCTCTTTAGTCTATATGCCTTGTGCACCATCAGCTGTATATTGGAGCAACTCTTGTTGAAGAAATTCTTTAATAAATTGTCTGAGAACCCCATGTTATGCCTTAGGCGGAAACAGCAGCACCCTTGTATAGCCTTTCTTGTCTTGTCTTCTAGGTGATGTATCCAGATGTTTGCCTCCATTTTGTTTTGTGAAGCACCCTGATAGGACTTGTCCACAGATCCATGCTAATCTTCGGCAACAGACCGTTTATGGTCTCCACTTACTATGCACAACTGGCTCTCTCCCTTTGTCAACATTTGAGCGAGCGTGCCCAGGGGGTCTCCACTGTAGCCAACTTGAGCTCCAGGTTTTCTACTTTTTTTAAGCACTTTCATGGAGCACAGAAGTACCTCTCTTTGAATTTCAACTATGCTATGATAGGTTATTTATGACCCGCTTAATACCCAGAGGTTTCTAAGCGCGGAGCCGGGGATCGAACCTGTGGTGCTCCTTGTCAACTTGGTCCTAAGGCGAGCATGTTGCCCCTGAGCTATCCTCCCAAGACAATATGGGCTCCCCAACGTCTGCTGTACCACCAGAGCTCTTAATCTATTGGCACTGCAGGGATGGAAGAAACCTGAAGCCTTATGGCACCTCTGTGCTTTCTGTTCAACAGGCTTGGTCTCCATGGGGTTACACCAACTCTGGTCACAAAATGTCCCACGCCGTACCACCCGTGTCCTCTAAATCAAAGTTGCTCTGCATCTGGTAGGACTGCAACAGCTGGGGGTCTTGGGGCAACACACAGAAACTCAGTCGCTGCTCTTCATCGCTGGTTCACCACACTGAATGTCTGCCTGCCTGCTCCATCCAGGGTCCTTCATTCTCTGTGTGCCCCGGTGGCTGCACTACTCTCTCCTGCATGCTCCCAGTTTGTGCTCCTCTGCACTGCTCCGTTGTTCAGCTACTGGTGCCACACCACCAGCACAGGAGCAGTTAGCCTGTGATCCACTGAAGAATAGTGTGTGCTCCTCGATTCCCACCCTCCCCCCACCAGTCGCCTCTCCTGGCCGACTCAGCGCACAGGTTCACTCTGGTAGACCACTCGTGGGATGCAAGAAGTCGGACCACAACACCATCTTGACAAAGATCCTGCGTTCCAGGAATTCAGGACTTCTCCAGAAAAACAGTCTTCCCCTTCCATAAGGGAGCCACCTTTCCTTCATATCATGGGTTATTGTCCATGGGATGGGACAGACTGATGCATGATGCGGATTAGCAATGACTAAAAACTAAAGCGTGTGTGGCTCATGCGGCAAGGCCCCTCACTTGCAAATTCCCTTTTGCATGCTCCCCGCCCAACCCACAGTCCTTTCCTCTGTGCTGATGGGTCTGTAGCCTTGCGTAGAGCATTTGCACCTCAAACTTGTTTCTATCTGAAAGACCTAATGTGTCAATGTGCTAGAGCTCCGAGTTCCAACTCCTGTTTGTTTTGTGGTATTTGTTTCTCTCTGAACTCATATTTGCTCTGTTTGGAATGTCTTGGCCCAGGCCATTGGTGAAACTTGTGTGATGTTGCTGGCCTATACCCAAATCCCCTTGCAATCCAAAAGAGGCCAAAGTTTCCAGGCAGGTAGCCACACTCCCAGGGCCTCCTGAACCGGCGACACACGGGACTGGGAAAGCTGCTACTCTCCTGCCTGTTGTGGAAACTGTTTTAGCTGCAGAGCAACTCCTTCAAGACACTGCTGGCACTCACTCCAAACCCTGTATGTCTGAGTCAGGGAAGATAGCAGCGAAGACGTAACCTTCCAACCTGAAGGTCTGATGGAAGGCAAAGGCGCCTGGCTGCTGCAGCCTGGAAAAGGGGATCCTTCCCCGCAGGAGGGCACTAAGGAGGCGTAAAGGGACAATCCCTTTCTTATGGGGGAACCCTTACTGTGAGAGGTGGCAGCCAAGAGTGTACTTTACAGAGGAATTACAGGCTTTTTCATCTCCATGTCTTCGGGGTACACAGTTGCAGACTGGCTGCATCCATTGCACCCAGGCCTATTTGGTCTCTGTCTTCCACCGTACTGTACCGCACCCAGGCCTACTGTGCCTCTGTCTTCCACCATACTGTACCACACCCAGGCCTACTGTGCCTCTGTCTTTCACTGTACCGCACCCAGGCATACTGTGCCTCAGTCTTCCACCATAGTGTACCGCACCCAGGCCTACCATACTGTACCACTTACTAGAGTCAGCTTTGTCGGTGGCATGATCAGATCAATTGCAGGTTCTCCCAACGGGACTGATCATGGCGCCCAGTGCCATATAGTTCCAAGGCCAAGAGGAAACTCTCTTGTCAAAATTCAATGAACTCTGGTTGGCTCTTGTCATGGCCTTCTCATTCCGGTCAGCCAACAGTTTTGTAGCTGGGTCCTATGGCGCATCGTCTGGTAGCACATTGTCGATGATTAAGTGACTCCTCAGGCAGACCCTGAATACGACACAACCTGCTCGAAGCATGCTGTAGCTTCCTGTAGTACCCCGGGAAACCTTAGACAGAGCTATTCTACCACCTATTCAAGTAGCCCCTGGGGGGGGGGGGGAACACTACTGGTGGGGAATCTCCTTCCACCAAAGGCTAATCAGTAGATAATAATAGGTACCCATATCAATAGGGGCCTTCTCAAGAATAGATTCTGTTCATCATGGAGTGAGAGAAGTTGCCAGTTCAAGAAATACCAAGTGTGGAATTGAGGGTACAAGCTGAGGTCCTTTCGAGCAGGACAGACAAAGAAGGAATCCCTCCACAGCCCAATGTCCTCAAGGAAACAGAGTATCAGGGAGATACAATATTCAAGTCATCAACAGATGAAGTCTTTCTTGCTTCTCTGCCATTGCCCCAAACAGAGGTGGATTCTGCTACTCTGACTCAGAACATGAGGCATTCTGCACCTATATCCACTGCCTCTTTTACACCACTGGGGAAGATGGGTAATACACTCAACAGTTTTGTGCATTACGGAAGCCAGCTCACCAACTTGAGACAGGCAACACAGATTACATTCTGGAGAAATAAGACTCAATGAGGCACAGCTGAGTTTGCCACTGTTCTCCCCAAATAAATCAAGAAAGGTGAACCCCCCTTTAACCCAAATTTCAGGGGTAAACTAAGTGTGTGCAAAAAGTAAGTATAATTTCTGCACGCACTGTTCTCCCTGAAAGGCAGGAATTACCTATTTCTCTGTGGGATGGACGACTCTAAATAAGTGGCTTACAATATGCTGGACTTAGCTGTTAACCAAGGGGATTTTATGGCTGGCAACAGGCATTTGCGTTGGTCTTGATGTGGGTTGAGGCACTTTGCTAAGGGACATCAAGTCTGTTACTGAGGCCCAGGACAAGCTCCACAGCCCAAAAAGTCATCACCAAATAAAGTGGAGCCAGCCGAACAGAAAACTCTATGTCCGCAACAGTGAAGCAGACGCAAAAGCAGAGATCCATTACTTCCAAGTAACTAAGGGGTGCTCCTACCAATGCTTTAAGGGCTTCCAATCCCGCTTCCAAGACATGGATTGTTTCTCCTCCTTTTCCTATTAAACCCGAAAAACTCAAAGGACCAGACTTGCTCAGCACCACCTGTAGCTTGACTGACAAGCCAAAATGTTATGACACGGCCCCCGCATACCCAGGGACACCTGCAGTCAGTGGAAGGTTGGGGTTCCGCCTTCCTAATTGTAGTGAAAACAAATCATCATCTCAAGTGCCTGGGCCATCTCTGTGATCAGTAGAAGATTGCCATTACTCCTGCCACCTTCTCATCCCTTTTTCCCAACGTCCCACGGTAACTTTCATTGAAGATGGCAGAGGAGCTGGAGAAGTTCCTTTGTCAGATCGAAGCGAGTAAGCATATTTCCTGTATCTTTCCAGTTTCAACAACTTCCTTCCCAAAGAGTGCTTCAAGATGGTACCCCTGGTGCAGATAAGTCTGGTGGACTACTATATTCCTCCAGTCTTCAAGATGCCAACATACACATCCTGATTTGGGGTCCACAATCAATGTTTTCTGGGGTTTATGATTCAAAGCCAGATTGAGCAGTTGAAGATGACTCTATTTGGTCTCTTATCTGTCCGCAAAGGTCATCATCCTGTGTCTGAGGGGAACCCACATCTACCTTTATTTGGATGACTGGCTGACAAGAGCAGCAAGTCCAGAATGAGTTGCCAGTGCTTTGCAGCTAATGCTGGCATTGTTTGTTCTCCATGGGAATGTTGGTGAACTAGAGGAAGTCCATCCTGTTGCTAAAAAAGGGTATACTACGGTTGGATTCCCATGGGCCACGACCTTTGGTAGGGCCTTTCTTCCAGATGGCAAGATCCTAGACCTTCAATCCACATGTTCAGAGTTCATGTGGACGATCAAGCCGCTGCAGTTCTATTCCAAAGACTTTTGAGGCTTACAGCCTCTGGTGTTAACATAGTTTTCTTTGTGATAGATCATATTTGGAAACAGTAACATCTGCTGCTCACTGGGCTTAGAATAAGAGAATGTACGGTAATTCTGGTCCCCACATTCCCAAAGCTGCATTTGGAATGGTGGACAGCAACCACACATTTTTACCGGCGGTAGCCTTCTTATGCAGTTGATCCTGAGGTTATCATCCGAAAGGACACCTATATGCACGGGGAACAACCACGGGTAGTCTGGAGCTACACAAACTGTGGGGCTGAGGATGACGAGAAAGTCACAAAGTACTCACACTAAAGGCAATTTTCTGGAGGGGAGCCTTTCCTTGAGAGACTAGGCAGGTGAGCCGCTATGCAATATTGCCCCTAGGGGTGGCAGTAAGCAGGACCCCACAGGGAGAGACTCCCATTCTGGTAAGGAACTCCCTAAAACCCTCTCTTGTGAACCATCAGTAACATCCATGATTCAGAGAAGTCCATCAGAGCAAGTCACTGTTTGTATTGTAATATTAGCCCTAGCATTCATCCTGAAGAAAGGTTTGACAAAAGCACTGAGACAAAGTTGAACAAGTAATACAGATTGCTCTATGGGACAAGGTTAGCCAAACTGTGACGAAGAAGCCTAGACGAGTAAGAGAGAATATACTCATCAAAGAGAGAGAAAGGACTTTAACGTTACTCTGGAGAGGCCCCATAAATTGGATATAAAAATGGAAGAAGAATTTATGATGGAGTGTGAAGCCCGCGAAGTTCGAACTTGGGAAGAGCTGAGAGCTACTGAGTGTCGAGAGATCCTCGGCCATGAGGACCCAGCCAATAGTCGTACTCAAGAGGCACGAAGAGCACAGAGGGTCGTGTCGTACAGGGGAAGAGAACCCTGAGGAAAGGAGGACCGAGTAAGCAGTGGCGTGACCTGGCAAAGGTGGACAGTCCAGAAACCGAGCTGTGGCTATGCAAGGTCACACCGAAGAAGCAAGAACTGTCTGCATGCCCACAGAAGCCGTTCCGATGCCGAGAGTTATCCCAAAGAGAGATCCAGTGACGCTAGCCTGTGAACAAGAAGCTAAAAGGAGAGGCAGGAGACCCAGAAAAGGGTACGGGGAACAGGGATACACTCGGCCTACTTCTTTCATTCACCTTTATAAGGTAAGAATAACTGCAGGACTCAGTCTACTCATCTCAGTGAGAGGACAAGTATCATTAAGAACTAGAATAACTAAGAGTTCTAATGGCAGCTGTCTCAGTAAGTATTGAAAGATATACACTAAACAACTAAAACCTTGCAGTGGTTTTGAATACCTGATGCAGCCAAAAGAAAAAGTCAGTTTAGCAGGCCAAGAGAAGATTTGTGTAAGACATGTTGTTTATGAGGAAATAAGGAACCAAAAGAATACAGACAATCAAGACCAAAAGAAGGGACATTTGGGGTCCTCAAATGTTTTGGGGCAAAGGAACCTTACAGGGACACTTTATGAAGACGTGATCAAAAGGAGGGAACACCCAAATGCAGCAAGGAGAAAAGATTAATCTCCAAAAGGAAAGGGGACACCTGGAGGGTGGCAAAGTCCCAGTGAAGAACTAAAGGAACTAATCCAGAAGATAGCCAAGAACTATTTGAAAAACACCTATTCGGCCAAACAGCCTATCTGGGAGAAGGGAGTCATTCTCCTGGACTTTTGTTGCGTTTTCTTTAGTGGTAGGGCCAGGATAGATTAGCTTTGAGACGGAGGAGAGACGGGTTTATTTTTTGGGCTTCACTACTGACGACGAGCCAACTAGTTAGCTTTGTTAGGTAGGGAAACCCATAGAGTAAGGGATAGATGGGTCATTTTTTCTTCTTCTTATTATTTTTTATTGTTATAGTTGAAAACAACCTTTCAATAATTAAAACATACATAGTTGCATTCTCGGTCATGTATGAACACAGTAGCAATTTTACTGGTTGGCTTAGCATTATCCTTTTGTGTCTTCGTTCATACAGACTTGGCACTGATGAATGCATGGACTAGTCTCATCACATCTGTTATTCTCACGTTTATTGTTATGTTGTAATAAACTATTGAATCTTCCTTGTCATGCATTCATTGGAGTTATTTCAAATTAATTCTCTATGTATAAAATCATGGGATTCTTTTTTGGAAGCGTCTTATAGACTCAGCTGGTGAACATGCCGTACATGGGAAGCCTCTGAGTATTTCCCAGAAAGCCCCCCCCCCCAGCTCCCCCTCCTTTTTGTATGTTTTTGCTTGCTTCCACATTTCTTTTCAGAAGGTATGAGTAACTTTTATTAGCCCATTTTGTTTAGGAATTGTTTTCAGCTTTTTATTATTAGGTTGATCTCTTTCAAGTATTTATTCCCAGCAAAAAGACAATTTCTAAGTCAAGAAGAGAAATTGGCTAGGATTTCAATGGGGACCGGTAGGTTTTCGTTGTAAGATTATGGTGAAAAAGTATTATTACTTCTGAACTTAAGACTAAAAGCATTTAAGGCAAAAACAACAATTAGAATATAAATTCCCATCAGTTTATAATACATGGCAGCCTGCAAAATTAGTATATAAGCCTGCAGATCACAACTGACCCGTAATAAGTAATTACATCACTGGTCTGTAATCAGGTATTACTCTTCATTTGTGACGTCACAATGCCTGCTGTTTGACAGCAGAAGGTAGAATTCCACCGTTTACTGCAGAACCAAATTAAAACAGTGACAAGGTTTGCAAATTCCCTGATTGGAAAATAGCTTTCTGTGACACTTTACAGCCATTAATTGACAACGAAATGTTTATGGTCAAATGTATAATGTGTGCACTGCTGGAATTTAGCACATGTGAGCAACAATTGGCATGCTATTACAATGTTACAACTTTTTAATGCATTTTATTAAACTCATTAGGCTATTTTTCTGCAACACATTAGAAACTATATTTTAGCTTTTTAAAACCCAAACAGATTCTACTTTGATTGTATGGATCAGCAAATGGAAGACCACTTGCATTAGAATAAGCAGGCGGCCTAGTATTAAAGCGGATTTAAGTGGCTATGCAGTACAAGGATTACAATATCCCCTATTGTACATAAAAAGGATACTGCAAGTCACCTTGGAGTTCTGTGACCTTATAAAGCAACTGGGCCTTCGACCGCTTTCCTCTATTTCAGGGGTCTGAAACCTTTTGCTCTCCAGATGTTTCAGACTACAATTCCCTTGATATCTGACAATTGACTATGTTGGTTAGGGATTAATGGGAGTTGTAGTCCAAATCATCTGGAGAGCCAAAGGTTGCAGACCCCTGCTCTATTTGGTCAGAGAACCCCTCATTGACTTGCACTATACATATAATGTATGGTAAGGGGTACTTTATTCCATATACATCATGAGTGCTAACAGCTTTTTCAAAATACTTTGCAACCTTCGCATTTGAACCGTAATATTTTTTTTACCAGAGATCAACAAGCAACCTTTCCCATTTTTCTCAACAAACAATGCAAATGTATGGTCCTCTACACTTTCCTACGTAGAGAGATACCAGTGAGCAGATTCATTTCTTCCTTGAAGACCACCTTTTGCTAGACACAACGGAAACCGGGTCTCAAACCGCAAGTGGCATAAACCTGTTCTCGTCTCCCCAGCGGACGATGAGAGATGGGTAAATAATGGTGGTATTTCTGCTTTAACACTTTTGAAATCTCCAAACGAAGTCTCTCAAGATTTGGTGAGCTCTTGACGTGGTAAAAGGGGGGAGTGTGGGAACATTTAAGATTGGAGGCGACCAATTATACAGCTGGAATTGTGTATAAAAGGCTGTGGTAGGACCTAGACGCCTTCTAATAGTCTTTAGGTGTCCTTCCAATCCCACTACAAGAGACTGGGCTTCATTCTCCCCTTTGCTGTAGACAGGCTCCGATTACCCGAGTTGGACTGCCAGCTCCATCCCACTGCATGTCAGGACCAGTGAAAGGAATGTCTCAATGCCCTTGTGTCGTGCCTTGGGAGCTGTTGTGGCGCTGGATTGCAGGCGACTGCCTGCAGATGTTAAACTGCCATGTAAGCCTAAGAGCTATGGCTCCGAGGCCTGTGCCTTGCTGAGTCAGCGAGGGGAATGTTCTGCCTGCCTAGAACGTCTGGAGTGTCTGGAAGGCAGAGGCGGAATGTGAAACTAGACTTATGGTCTGTGGGCCAGCTGGGACCCAATCCAACTGAGATCTATGTGTCCCGAGCTCTGTGCTTGGTTGTTCAGGAGAAACATGTCTAAGTGGAGGATTCCACTTGGTACAAACATCGCAAGAGATCACCATCCAACTTCTTGCATTTGTAACTGCAAAGAGATGTTCATCATCTTACTCAAAGCAAGAGTTACATTCTGCAGAAGCCTAGTGTGGAAAGTCAGAAGGAAGCGACAGACTAGAATTTGCCATTCTCAACAATATTTTATTATAAACAATAAGAAAATGCTTCACTTTCCATAAGCTATGGGATTCCCTACCTACCACAACTAACTAGGGTGCTCGTCGTCAGTAGTGAAGCCCAAAGTAAAGTCTGTCCCATGTCCATAAACCTAACTATGCTGACCCTACCACCATTTCAAAACAACTAAAAGTCTAGGAGAATGATTCCCTTCTCCTTGGATGGCATTCATAGCACTAGAATTTAATATACAATCTTTAGATAGTTCTTGGCTATCTGTTGCATTAATTCGTTCAGTTCACCTACAGGACTTTTCCAACTTCCTGGCTTCACCTTCTCCTGAGTTTGCCAGATCATCTTGCCCAGCGTTCCCAGTCTGAGTTCCTCTCACTTTGCCTCTGTCTTAAAAAGTATCACTTTCTCTGATGCTCAAGTAATCTCTTGAGAAATAAAACCAATCTTCTTATTGTCATAGTCCTCAATGTTCTTATTACTTTGATTTCCCCTGAGAAGATTATGAAGGATTCAGAAATGACTTCCACTCCTTTGGTTGCCTGATCTCTCAATGGGACGAGTATGATGATCACAATAATGATTCTCACTTGCTCGCTTACTGGGATGAGTATGATGAGCCCAGAAATGATTCTCACTCTCTTGGTCACTTGATTTCTCACTGGTACGAGTATGCGTCTGCAAATCGTTATATTCGTATTTGCTACTTATGCGAATGAGTATGGCACTTGTTATTTTTATCTCTCTCATGTATACGAGGGTGAGTGCCCCAATCGTTGTATTTGTTTCCTTTCATTGTACGAATAGGACTCTGCCTTGTATAATATTTGTCTCTCTCCCCCGAGTCTCCCGCTGTCCCCATTACCTTCCATGTAATGGGGCTTCATCACCGGGTGTGCATCTTCCTCCTTCTGTGAGCCCATTATTGGCAGGATGGCTCTCAGTGCCTTTTCTTCCTTCTGCACCTTCCAACGTGCTTCTCCGTATGCAGTATCAGCTCTGGTTGGGATTTCCTTTCTTTCCCCATTACGACCACCACTTCTTTCTCATGTGTCCCTCCTGGGACTAGAGTTAGCTTTGCAGACATCCGCTAGCCTTCCCTTTGAAGAGGGCAACTCGGGCACCTGTTCTCTGCACCTCTTCTCTGCTCCTCCCACTTTAATGACGCTGCTCGCGGGCCAGTGTCTTGTGGAAGGCCTTCTTCTGCGTCTCAGTCATGTTCATTATGACTATTGGTTTTCTTCGTCACAGTACCAAGCACACAGTAGCAGATGCATAAGGATTCTTCCTGTTTTCTCCCAATAAGGTTTACATTGTTGGGTTGTTGACTGAGTTGTGAAGGGAGTTCCTCATCGGAACGGGAGTCCTTGTCCCCATGGGTGTAGTTTCTCCCAGAGAAGTCCCGCTTGCCTCTAACCCCTAGGGAGGGTATTGTGTAGTGAGCTCACCTCCCTAGCCTCACAAGGAAAGATGACGAAGGTCCAGGATGGGCCACCATCTGCCGGTCTTTTTCCTTACGAGGAAGTATCGCGAGTACACTCCGGAACCCCGTAGCCTCTTTGGGACGAGTTCGATGGCTTCCTTTTTTAGCATCGCACGTACCTCCAGTAGAAGTTGAGGGACGTGGTTTAACTTCCTGGCCACCGGTGGAATACAGGGACACTTCCTTAGAAATTCCAGAGTGTGCCCACAGACCAGGGCATCTAGCACCCAACGGTCGGTGGAGATGGACTCCCACACGCTGACGAACTTTGCCAGCCGGCCTCCCACCGGTGGGGGCCCGGCGCTATGGCCGGTTCAGTCCTGCTTGGCTGCGGGCTTGCCACCTTGGCCTCCTTGGCCACCTGTCTTGCCGCGTCCTCTTTAGGCCTCCTGTGACGAGGAGCAGGCCGCCTGGTGGTACGACGAGGAGCCTCTGCCGAATCCTTTGGAGGCACCTTGCTTGCCTCCGGTGTTCCAAAAGAATGGCCATCGCTGTTGGAGAACGCCCAAGGCCCGAGCCGTCTCCGTGTCTGCCTTGATGGCCTGCAGTGACTCGTCCACTGTCTTGCCGAACAGGTTGTTCCCGTCGAAGGGCATGTCCAGAACCCTGGTCTGGACGTCTTGGCGGAAATCGGTCGCCTTCAGCCAGCCGCACCAACGAAGACAAACGATGTTGCCCATCTAGCGAAAACCGGTGTCAGCTATGTCCGTGGCCACCGTGATGGCGTGGTCCAAGGCCACCTTGCCTTCCTGTAGGATCTCCAGGGCCTTAGCCCTCTTGTCGTCCGGGAGGAAATCCAGCAGGGGAGCGATCTTAAACCACAGCTCCCTGTCGTAGCGTGCCACAATCGCGAGGGCTTTGGCCGCTTTAATCGTCGTCACCGCAGACGAGATGACCAGCCTTCCCAATGCGTCCTTTTTCTTCCCCTCACCGTCCAGTGGGAAAGTCGAAGTTGAAGCCGTCGCCCCTGCCGCTTTCTTCTTGGCCGCCACAGACACAACCGAATCCGGGGACGGCTAAGCCCTAAGGCACATGGGGGCGGAGTCTGGGACACGGTACTTCTTCTCTTACCGGTCTCTCTTAGCAGGAGCCGTGGACGGGTTCTTCAGGAGCGTCAGCCCCTCGTCCCAGATGTCGTTCAATAATGGAACTGAGAGGACCGTCTTCCTCTTGGCCTCACGCCGTTGGTAGAGGAACCCTTCCTCCTTCTGCTCTTCGGGGCAGAGCTGGAAAAGCTCTGATGCCCTGGCGATCATGGTGTGGAATGAGCCAATTTCGTCAGGCGGGGAGGCTCGAGGGGGTGGTGAAGGAAGGTCCATTCCATAGTCACCACCGTCGTCATCCGTCCCTGTTGTCGCCGTCTCCATTCCCGTCTCATCCCTCAGACCAGGAGAAGGAGATGAAGGTTGAGAAGGCCATGAGGGCTGGAAGGGAGGGGGAGATGAGTTCTCCTCCGCTTGCTTGGTGGACTTTCCGACGGTCCGGGCTCCGCTGGATCGTCCGTCGGGGGTAAGGGTAACCGTGTCCTTATCTCCATACACAAGGCCTGAATCGCCATCAAGATCGCCCCTGAGTTGTATGGTGGCATAGGCACCTGCTGCGACGGGAGCAACGGTTGGGGAGCAGGCTCCATCCCCTCCACGGCTCTTGGTTCCTCGTCAGCACCGCCGTCGCTTTCTTCATCTGCCTCGTCGGGATCCCTCCCGTATGACCGGGCCTCCTCAAACTTCTTATTCAGGACCTTTGCGACGCCTGCCAGCTCCTCTTCAGAGGCTGAATCTGTGTCTGTAATGGCCACCCCCCCCTCTTTTTCCGCCTGGGGTCTTATCGATGGGCTGAAAAGAGGATTCCCTCCACGGTGGCGGGGAAACTCTGGGCCCCGAGGTCGCTTCCACTGGGGTAGCTCTGCAGGCTTCACCAGGGCCGCCACGACTCCCTCGATTGAGGCCTTAACTGGGTGAATCAGGGCCTTCACGACCTTGGGCGTGCCTGAGGCCTTCACCTTGTGGGGAGGGTCACCACCTCGCTCCCCCTCGGTTGTCACCGTCGGGATCGACCTGGACTTCTCCCGAAGCTTACCCGGGTTCTCTGACTTTCTCTTCCCCGACCCAGAGCGTTGGCTCGTGGTTGATGGCGTTGGTGATAATGTGCCCTGTCTGGCAGCCGAGGAGCCCGACCGATCGGCACTCCCAGTGCCCGCAGACTCGCAGTGCTTTGTCTTCTGTTGGGCCCCCGTCGCCGGGCACCCTCAAAGGTCTTAGAAGACCGCTCTGACTTCTTCTTCTCACGTGCTGCTGGGCTCTCCCTTCCAGCCAGTTGGTGAGGCGGATACGACGATCCTTCATAGTCCGTTCGGACATGTTCATGCAAAACGCACAGTCCTTTTCCACGTGCGTTTTGTCTTCGTGAAGGCAGTAGAGGCATTGAGAATGCTCATCCTCCTTGTAAAACTTTCTGCAATCCGCATCAGGGGCAGCTCCTGAACAGCTTGGATCCGGGCGTCGTGTTTCCTTTGTCTTGGGCCATGTCCACGCGGGGTAGGCCTCAAAGATCTTCCGGAATCCTCCAAGAAGTAAAACTCAACGAAAACTACACCCTTGAAGGGCATAGAAAATTCCAAAATTGATCGGAAGTGAAAAGGTGGAGCATGAGGCTTGATTGACTGAAAAAATGAGGTCAAACTCTTTGAAGAAAAAAATAATATCGCAAAATGCAGTAAAAGCTCGAGAGCTAAAGCATGAGGACTCCCAACACTTGAACGTGCGGTAAAAATCTGAATATGACTTCCAGAGGAGGGGCTTAGGTAGAGGGCAGTCATTGGCTGGGGGCAGTATGACCCAGAGACCAGTGATTGGTTACTAGTAGAAAGACAGTTCAGAAACAAAACTGAAACTGATTTTTTCTTTACCGAGGATTCCCAGCCTGACAACAGGGAATGTTCATGAGCATGTGTATCCATGCCAGACCCCATGCTGGAGAATGTTTATTCCTTCATTTTGTAGCTTCTGTCTTTCGTTTTATTTTCTCGATTTTTTCTTTCATGGTTTGTCCATCTTTGTCTGTGTGTGCAGTCTACGCATCCCAAATGCTCGCCAGCGAGCCTATGACTTTCAGACACTCACATATTTGGTTATATCCTTCCTTAAAGCAGAATCGGGCATTAAGGTTATTGTGGCCTTTTTCTTCTACCGTTCCTTTCTAAACTTCTAGAACGCATTGTCTATTCTCAACTCTCTACCTACATCTCCAACCATTCTCTCCCCCCCAACCCAATCTGGCTTCCGCCCACTACACTCGACCTAAACTGCTCTCACCTCTGTTCTCAACTCACTACCTGTTATTCCAAGCACTCCTCTATTCTCCTTCTCCTCGACCTCCCTGCTGCCTTTGGCACTGTCGACCACCATCTTCCCCTTAGCTCTCTCTCTCCTCCCTCGGCCTTAAAGACTCTGTTCTCAATTGGTTCTCCTCCTATCTTTCCAACGGCTCCTTTTCAGTCTCCTGGGGTGGTTGTACCTCCCCTACCTTTCCTCTCAACCACAGCGTTCCCCAAGGTTCCGTCCTTGGCCTCCTTTTCTTCTCACTCTATACTTCCCTCTTAGCTCCCATTATATCCTCCTTTGGTATCTCGCACCACTTCTATGCTGATGATACCCAGCTCTTCCTCTCTTTCTCCTTTTTCTCTCCCAACATCCACCACAAGCTTCCCTCTTGCCTTTCAGCCATTAAATCTTGGATGTCCTCTCACTTCCTTACTATTAACGCTGACAAAACTGAAGTCCTATTCTTCCCCGCTAACACTCTTTCTCCCCCCTCCCCTCCTCCTTTCATTCTCTTTCCCCCCCTCTCATCTCCCCTTCTCCCCCCATGCCCCCAACCTAGGTCTCCACATTGACACCCATCTCTCCCTCTCTCTTCACATTTCTCACACTGCCAGATCTTGCCGCTTCCACCTCTACAATATCCATAAAATTCATCCCTTCCTAACCTTTCACGCTACAAAACTTTTAATCTCCTCCCTCATCTTCTCCAGACTCTTCTACTGCTCCACTCTTCTCCTTGGACTCCCTTCCTCTCACCTTTCTCCCCTCAAATCCATCTATCACTCCGCCATCCGCTCCCTCTGCCTCCTCTCTCCTCTCGACTCCATCTCCTCTTCACTTAATACACTAGGTTGGCTCCCTTTTCACTCTCAGCTCAAATTTAATTTTCTCTGCCTTGTCTTCAAAGCCTTCTATAATCTTGCTCCTTCCTACCTATCCTCCCTTCTTACTTTCCATACTCCTCGTTCCCTCAGCTCTGCTGATCTCTTCCTTCTCTCCCCTCCACCTCCACCCTGTGCCACCTCCCACTTTCGCTCCTTCCAACTTCTTGCTCCTTTCCATTGGAATCGCCTACCCCTCCCCGTCCGCTCTATCACCTCCTACCCTTCATTTTGCACTTCTCTTAAAACCCATCTCTTCCACTCTCCCCCCTAACTTCTCTTTCATCTTCTCCCTTAACTGAATCTACCTCTACTTACCCCTTCAACCCCTTCTCTTACTACTTCTCCTTCCATTAGCGTTTACCCAACTCAACTTTGTAAATCGTTCTTTGTACTGTTTTCTGGTTTGATTCAATTGTCATGTATTGCTTGTTGTAATTGATTGTTCCTTTTGTAAAGTGCTTTGGATTAAAGCGCTATATAAATTCAAATAAATACAAAATACAAATACATATGCAACTTGACATAACCTATTCTCTCGTCCCTTCTTCTGTTCCCGCAAAGTGATCCCGGACAGAAAACAAAGAGCATTGCTTGCTGCTAATCAGGAAGAACATAACCACATAAAAAAAGTGTGATTTATCACTGAATTAAAATGTCTAATACTTTATTTAAATGCTTAATTTTTATGATGTGCCAAATTGTGGGGGGAGGGGCAGTTCAAAACACTGGGAAAACAAAAAAGGATGTCAGGTACAGGGCTCAAGTCGAAGGGTACACATGGGTGGACGGAGTCCAACCAATTTTGTCAGAGTGTGGGCTCAGTCCCACCCCCTCAGCTAAAATGAGAAACATTGAATGTCTTCTTTGAATTTATGAATTAGTATAATGCGGGGATCAAACTGCAGTCGTCATGTTTGCAGGCCGGACACTTTAGCATTGCACTATTGCACTATATAACCTGATGCAAAATAACACACAACTATAAGTGGCATGTCCCATTTGGTACTGTATGTTCCAGCGAAAACATTTGTATTGGTTCTTGGAGTTTAAAACATGCACACCGTTTAACGTTTTCAAAAACACCATTAGAAAACAGTATCCTCTCTTGGTTTTGTGTGTGTGTTAGGGAGAATTCTCATAAATGTGCTAATTCCTCTCTACCTTAGAGAGCCCCTGCTCTTTTGCTGAACTTTGGGACTTCGTACTTTTAATTCTAATTGTTTTCTGTGTTGGTTTCTTTTGCTTATGAAGTCTAACCAACTCCATAGGCATCATCTTTTACAATTGTGTCACAAAGCACCTTCAGTGCAGTGCCACAGGGAAGTCTTCCAGATTTCCCAAGGTTTAAATACCTTCTCTGGGATCAACTATTGTTTCACAGAGCAGTAAAGTGAAATTGACTTTGCTTCGCATTGTACTTGCTAGACCCAGCACACCCTATCTTACAATAGAGTGCTGGAGGGGTTACTTAGTATCCTGTGTCTAAATGCTCATGTAACATTTTTTATGTTATCCTTTCCTCAATTGACTGGCTGATGGCAGTGGTTTAGTTTTGAACTACCTTGGTTTGCATTTACCGCGACCGTTCGCGGCTCTGGTAAAGTAACCGCGGGAGCCATCTTTTTCAAAATGGCGTACAGCCATATTTGCTAAAATGGTGCCTGGTCGTCTTTTTTCACCAGGTCTTTGTAGAAAGGTCCTTCCAGAGAGTTTCTCTGCGTGCCAAACCAGTTTTGGTCTCTTTGTTCATTTCGCCTTTGACAGGGTTTCTGAGAGAAACCCACCTATGGCTCCAAATTGTCTGGGGTAGGCAGGCAATGAGGGAGCTGCCCGAAACTCCCTGTGCTTAGTCTCCTAGGAGACCCAAATGCACTCTGTGGTGATTGGCTGGCTGACTGTTCGGCAAGAACAGCCACGCTGCTGGGTGCATGACAGCTAGGCTGGAATGAATGGGAGAGAACTGATTAAAGGCGAGTCTTTTGGCTTGAAAGGCAGAGTCGACCACTGGAAGAAGGAACCGAAGAAGAGCTTGAAGAGGACGCCTGCTGCAACTCCTGGACTGTTGGTTTGCCCGGTGAAGCCCTGCTGCATTTACTACTTGTCAAGTTCGCATCGACAGAGAGGCCCTGCAAGGACGACTTCTCCCTTTGAGTTGGTGGGACCAATCAATTCCAAAGTAAGCCACCTGGACACCCATCTTGGAGCTGGTTGAATATTCTCAGAGTTGCTGCAGGAACCGTATAGCCAGGGAGAGGGACACCAGATTGTGTGCGTTACTTTTAAGCTGGCCTAAAAGCTTTTAGAAGATCCTCCGGACTCCCACGAAGCAGGACTGACCAAGCCTGAGCCCCCTCAGAAGAGTGCGGGACCCCAGAAGTAAGGAAGGTTCACCTTGACAGCCAAGAACCGCGCTTATTGCTGTACCGCAAGGAGCTGAAAAGCCACTGAAAGTAAAGTTTGGCGGTTGCCAGTTTTGACAGTGCCAGTGCTGTGCAGGAGTCCCCCGACGTCCTCCCGCTTGTCCCCACGACTGAGGCCCAGGAACAGTTAGATCTGCAGAGCTGCACAGGAACAGAAGTCATCAGCTGCATCTTTTCTTCTTTACCAAGGTACTGTAAAACAAGTCTAATTATTACTGGTATTTCTTTTATTTGTGATGTGAAGTATTTGCTGATTCTCGCTGTATCTTGATATCGATTAATTTCATTTTGTAAAGGTTTGAACTAACCAAATACAATAAAAAATACAAATAATAAAAATAAATAAAACAAGTCGAAGAGAACTTCCATCTTACTGTGGAAGTGTTTGTAACTCCTGCAACCCACAAGTCTAATCAGCTAGTGGCCCTACATTTGATTCTTCTTTTTATCAAAGACTCTTAAGAACTTGTGACTTTTTCATTTACTTACCTGAAGTGCTGGATCCTATACAAAGACGTTTGCCCATTGACTTTGGCTTAGCCTATTTGAATTGAATGACTCTTCTAAGTGCCATCTGAAAGTATTTGCCCTGCTTAAGAATATTTGTATGTTCTTGTGTTCTAATAACCTTTGCCTTTTACCAACTTTTTAAGAGTGTTCTGAATGCCAACAGTAAGATATTAATGTCCCCAGCACCGTTGTTACTGAAGTCACCTGTGGGCGTAGCTTGTGTCTGTGGGCCATCCCAAAAGGGTCTGGTCTGATTCAGAAACTCAGAGTGTACAGTATTGAAGTGTATTTGTATGTGACTAGTATATTGCTCCCTTCTAAAGAAGGCTTTATAACTGACTGATAAATACATTATTAATTGTTTATGCAAGAAACCTTGAGTGTAAGAGTTTATTTGAATACCTGTAACTGTGAATCTTTGTGTAACTCCACTACAGCTCACATTTCCACTCTTGTGATAAGCCTGGCTGCTCAACACACTACCAAAACTGTGTAGTACAAGCTTATACCAAAGGTTGGGTTGCCTATACCTGTAGTCATAGTTGTTTGTAGTGTTCCCAGAGGGTACTGCATTCAAACTTTGCCTACATGTGTGTTGATTTCATGAAAGGCAAATGTCATTCGTCCTGTGCAATTAGGGTGGTTATGCAAAACCAATTTAATGAAATGTGCATATTTCACCTTGATGTGCTAATTTCCGGCGACGTCACATCCCATTGCGTTTGTTGAGGAGTACCCACAATTCTATTTTTAGGACTTGACCCCTGGTCAGGTACAATACAGAGGTGTGACACATATACAAGGAAATGGAAGCGTGCGTCACAAATCAAGCCTGTCCACTAGTCATTTTGGCCACAGTGGCGCCGGTAAAATCCCATCCCAAGATGGCGACCGCACGTTAGACACTATTGCATGTGTCATGATAACTGATGATAACCGATCCAGCATGGCGGGCGCCATCCACACAACGGTATTTCAGGTAGCAGTGGCCAAGCCTCTTTGCGTCGGACTGACGCTTCAGTTTTTCGCCCTACAGGGTCTCTGGCCTTGCGCCGTGTTCTACTGTTCCTAATCGTTTTCCTTGCCTTTCCTTCCTGCCACTCAATTCATGGTCCTTCCTTTCTTCCTTCCTTCTCCATCCTGCCGGCTTCCTTCAGCTCTGCTACCCGGTGTCTGCCAGCTTTGTTTTACAGCCCTATCTTTCATCATAGTCCAGTCTACCAGCTTCAAGTGGGTTCCTCGACTTAGCAGCTCTACGTACCCTCGTATTCCCGGACTCCAGCTTCAGTTCATTTTGAGAGTTTTTTTCCATTGAGTTTTCCTCTCTGGTTCTCCCCCTCTGGCATGCCCTCTTGCTGCCTGTCCACTCCAGGCGGAAGCTGTGGCTGCTAGGGAGGACCGGCCTTACCTCTTCTCCTCCCGAAATCCATCACAGACTCTGGTAAGACAGAATTCTGATCGCATGGGATGAGGTTACACACCCAAGGTGTCTGCTTAATTGCAGTCAGAATCAGAGATCTGAGCGGACAGCTGGGCTACATAGTGTGGTTAATGCTACTGCTAAGGCACCACCGCTTATAGAAATTGTGGCACCTGCATGTCATTGATATTCCAGCAAACAAACGAGTAGGCGTAGGTAGCAGCCAGGTACGCTTTTGCAGGGTCAAGCAAGTTCAGGTTAAAATGGGCATTTGTGGAACTCAAGAATCTTGAAGGTGATTGGAGGCTGGCAATTAACTCCCTATGGCCAGAGCAATGAGCCTTATAAACACAGATAAGGGTAAACTGCTTACTGGGTGGCTTGTCATGATTTGGGGGATTTTCTCAAGTTTCTTTGGCATAGATGTGTTTTTATCAGCTGAATAAAAGTGAACTAAGAGATACTGGGGACAACAGTGATACACAACAAGCAGTGGTAAAGCAAACAGTTTGGACTTCTGTTTAGCACTGAAATTATGGTATCGCAACAGCTGGAAAATGGTGTGATTACATGAACAAATGATAGAAGTGCTTGGCAAATGTCTATTTCATACCTATACAAAAGTCCCACCTGCTGACTTTGTCAATGGTTGTTTAAACAGGACTTCAGTGCAAGGAAGAGATAATAATGAACGTGTTGACGTCACACTTAGTCAAGACATTTCTATTACACCATTGGCCATTTACTACAGCAATGAGCCATGCATTCTCAGCAGACTGCTTCGAAATACCTCGGGTAGGCTAAAGTGCGTTGTTTTGGAGGGGCGGGTAGTGGGATGCTATGGCCATAGGGATTAGCACTTACCATGGGCAGTCAACGGGCGAGTAAATAATCAAAACACCTACAAGCTATGTACAGAGTCACCCAACAGCCCAACCTAACAAGGATTATGAACTAATACATTGAAAATGTGCGGGCAGTCTGCCCCAGCATGGCCTTGGCACCAGGCTGCCCCCCATGTCTACAGATTTGCCCGCAATCCCTCAGTCCCCCAGTGCCATTTTGCATCCATTTTCCCTGTTTTGTCACAAAGACGAGAAAAAGGAAAAAGCTACATAGGTCCAGAAGTGTGAAAGTTATTACTTCAACTAAAATAACGTCTGGGGTAATCACTTTTTAGCAGAAAGTTGAGCGCGCCTTCGCCTTAACAGTTTAATTTCACAAAGGATTGTACTTTGAACAGATTCCGACATTTGGAAATCATTACAGGTAATCCCGATAGCATCCTCCATTGCCCTCTTTGAGACATTGGCGTTTCCTACCCTGTGTTCCCGTCTGTGTTGTGTTCTTTCAGAATGCCCTCACCTCATCAAACTGATTGTAGGTGAACTGACGACGCAGTACCACACACGACTTCATTTCTACCCAGAATGCATCCCTAACCACTCCCAAGTACCCTGCCTCTCCTACGGTAGAAACGTTCGGTGAACCTACTTACTGCATAAGGAATTTAAACGCCTCAATAAGTCCGGAAGTTCATTGCTCCTCACATATGCTCCACGTGCCCTCCGTTATTCAGTAATGTATTCATGGTTTGTATAACGTGCTTAATAGCGGAGACCCGTCTCTAAGCGCGGGACCGGGATTCCAACTTGTGTTGGTCTGTGTTGAGTTGCTTCCAAGACAAGCGTGTTGGCCCGAGCGATCCTCCCGGCACCTAAGACTTCCTCAACGAGTTCACGAGCACTGTGATTGCCCCCTGTCTACTCACTGTGCAGACACGAGGGACACAACGAAAGTCTACTTCCAGGATTGCACAGAAGCGTTCAACAAGCCCTCCAAATCTCCCAGGAGGGCAGCAGAATTAGCCAACAAATGACTCGTGTGCTTTTGGAAGACCTTTTTAAATTATTATTATTAGAAGTCACTCACCCAGGCCACAATGTAACAAACAAGCAATGACTATGGCTTCTATCATTGACGAATCCTTGCATGCAGACACCACCCAACACAGTGCAGCTGCGGGTAGCCCCACCGGCCCCACATGGACCACCATTCTCCAACTTCTTCCTGGTCTACTACTTACGGGATCAAAGTCTCGGGAGGATAGCTCAACAGCGACGTGCTCACCTTGCAAGCAAGACGAAACGGACCAACACACGTTCGATCCCTGGGTCCGCGCTTAGAAACCTCTGGGTATTAAGCACGTTATAAATAACATAACATATATCATATATCATAAAGACGTTATCAGTCATCACGGGGCAAAAGGAGCCAACTACGGCAAGACGGCCGGTCATCACACCTCTGCTGGCAAGGTTCTATCAAAGCACAATCCCACCACTAAATCTTCCACCACAAAAGAAATGTTCCACAAACTATGGATCACTATGACACATTTCTCACTTCCCAACTAAATATGAGGTCACGAAGAAAGCCAGCAAACCCAGTGGAAGGCAGCTCAAGGAGGTTCCCTATTGTTTTCACTGAAGACCCAAACACAACATTTGGCGCATTAAAAAAAAAACTGCAATGGCCAAATAAGGCCTACAAGCTTGCACCCAAAAGAGCAAACGTGACGTCAGACAGGACTATGAACAAAAGGCATCAATCAGGATTAGACAGACTGCGCACCGAGCAGAGCACTGGCCGTGGGAGAGACGAGCAGGTGAGGGATTTGCAATAATGATCAATTGGCAGGGGATTAGCAATATTCATCCTAAGCAGTATTATCGATAAAGGCCATCAGACTGGAAAAGCCATAATGAGTTCATGCAGGAATAGAAATAATTACAAATCAGACAGCTTGGTAACCAATGCATCCCCACACTGCCTCCCCCACAGCCACAGCTTCCCACTCTACCAGTGGCTGCACGTGAACATCTTCACAGGTCATGCACCACCACACGGACACAATCCTATCCTGCGCCCGCCCCTGCAGCCTCCCCGTTCCTTTACAGCACCCACCCCTGCAGCCTCCTCGTTCCTTTACAGCACCCACCCTCAGCAGCAGCCCCATAAGTTCTGTACGCACCCTATCCACCAAATCAATCCTATAGAACAGGGGACTTCAACCTTTGGCGCTCTGTGTGTTTTGGACTACAACTACCATCAGCCCTTGCCAGAATAGTCAATGGTAAGTAATCATGGGAGCTGTAGTCCAACCCATCTGGAATGCTGCAGGATATGCCTCGACACCTCCCCAGCTCTCAACCCTCCCTAAATACCCACGGGAACATCCTCTACCTACTAAACACGTGCATCCCGCACCGTTCTCCTATACCCACATCCCCCACCCTACATCCAGCCCCCAATCTTCACAGGTATAGGGCCATGTTCTATCCATACTCCCACAGGATATCCCCCATTGCACCACACTGCCAAACCAGTCACAGATAAGGAAGGAAAGCAGATGAAAGCAGATGTCCGCTGTAGTTCCAGCTCCCACGTTTGACTAAAACCGTGTGATTTTTGGCAAATCACCTCATTCCCATATCCTGCTTGCTTATCTGATAAACATTGGATTCTTACAGATCAATTGAATGGCACCATAACATGCATGGTGAAACTAAAAGACTAGCCGTGAGAGGAGGAATTTGATTTAGTGGCTAAACTGCACCCTTTTAAACCACAACATATATAGTTTAATCTCATCTTCCCCCACTGGACAAAAATGGGTCTGCTTGGGCACATCAATTCATTTCCTTGTATGCCAGCTCCCCTATCCACCCACAGTGGAGTGCTTACAAATATCCTGAACAGCAGCATAATGTGCTCTAGTGGACGAAGTGAGCGGGAACGGTCGGGAGCGGGGTTCCACTGCTTTACTGTGAACAGCTCCTCTACTTTTTGCACCTATGTTTACCCTTCCGGAACTGTTTTTTTATGAAGTTAAAACACACTTCTCCACTTTACCATTGGATATCAGTCACAGCTAAACTGAAATCCATTTCAACTCAATTGGCCGTCAACCAGCAAGACTGCACCCCTTGAAAAATGTGTTGCACGGTGCTCCCTTCCTTCCTACTCTGTCTCTTGCCGGAGTCACAGTCCCTCTACTTTTTTTGGAACACTTCTATCACTGGCTACATCTAATCAAAACACCTGAGATCCGCGATGAGCCTGCAACTGAGATCTGGGCAGGTAAGCCTATATTGGGAGGTGTAGGGTTGTGTATTTTGATATTTCCAGATTCTTTTCGTCCTAGAATTGAACCCACAAGTTCACAGACACTTTCTGTTGGTCCGTGAATCTCACAAACAAGTCCTCGTACCTCAATGGACCCACAAAAAGCATACTACCTGCAGCTCCTTATGAGGCTAAGAACCTTGGTGTCATCTTCGACGCCTCTCACTCCTCTCCTCACATCAAGGACCTTGCCAAGAAAGCCCACTTCCAGCGGCACCTCCTCAGATGCATTCTCCCTTTCTGCACCTTCCCTCAGAAGCTCACTGTCTCCAGAGCTCTGTTTCTCTCTAGGCTGGACTACTGCAACAGCCTCTTTCTAAATCTGCCTGCCTCTACTCTTCGCCCTTTACAACTAATCCAGAACAGGACTGCAAGACTTGTTCTTGACCTCAAACCCAGGGATAATATCTCTCCAGCCCTGAAATCTCACCAATGGCTCCCTGTGGCTGCAAGGATCAAGTTCAAGACCCTCTGCATTTTACACAAGGCTTTCTGGGGACAGGGACCGCACTACATCCCAACTTTCTCTTCCCAAGCATCTTCCTTCTCAAGCCCTCTGCTCATCCACCTCCAACTCTCTGAGAGCCAGTCACTTCACCAGGCAGAGAGTGGGGGTATATCTCTGTCCTCGACTGGGGCCTCCTGCTGGAACAGCCTCCCTGCCTCTCTTAAACTTGAGCAGGACCACCTAAGGTTCCAGAAACAACTCAAGACATTACTTTTTTCTTCCACTTTCTCTCTCCCTTGCTGATGCCCCTGACTGCTGCGCAAACTGGTTACCTAGCCACCCACCGAATTTACGGGACTAGGCTCCTGCACGACCAGTTGCCCTTGCACTGCCTCCGGGCCACCCGACCACTTGGGGACTGTAGCTCCAACCCTTGAAACACTTGTGTATAGGCGCGTTATAAATACCATATCATATCATAACCCTACAGTCCCCTGACACCCTGCACTTATGAGCCACCTCCTTGGCAGCACTTTACGCATCCATAGTACCCACCTTACCCCCAATCCCCTGGCACTTCTCCTCCTCCCTCCCCCAGCACTTGCGTGATCTGAATGTTGTTTTGTCCTCCTCCGTCTTTCCTTCCTTGTCTTGTCACGCCGAGAAACACTTGTGTATAGGCGCGTCATAAATGACTTAGCATATCATGTACTTGCGGTCCTGCAGCTTCTCTTGGGAAACTCCCATGGTCTTACCCAGCAGACCCTTAGTGGGGAGGATTTGTGTCCTTAGGGTCATGCATGTGACCAGCTCCTGCCCTGTTAGGAACCAAGGGCGAGAAGCACGGGGACCCTCCCCACACCGCCCCCATGCACATCATTCATTGGTTTGTGGAGCTCCTGGGACCAAGCTCTTAGCGATCTGCGGAGACAAGCTGGGGATCTTATTAAAAATCATTGTTTCCTAAGATTTTGCATCCTCTGGATTGCTAGATTGTAAAAAAGTATTTACTGTCTGTAATTCTGGTTGAGGAATATTAGATGTCCCTTGATGCAAGATCATTAAGGGGGTCAAGAATTTCATGATGTCACTTCCACGAGTGGCTAGATTTTTGTGAAGTATTATTACTGGGGTATTTATTGAGCGCGGACTTGGGTTAAGAAGCAATTGAGTGATTTACAATCATAGGGGGGAGGATCCTGGTGAGTGAAACAGAGAAACAAGGGAATGGGGAGCTAACAACAGCAGAGGGTGGCCAATTTGGCAGAGTGAGATTTACAAGCGACCAGATGAGGAAATAAGGGGGAGCAGTTCACACAGTCTTAGGAAGGGTGGGGAGTGGAGGGTGTGTGGATCTAGGTGTTAGGGTAGAGCCATTCTTTGACGAGGAGGGTCTTGAGCTCCTTTCTGAAATGTAGATGTGAAAGGGCAAGTTTGATGTTGACTGGGAGGAGGTTCAGAGTCTTGGGGCGTAGACAGAGAAGGCCTGTCTTCTGGTTGGTTCCTTCCTGCACCGGCGTTCAAGTCTGCACATGTCCTTATGTATGGTGGCTCGTAGGACTCTGGAGATGCTGAGTTTTTTCAGTGAGGTAGGTTTGGGGCTTCAGGGCGACAGCTTTGTAGATTATACAGCAGAATTTGAAGATGATACATACTTACAGTGGGAGACAGTGCAGTTGGATGAGGGTCAGGGTGATGTGGCCTAATTTGCAAAGTCCTTCGATGAGTTGTGCTGCTGCACACAGGACACATCTCAGGGGTCTTAGGGTAGTCGCCAGAGGTCCTTCCAAATGGGCACTGCCACCATCCAGGAGGTAGCGGACCAGGCTTGGACAGCATATCTGAAGTTGGTTTCTCGGATGAAGGGCTGGATTTTACACAGAAGAGAAAGTTAATACCAAGCTATTTGTGTCTTCCTTACTACGTGCTGTATGAAGGAAAGGTGGCTGTAGATGTCAAGCCCAAGGGCCTTAGTAGAGGTGGTCAGCACTCAAGGATCATAGCAGAGAGCAAGGCCTGTTCATTAGAGTGTTTGGCATTTGTGGTTAGCAGTAGGAATTCATCTTGGAGGGGCTTGAGCTTCAGATAAGCACTGGACTTCCACGACTGGATCATTGCGATGCAGGCCTTGAGTCTGTGAATGTTTTCAATGGCGGATATCTTGAAGTAGAGCTGAGTGTCATCTGCATTTTGGTGTATGTGGATGTTGGGTGGAGCGAAGAGGGTTCTGAGTGGTTCCATGTAAATGTCGAAAATCACGGGGGAAGAGGATGGATCCTTGCAGGACACCACAGGTGATGGGTAGAGTTAGTGATCTGGAGGAATCCACTTGCACAAACTGATGGCGATTAGCAAGGTATGATTTGAGCAAGCTAAGGACGATCTCGCTGATACCCATGCAGAAATGTAGATTGCCGGTGAGCGTCTCGTGGTCCACTGTGCCAAATGCTACTGAGAGGTCAAGGAGAAAAAGGAGGCAAGGATGGCATTCACCGAGGATTTTAAGGGCATCGTTGATCACCTTGATGGTAGCCTTTTCTGTGCTAAAACTGGGTCTGAAGCCAGATTGGCTGTACTAAAGGAGGTTGTTAGCTTCAATGTATTGGAGAAGTTGCATGGCTACTGCTTTCTCAAGGATAATACCTAGGAAGGGAACATGGAACTGATTACATTCCCCATGCCCCAACTTGTCCATAAACTGTGTGATCTTCAGCAAATGGCTGTCCCATTTGCTTCAGTTTTCTTATCCGATGAACATGGCAGTGCTGAAATATAAACTAAACACTGGTAAGATGTTTTATAATAATTAAAAAGAAAGGCAACTAGAGGAAATTTCGAAGATGCACTGAAGTGCCCAATTGTTGACTTCAGAAAAAGGGGATCTGGATCATACACAGTGCTTCCTTTCTTGATGAAACGGGTTTGATCTTGGGCAAGCACATTTTGTCCCTCAGATACAGTTCCTTAATGTCCAAGCTTTGGAATGTGTCCATAAACAATCCAATGTCCTCGGTGTACATGAATGGGGCCACTCTTCCATGCTCCTGGTTGGTTAGATGCACTTATTCGATCTTTCTCATCTGCCAGTGTCTTAGAACAGGGCCGGGGGAGCCCAGACATGAGATGTTAACTAGGTTGTATCTTATTCTTGCCAAGTGGGATAATCCTCACTGCAGGCATGTGTTCAGTGAAACTCTTTAATCCAAGGGGATGACCAGTATGAAAGCATGTGATTTCTTTCACGAATTGGGTTCCTTGGTCAGTGAATAATTTGCACTCATCAGGGGTCTGCAAGCTTTGGCTCTCTAGGTGCTTTGAACAACAACCCCCATCACCCCTAGCTAGCATAGTCAATGGTGATGGACCTTGGGAAATGTAGCTACAAATATCTGAAGACCCTCAGGCTGCAGACCTTTAAAAGGTTAATGACTGACCCAGAAGTATTGAGTAACTAATGTCCTATCTCTTGCCTGTTTTAAGTTCTTCAAAGCCTCTGTCATTGCTCTGACTATTGTAAGGCAGGCATGGTATCAAACAGTAAGACAGACACAAGTGACCACAGTTCAAGGGTGTTTATTGAACTTCAATTGGGTTTGAAAAAACGCCTATCTAAACTTAATTCTAAATATGGGAGCAAGCTACGATCATCAGATAATAAAAACACAGTCCTAGTGTCTTTTCAAAACTAAAAGGGCCTATACTAATAAACCTATTGCCAATCCTTACTTCTAAATACAAATAGTGTGGGTAACAATGTTATGCAAAAGACAAGTGTTTCTGGCGTCTCTAGCACGGGGATGCAGTTACAATCTCAGTATCCGGTACTTCTATGCCAAAGTCTCTTTGCCATTCAAAGGCTCTTTCTTCAGAGGACCTGATGCGACAAACAAACACTCAAAAGTGTCTTTCTCCTCAGGATTCTCATGTACAACTTCTTGGGTGATTTTTTGATTCATCCCGGGCACCCTCTCTGCCGGGCTCAGACCCACTTTAACACAAAGCTTTCAATTGATCTCCCTCTGTCGGGCTTGGACCAAATCCATATACTTTTCCAAACTTTCTCTACTTTATTGAAATCAAAGACTTTCGTCTGTGTGAAGGATTTGACTTGACCAGTCGCAGGACCACTTTGATTCACATGTATTCATTCTTTTTCAATTGATCTCCCTCCGCCGGGCTCGGACCAACTTAATCTACTTTTATCACTTCTCTGCAGGGTACCTTACAGAGACCGTCAATTGAGCACCCACACGGTCCAGGACCAGTCTATCAAAGGTATTTTAGCTTGCTTTAAAGTTCAATCACTCATCAGCATATTAACTTCATTCACGTCTCTTATCACACTCGCTTTAACAATGTTAGTTCCAGCGCCATACAACGTTGCTGCTTGCAACCTTGGCTTCAACACAGACCAGTCTTGTATCGGTCTCCCCAACTAATCGGCTGCGTTGATTTCACTGAAGCTGCTGTGTTTTTGGAGCCAAGGACAGTACCACGGTGGCTGGAGATTCTCCCCGCCTTGATTACTGACACAGGAGGGCACCGGGTACCGCCGACACACAATGCAGGATTCTTCACCCTGCTTTCCTGGTCTTATGCTTTCTGTTCTCGAGGTTGTGGGAAAGTAATAGTTCCTTGTCGAAAAGGTCAAGGTAACTTCCCTCCTTGTCTGTTTTCCCGTCCTTCCTCTCCTTAAACTGCCATCTTGGAACTGCTGTTTCCTCGTGTGCTTTGCCTCGCTCAGAGTGTACTCTCGTGCTCTGCCTTTTATCCATGTGGGAAAGTGTAATGGAAGTCACGTGTGTGTGATTGTCGATAAATTGCTTGACCTTGTCTGACCATAATATTGGGACATGTCAGGTACACGGCTCGGGTGTTAGTCTGTTTTTCCTTAGAGCGGGCTGTCAGTGAGATAGTGTTTGTGTTGTAAAAGGGGTGGGGTAGAGTTCCTAAATAGCCTACCGGGTATGATGGGGTAAAGGTGTTACAGGGAAGGGGATACCGCGTCTCACCATCTGGTGTCCCACTCCCTGAAGACCCCTCACCCAGGTGATCCTTCTGCACTCGTCCACCCTCAGGAACTGGATCCAAAAGTGATGGCTGTGTCCTGGCCACCTGGATGACAGATCCCCGGGGACTAGCAGGTGAGGCATCGTCCGGTTTCTCACACTATGAGGTAGGAAGTCTTAGCTGCCAGAAAGCAGGGCAAGGCCAGTGCTCGATCCATCAGCAACCTTCAACACTGTTGATAATAAAATTAGGTATCGCAGCCATGGCCTTGAAATGGTTATCCTTTCTTATGCCCATTGCCACTTCGTGTACATAGGAAGATGTCCTATGTGATTCTCCAAGACTCCGACGTTTCTTGGATACTTGTCAATTTTTACATGGCTCCCCTGGCCTTAATCATCAACCACATCTTGGCCGGATTCCACATTCATGCTTTTACCATGCAATTCCACATGAAATTCTAGAGCATAACAGTGACCGTCTGGGTGTGGGCGAGCTACTACACATCCGGATGTTCAGGGACTACTAATTGGCTTTCCCTCAACAAGTCGCAAACGGAAATCCTATTAATCCGCCAGGCTGCCCTGGTGTTGATAGCCTGTGTCCCCCACTTTAGGACTGTCTTCAATCACCAAGCAACAAATGATAAATCTGGGGGTGACATTCAACACAGATCTACTGTTTGAGCCCCAGGTCAAACCACCCACTGAATTTGCATTATATCAGCCCAGAACCCCAAAGAGAATCCTTTCCCTCAGGGCAGCACCCAATAGGGTGGCCATCATCTCTGCAGTAGTCCTGTCCAGACTGGATTACTGTATTGGGGCCCAGGGCAGCCTCCCACTAAAACATGGCTGAAAACTCATGTTGCTTCCAAGCTCATTTACAGCTGGAAACATTTGGGTCACATCACTCTGGCCCTGTAGTCTGTGCACTGACCCCGACGAAGCTCTGCCCATCACGCAACGCACTCTAAGGCCTGGGCCCAAATTACTCCACCACTTCGAGCCTGCTCGACCAGATACGCAAGATCAGGCACCAGTCGTGGCTAGAAAAGATTTGGGGGTAAAACTCTGCTCTTTAAGGGCTTATCCCCCCTGGAACTCACTCAGCCCATCACTCAAACATGAGCTGGAGCGCTTGTATTTTCGGAAGAAGCAACACTCTTTTCGCGAGTACTTGCTACAGCTACTTTTGCATGAAAGAAAGGCACAATGACATGAAAGGGAGGGCAACCACCAGTTACCTCCCGCCACATTTCACACCATTGAGTTTTCTTCACCCCATACATCTTCTCAGTTTTCCTACTTTCTTGGCAAGCCATGCTCTACCTGTTTCATGCAGGCCTTACACAATCTCCAGTATGCAGCAAGTAAAGGCAGCAGCATTTTATGCGATAGCTCCCAGGCTATGGAATGACCTGCTCAGGGATGCCAGAAGCATATATTCTATGGATACGTTCAAAAAGAGGCTGAAGGCTCTATTGTTGGCTTAGATCTCTTTCATGGATTCTGACTACTGCACCGTTCTCTCTATACTTTTATTGAGGCAGCCCCCTTTTGTGTTTTTTGTTGCGAGTCTGTCGGCGCCCTAAAGCCTATGGGTCTATGTGAGCGCTATACAAACGTAATAAAGTAAAGTGCATCCGCAAAAGGCGGGAAAGCCAACGCAACCGTCGTCTGTTTTGCCCCTCAGATTTGCAATGCAACTGACAAGTAATTGGCGGAATTGCAGATATGAAAGGGGAAATAAAATAACATTTGATGAGTTTGCTGTCAGAGCTTGAATCTCAGTTGACTTCTAGATCTGCTTCTTCTGGTCGGATTTGAAGAGTGAAGTCTTGGTGGCTGTGAGGCGGAGGTCAGAAACCAGTCTATTAAGCAGGCTGCTCTACGGATCTAGAAGAAGGCTGGCGCGAAAGGGACAGGGCAGATTGAGTGAGCTGGGTGCCACGCGCTGGCAGCAGGCACTGAGGTGTGCAGGCCGGCCTGCCTGCCTGCCTGCCTGCCTGGCGGCGGCGGGGAGGGGTGGGGAGGGGAAGGGAAGGGAATTCTCAGAGGTTTGCGCCTGTCAGTCAGCCGGGGAAGCAGACTGCTCATGCGTGGCGCGCTGTTCCCGTGCCGGAAAGGTCAGGCGGGCCCTGCCACGCCGCCATGCTCGGCTGACATCTTCTGACATGCTGGCACGACGTTGAAAGGTTCTGACCTTCTCTTCCCGGACCGAGGGGCTTCCTGGTCAGCCCCCACCTCCCGACCAGCACGCATTCTGTGGTCAGCAGCCGGAGCGGGCGTGAGCTCCAGCCCCCGGCGTGCCTCTACCTTCACGGGCCCTTCGGGAAGGGCCCGTAAAAACACTCGCACGCTTTCCGTGGGCCTGGCGAATCCGCCTACACTCAAGCCCTTCCTACCTTTGCACAGGACTGCCAGTGCAAGGGGGTCTCGGAAAATCACCCGATTTCCCTGCCTCTTAAATTGTAAATATTTGAAATCTAAGTAGGTAAACATTAAGGGTAGCTTGTGCTTTCTGCTACTGTCGACCCCACGGCCCCATTTGCACTGTATATTTTCTGAACGGGGCCCAGGCACCAAAATGTGCTATGTGCAGCCCGGCATGCCCGCCAGGTCCCAGCTACAAAAATATTCTGTGTAGAGCGCATAGTTGCTAGATCCATGGCGCAGCTAGACAACTGCGTCACGCGTCACTATGGAGGAGGGTGCATGCCACTAACAGTAGATAAGGCCTCACTGCAAACGGGGGTACGTCGTCCTGCACATTAACACCAAACATGGCACTGGACTGTGGGGCCGCCCCTTCCAGGTCCCCAGCCTATGTGCATCAAGCTGTGCACAGCTCTCTGCAGTGCATGCTCACTGCACGCAGCAGCTTTATCTGTGCACTCCAGGCCCCTATGTCCAGCAAGCCGTGCACAGATCTCTGCAGTGCATTCTCGGTGCATGCAGAAGCTTTATCAGCGTACTCCAGGCCCCTATGTCCAGCAAGCTGTGCACAGCTCTCTGCAGTGCATGCTCACTGCACGCAGCAGCTTTATCAGTGCACTCCAGGCCCCTATGTCCAGCAAGCTGTGCACAGATCTATGCAGTGCATGCTCAGTGCACGCAGCAGCTTTATCAGCGCACTCCAGGCCCCTATGTCCAGCAAGATGTGCACAGATCTCTGCAGTGCATGCTCACTGCACGCAGCAGCTTTATCAGCGCACTCCAGGCCCCTATGTCCAGCAAGCTGTGCACAGATCTCTGCAGTGCATGCTCGGTGCACGCAGCAGCTTTATCAGCGCACTCCAGGCCCCTATGTCCAGCAAGCTGTGCACAGATCTCTGCAGTGCATGCTCGGTGCACGCAGCAGCTTTATCAGCGCACTCCAGGCCCCTATGTCCAGCAAGCTGTGCACAGATCTCTGCAGTGCATGCTCGGTGCACGCAGCAGCTTTATCAGCGCACTTCAGGCCCCTATGTCCAGCAAGCTGTGCACAGATCTCTGCAGTGCATGCTCGGTGCACGCAGCAGCTTTATCAGCGCACTCCAGGCCCCTATGTCCAGCAAGATGTGCAGAGATCTCTGCAGTGCATGCTCGGTGCACGCAGCAGCTTTATCAGCGCACTCCAGGCCCCTATGTCCAGCAAGATGTGCAGAGATCTCTGCAGTGCATGCTCGGTGCACGCAGCAGCTTTATCAGCGCACTCCAGGCCCCTATGTCCAGCAAGATGTGCAGAGATCTCTGCAGTGCATGCTCGGTGCACGCAGAAGCTTTATCAGTGTACTCCAGGCCCCTATGTCCAGCATGATGTGCACAGATCTCTGCAGTGCATGCTCGGTGCACGCAGCAGCTTTATCAGCGTACTCCAGGCCCCTATGTCCAGCAAGCTGTGCACAGCTCTCTGCAGTGCATGCTCACTGCACGCAGCAGCTTTATCAGCGCACTCCAGGCCCCTATGTCCAGCAAGCTGTGCACAGATCTCTGCAGTGCATGCTCGGTGCACGCAGCAGCTTTATCAGCGTACTCCAGGCCCCTATGTCCAGCAAGCTGTGCACAGCTCTCTGCATTGCATGCTCACTGCACGCAGCAGCTTTATCAGCGTACTCCAGGCCCCTATGTCCAGCAAGCTGTGCACAGCTCTCTGCAGTGCATGCTCGGTGCACGCAGCAGCTTTATCAGTGCACTCCAGGGCCCTATGTCCAGCAAGCTGTGCACAGATCTCTGCAGTGCATGCTCGGTGCACGCAGCAGCTTTATCAGTGCACTCCAGGCCCCTATGTCCAGCAAGCTGTGCACAGATCTCTGCAGTGCATTCTCGGTGCACGCAGCAGCTTTATCAGCGTACTCCAGGCCCCTATGTCCAGCAAGCTGTGCACAGCTCTCTGCAGTGCATGCTCGGTGCACGCAGCAGCTTTATCAGCGCACTCCAGGCCCCAACGTCCAGCAAGATGTGCAGAGATCTCTGCAGTGCATGCTCGGTGCACGGAGCAGCTTTATCAGCGTACTCCAGGCCCCTATGTCCAGCAAGCTGTGCACAGATCTCTGCAGTGCATGCTCGGTGCACGCAGCAGCTTTATCAGCGCACTGCAGGCCCCTATGTCCAGCAAGCTGTGCACAGATCTCTGCAGTGCATGCTCGGTGCACGCAGCAGCTTTATCAGCGTACTCCAGGCCCCTGTGTCCAGCAAGATGTGCACAGATCTGTGCAGTGCATGCTCAGTGCACGCAGCAGCTTTATCTGTGTACTGTAGGGCCATCCCAAACCCATACTGTATCGCCTGCCCTGAAGCCCAGGTCAGTCTCTTTCCTGATCCGAAAGAAAGTGGCACAGAGGAGCAATGTGACCTCAACACCAGTCACTTCACAGTCCAAACCGATTGGAGGGGAGCCCAGTTCCACATGCCTGTGCACCAGAGCCACGGAGGGTCAGTGGAAGTGGAAACTCTAAGGTCTTCCTTTTGGATTAACAACACTGGACGAAATGTGCTGAACCCAACTGTTCCCTCTCACCCCACAACAAAACCAATCACATCCTCACCTCCTTAAACTACTCATACAACCAATACCTGCACATGGCAGCACGCTACCTGCATACACACCACCACATTAACTGAGCAGCAGCCACACTGCTAACCTCTGCAGGCCCATCGCTCTCCCACCAACACCAACTAGCGTGGTTCTTGCAGCACTGATCAATCTGGGGATCTTACTTCCAGAAAGGGACAACAAAGGCCACGACCTGACGGCCTGCCCACATGAACGACCACAACCCTCAAAGAATCACAGCCACAGTTGGTACTCGGGTACTTTCGGTCTGCAACCATCAGTGCTGTGGATTTGCACCTGCCTTTCCCTCTATCTGAATAACAATACCACATTGCATCTATTTCTGGCTGAGCCGTGCACATCAATGCCAATAAAAACAGCACAAGTCAGAGGAACACTATAAAATGGCACTTTACCGTACATTGTGGAAATGGTACCGCCGCTGCACTATAAAAGAGCACTTTAAATTACATTGCGGTAACGGTAGTCCTGGTGCACTTCCAACGATCTCTGCCTCAACGCCAGTAAGACTGAGATCCTTCCTATTGGGACCCCTGCCCCTCTTTCCTCCCCTACCTCTGGCATTCCTCTACGGGCTCTCCCTCTTCTCCTTCATCCAAAGTCAGAAACCTTGGAGTCATCTTCGACTCCTCTCTTTCCTTCCACCATCACAGTCAGGACCTTGCTAAGAAGTCCCACTTTCAACTCTTCCTTCTCAAAGGAATCCTGCCTTTCCTCACCTTCCCCCGCTCAATGCCTCTAGAGCTCTGGTTCTCTCTAGGCTGGACTACTGCAATAGCCTTTTCCCAAATCTACCCTCCTCTGTCTTCTCTATGTCCCCCTGCAGCGAATCCAGAATAGGGTAGCAAGACTTATCCTTGGCCTCCAGCCCAAGGACCGCATCTCTCCAGCCCTAAAAACTCTCCACTGGCTTCTGGTGGGTGCAAGTATCAAATTCGAATCCCTCTGCATCACCCATAAGGCTGTCTGGGGACGGGGACCACAATATCTTACAACTGGCTCTCACTAAATACTCTGCCTCTAGACCTCTACGCTCCTCTGGCACCAACTCTCTGCTTGTCAAGCGCTTCGCTGAACAGAGGGCTGGTGGCCATTCTCTTTCCTCAGCTGGCTCCCTCCCATGGAAAAGCCCCCCCATTACTCTTCATCGTCAGATCTCCTCAAGACTTTCCCTTTCACCTCCTCCTTCCCTTCCTCCCTCCTCTGATAATCCCACAGTTGCTCAGATTGGTGACCAGTGCGCTTGTGTGGCCTCGGTCTGTCAAAAAAGATGCAAAAGGACAGGACGTGCTTAGAGAGACCGGCTATGGACAGGTGGCTTAAAAGCAAGGAGTGGTCCACCATATCAAAGGCTGCAGAGAGATCTGAAAGGATCAGCGCGCCCACTCCCCCCAGATCCAGCAGCTGGGTGAGGTCATCCATCACATCACAGAGACGAGAACGCTCTCCGTGCCACGGCCGGGCCGGAATCCTGGCATTAAAAGGGTCGAGGAAATTAGCACTTTCCAAGAAAAGAACTAAGAAGAGGTGGGACCAAAGACTCAGGCAGTTTTATAAAGAAGGGGAGAAGGAGATGGAACGAAAATAAGCAAAAACCGCAGGATCCAAGGAGTGATGAGCCCGATGAAGTCATCACTCCTTTCCCCGAGGTGGCCTCTCCTCATGTGGCCAGGGGACAGCAGCCGCTGCCTGATATTGTCTCAGAGGGTGGCTATTTAAGGGGGGGTCATACGAGGTGAGGCGACCCTCAGGGGGCAGACTCGGCACCATCAGATGAGACATGGTATCCCCCTTCCCTTTTAGGGACATCCCTTCCATTGCTTGTGCATTGATGGCATACTCTGATCATCATCCCCTTCCACAACCCGTAAAGCCTGCTGACTGCATCCCTCAATATTCTGGCAATTTAGTGGCTTGGTGCAATTTCAGAGCTCTGAACCCGTACCCACATCAGCAGCATTAGCACCCACGGTTGCTGTATTGTAGTCTTTATTTGCTGATCAGATCCTGCTGGCTGGTGCTTTGTCCCACGTGCAGGTTTCTCAGCCTAACCCTCCGCCCCCTTTCCTTCCAGCCCCACAATCTCTCCCCCCAGCATCTATATTGCCTAAAGCACCTCCTTACCCACGATGCCGTACCGCCCCCCCCTTGCAAGAAACAGCCGGATGCCCCTCACCAGCTCCTCCCCGCACAAGTCATGGAAATGGAAGAGGGACTCTGCTAAGAGTCACGGCTTCCATGTTTTTTTGGTAAATTACAAATCTACTAGACATGGGCCCGCCTCTTCCTGTGTTTTCACTAATTGTACTGTACCTTAGCACCCAGGGCATTTGGTCTAGGGTGCTAGTAGCTACCAGGCTCCCTTCTTCTGACCACACTGGGCAGTGAAGCTTTGCAGCCTGCACCGATATGATACTTTATTTATATAGCGCCTATACACAATGTGTTTCAAAGCGCTTCACGACAAGGGAGGGAATAAGGGAAAATACAAAACATTCTTACAGGCCACGAACAAAAAGAATGTTAAATTAACTATCGTACGCAGCCTAGCGACATTTCAGATAGTGCAAGAGCTAAGACACAGATAGGAAGGAAATGGGAACAGACAGGCGACTAGCCCTGACAATATTTCTGGTAGGGCCGGAGAGAATTACACGCGGTGCGGGAGAGGGGAGGAGAGAGGAGGGAGAGGAACAAAACAAGTGACTGTCGTACTAGGCCTTATGACATTCCAGATAGTGCTGGGGGGGAGAGGGGATAACAAGTAAGGGGAGGGAGGAGACAAACATTTGTTACTGTCATACTAGGTCCAGGGACAATTCTGATAGAGTAAGTGCACAGAAAAAAGTAGGGGAGGGGGGGGAGAGAGAGAGAAGGGGAAGGGAGAGGAGAAGAGAATAGAAAAAAACAGTAAAGAGAGCAGAGAATCAGAGTGGAGGGCGAAAACACGTTTAAACTGCAATGTTCAGCCAGTGGGTCTGCATCACTGTTCTCATCTGAGGCTGTTCCTTGTATGGGCACTAAGGAAGAAGAGCCCGCATTTTTATCCCTTGAATGGCCCTCAAGGCACCAAACCATTAAATAGCTCCTCCCACATTTTCCCGCCCTTTTCTGAGCTTGTCCAAGGAAGATTTTAAAAGCACAAAGATGGTTTTCTGTCATGCCTTGGTGCAAATACTTATTTGTTAAAAATGCATGTCCTTGCTTTGCTTACTCTACTAACTTAGCCCGGCCACAGGCCTTTACCATCCGCTACAGACTTCAGGCGGCAGCATTACTGCTCAAATAAGAATCCAAGAACTCCTCGTCCTTTTTCTGGTTTGACTTTGTGGCATATTTTAACATCACTCACTGCATAACGTCTTTAAAATCACAGAAACAATTCCTTTTACGGTTTGGGGGCTTGCTGCATAAGTCAGATTAAACACCTCATGTGCACACAGTGAACAGCGGATGGCTGGATGGTTTTCCCTTTCAGATGTTTGTGGACTGAATAATTAAGCAATATGCCTGGAGCCGCTGGGGCATTACCGAGTCAGGTAATGCCCCGGGGCACATAGTTACAACCCGAGGAAAGCGAGGGCCTTAACTATGGCAGCCTCCAGCCGTGTGGTAGCTCGGAGCAGGGATTACCCCGTTCTGAGCCTCCTCATTGGCTGAGGGGTGGCCACACCTCCCCGCTGGGGATATGAAGGCAAGGGATTCTGCGTCGGGTAATGCCCCGGCGAGGGCCAATCAGATTGTTTGTTACATTCTAGTTGACCCTCACTGGGTACTAATGTCTTATAATGTAGATGCAAGCATCCGTCAGGAATTATGGAGCAGCAACAAACAATGAAACTGTAGTTTGTATTAAAAAAAATCTTTATTAGCAATCCACAAGTAGTAACCCCATCGAAAAGTGACTTGCTCTCATTTTTAACATCACAATATTGTCGATCTTTAGAAAGGGAAACACTACGTTTTGGGCGGATGGGGATCGAGGAAAGAGGACAGGGCTTGCAGATTGCCAGCACGTGTAACATAATATGTGTTTAATGCATAGACCGTAATATACTTGCAGTCTTCTGGCCGTGACATCACAGCCGTGGTCCGATTCTGATCCGACAGCTGTGAGATCAGCAGGGACAATCAGCGAGGCTCGTGGGAGAGGACTGCTGCAGGTCAAGAAGGACCAGTCCTCCTACACTCCCAGGAAAAGCACCGGGGCATTAACCAGCAGACAGACAGGCCCAATTGCACCATACCTGCCTAACCTATGGAATTTTTCAGGAGACTCCGGAATTTTAAGCATTTCTCTGGGTCTCCAGAAAAGTCCCTTGAATCTCAGCAATTTTGAGATTCTTTCCGGATTGGTCATATTCTCCACCCGATTGGCTACCGGCGGCAGCCAATAGGGTGGAGAAGTGGGCGGGACCCGGAAACAGCGCAAAATGTTCGTGCCCACTGCCCACATCACCACTATATGAGGCTGCTGCTCCCTCAATCCGACCCCCGACCGCAGTAATTATAGTGCTTTCAATCCATATCATTGGATGGAAAGCACTATTATTACGGCGGTGGTGCCACGCTCTTACTATAGCATTGAATGAATGATTTTCAGTGCTATGGTAAGCAAAATGATAACGTAATAATAGTGCTTTCCATCCAATGACATGGATTGAAAGCACTATTATTTCGGCGCCGCCGCTGCCTTCATTTTGTTTACTATAGCATTGAATGAATTATTTTCAATGGTATAGTATAATAAGCAAACTGAAGGCTACAACAACCGAGTTTACCTTTTTGACAGGTGGGCGGGGCGTGTGGGCGGAGCCGTGTGCAAATGGGCGGAGTCTTGTGTGGCTGTGGGCGGGGCATACAGCTCAGGAACTTTGATTTTCAAATGTAGGCGGGTATGGATTGCACACTGCAGTCATTCCTGAAGCGGCCAACTTCCGAAGGATGATAAACATGAGCAGTTATGGCCCAGATGAAGGCCTTTTAGGGATGATGGAGGTCAAAGCCTGCAGAAACCCCGCCATCTACGGCCGTGCACCTCCACAAAGGCGCAGAACTCCCGGGTGTTTCTATGCAGTTGCATCAGTCTAGTGCCTAAAGCCGTCTCTAGGGCGCTGGAAAATATTGTAGCGGAGCGGAAGGAGTAAGACGGGAGCATCCCAGTATCCAGATGGTGTGTACAGTTCGGGGTACATTGTCTTGCATACTTTGGCAGGCCAGCCTAGTGCAGATGTCTGCATATTAAGTAAGGGGGGGCGCCCATTTCTTTCCCAGAAGTGCACTTGCAACCCTGCAGCACCACTTACAAGTGCTCTGTAAAAATCAATATCTCCCCAGAACGCGGGGTCCCCGGGCCCCCACCTGCAGGCGCCGCATTTACGAGGCTACTTTACGGCCTGGGCCTTGAGCTCGCGCCGGCAGCCGCTGACCATTACATTCTTTTGATAGACGGCCTCTTGGAGTTTTGTTACTGGTGCGTGGAGGTCTCGGAGGCACCGCAGGCTTTCAATCACCTCGGGCAGTCCTCCAGTGCTCGCGGGGTGATTTCCCCGGGTCCTATAAACTCTGAACTTGAACCAACGTGACCCCCTTGTTCACTAGAGGTTCTCACCATACAGGAACAATCCCAATTCACTCTTTCTCTAGCGTTTACAGTCAAGCTTTGCAGCAAAATAAATAACAGTATTACTGTAATCAAGGATGGATATAGAATGAACACGTGTAAAGGGGATCCCACGAGGGTCGGGGTGGAGTTTGGAGGAGGGGGCGGAGCTGGCAGTTGAACTCCGCTCAAAGCAAATGTTCAAAATAATAGTTTAAAATGGTGCAATTTCTTTCATGCTGCTTCGTTCCAAACGCCACACTGTACACCGATTCCACTTTAAATCACTTTCGTGGCAGTGGTGCACCCAAAATATGTTATAATTGCCACTTTAAAATTGCTTTGGAATCCTAACATCTGATGACGGGTGAAGGCAACCTGCATGCACTGGGGTAGGGCTTACATGTGAGTAGGCTGTGGTAAGGAGGCTATTTTGCATGGCATTGCTAGACTTAAGAAAAATAGCTGTCTGTTGATTTCTATATCAACCTTTCTCCCTCCATGCAAAGTAACCCCTTGACATTTTAGAATACTGGCAGATTGTGTGGGAAGTTTGGTGACCTCTGCGTGCCTGCGTCCTGCTGTAAAATGTGTTGTTTTGAACTGGGGATGAGTGTGGCTCTTTCACTTCACTCGGTGTGGGAACTTGTGCCCCCATAGCGAAAATCAAAAGCTGGCACCCATCAATGCGCACACAGTAAGTTAACATAATTATAATTGTTCTTTTATAACGTGCTTAATACCAGAGATTGCTTTCTAAGCGCAGATCAGGGTTGCGCTGCGTTGTCTTGCTTCTAAGAAAAACGTGTTGCCCCCGAGTTATCCACCCTCACTTAAAGACATATAAAAATTTAATTCAATTGACCTTGCTCCTTAGAAGAAAGTGCACAAGACAAAAGAGAATTGGCCATTAAAAAAAAGAAATCAACACCAGAAAAACAACATGAGCGATGAGATTTTCCAATAAATACGCTGGCAACGTATAAAAGGTGCTCACTTTCAAACCCAGCAATCTATAGTACAATATTTCCTGAAAAATAAAATATCCAAATTTGAGGCATGTGCTGTTTTTACGTTGTCTTGTGGGTAAGCATCAACACTGCGAACGTGCAACCTGGGTGAAACCCTGATAGCCAAACACTTGAGCAAGCTTGCCGGCCTCAAAAACACCCAAGGGGTGTTGTGTCTGCCCTCTGAAAAAAAGCAACACTGTCCACCCGCATGTATCCTTTCCTTGTGCCCTGAAAAGCAGCAGATGGCCTAAATCAGGGAAAAAGAACTGCTCCAGTCTCCAGGACTGCAACCTCTCTTGCCACATTCTGGGCAAATATTCAGGACTCACTTGCCCTCTCATCATCCCCCTCCCCACATTCCTGTTTGGCTTTCAACAATACTTGCGTTAGAAAGATAATCTGAACAGTACACAAACCATAGTAAAGTACTCGCACACACACATATATAAATCCTTACAGAGATATCCAAGGTAAAAAGCTTACAATTGTGGCAGTATCCCCCTCCCCCACCTTGAATGGAAGACTACAAGTACAAGCATGCAATTCAGCAGAAAGCAAACAATGGGCGGTGGATTTAAAACATGTACTTTCAAGACTTACAGACTCATAACAAAAGGGAATGTGTGAAAAGGTTACCGATTTGTGTTTCAATGTTTCAGAGGCATGTTCTATATATATATATATATTTATTGAGAAAAATGTTACATTTGACCTAAAATGCACTCTTTCTGGTGTGTTAAATATGAACATGTGAAAATAAGGCAGATCATTTAAAATGGTTTTGTGTGATAAGATTAATTGTCCTGGAGGAGGGCACCGATTTTAGGCAGATAACTGGTGCTTTGGCTGTACTTTCCAAATAAAAATGTCCTTTTGCAGTTCTCAGCACCAGACAAACACGAGACACAGAACGTCTTGTCAAAAACAATGGTCTCTTAAATGGGCCCTCACTTGTCAATCGCACCCACTTTAAATGCCCTGCTTGAAGACCGAAAGTGATCAGTAGCGTCTGGTGGGTTGTTGAGGGGTGGCATTTGTCTCAGGATCGTCACAGCCAGAGGTTTAGAGCTCTACACACAAACTGCCCAGTCCTCGGGCCGGCTCTGGGGCTTGGTGATGTAACCTGCTCTGGAAAGCAGTAGCTAGAAATGACCACCGGCGACATGACCAGTCATGATCTGACGTGATGATGTCATAACGGCTATGACGTCATTGCGTCTCGTAGCGTCCTCGCAGTGGCGAATTACTTATTCACCTAGATAAACTGCTGTCACCATAACTAGAAGAGTTAGAGCACTCCATTCCTAACTCTCCAGATTTCAGAATCCAACTCCATCAAGTAGGTAAGGCATATCTTGGCTAACAGTCTCCACTTATATTAACATTAGGCAGTGCAGTCTCTCAGACTTACCTTTTTGGGGTTCAATACTTCTGCATATAATGAGGTCCTGATCCCTACTTTTCAAGAGACTATACCACAGTCAATCACATCCACCAGGTGTGTTGTTCTTTGCAACACCATTAGGCGCATCAATAACTCTTGCTACAGTTCAGTTGGGTATTCATGGCTTGCATATTTCGTTTTTAGTGTACAAGGTTCACCACATAATGGGCAAGAATAAAAGGAGACCGGGCAGGTAGGATGCTCTACGCCATGTTAAACTTTTGGCTACACGGTAACAATTTATTGTTATGGTGATGCATACCGTGAGGAACCGGAGGGCGTTCTCCCCTATGGCCCCCCTCAATCCACCTCTCAGGGGGCTAAGGAAAGGCCATCACTATTGGATCCTGATCCTGGGGGCAGATATGCGAGGGAGGTTCACCTGGGAGGAGGAGACTTAGGGGGAGGGGGCAAGAAACCGTTAGGCGAGACACAGTATATCCAAGAGACAGTAGGAGAGGAGGAGGAGGAAGTCCCAGAGGCCTTTATTGGATATGTCGGGTCCGTTGTCCCGGATTCAAAGGAGAGACATAAGAGGTACCAGTGCATGAAACTGGATAAGAAGGTAGATCAAAAGGGACAGAGACATTGCATTGACATTAATATCCCATTATATCCCACTAACCCAGACTTGTGCTGGCAGAACAGGATGTCAGGGGTCAGGAGTGATCTACCACAAAAGGAAGCCACTCCATTGAGTAAAACCAGTGCATGAAACTGGATAAGAAGGTAGATCAAAAGGGACAGAGACATTGCATTGACATTAATATCCCATTATATCCCACTAACCCAGACTTGTGCTGGCAGAACAGGATGTCAGGGGTCAGGAGTGATCTACCACAAAAGGAAGCCACTCCATTGAGTAAACACAAGGCCAGGGGATTCCCCTCTCTCCTCTATCATACAATGTTTCAGTACATAGACCTACCCTCCAATCTCATTCCATCGCCGCCTCCCCATTTTCAACTAATACTGGGACGAAGAAGAGGCAACCGAGAGTAGCGAGGATTACTCATAGAAAAAGCATTGAGAAACAGAGGGAAGACCGCTACCAACTACCATTGAATTGTCCCACTACTAGAGTCAGGCACTCTAAAATAATCATTTACACTTGACTCCACTGAGGACTATAAAAGGTGTGGTTCTGAAGGGGTGATAGAGGGAGCTGGAGATGGTGTGTGGTGCATAGGAGCCAAGCAGCAGAAGGAAGCAGGGAGGAAGACTGGGAGAACCTGGAGAAGAACGGAGTGCCGAGATGCTGACCTGCTATGCCAGAGGCGATGCAGCATGGCTAGGGAGCCATGTCTCGAAGGAGCTGGAGAGAGGTGCAAGCTGCTGGCTGTGTTTAAGGAACGGCTCGTTCCCTTGGGACGTGTGCCAGTCCCAAGGGTGCCAGAGGAGCAGGTGGTGAGACCCTGACCTCGACCCAAGCAACTAGAGCAAGACTGATTGCCAGTGCCACGCTTACCGGTGAGTTTCATGAGAAAAGGAAGAGAGAAATTCGGTAGCGTGCGGGTGGTTGGAGCAGAAATCAAACGTTGTTCCAAGTGGCATGAAAGTAAAGAAAGTTTAAAGGAAAGTGTATTGCAAGTGTTGCGAAAGGAAAGGAGACAGAAAGGAAGCACAGTTTAATGCACTAGAGGCGCAGACTTAAAAGGAGAAATTCACTTTAAAAGTGAAAGGCGCTTGAGGCGCAGGACAAGAAAAGAAGGGAATTGTAAAGCAAAAGAAACACAGAGCGGGTGCAAGCGACCCGTCTTTCTCTGTGGCCACAGCCCAGATGTGGCACTCATGTCCTTGCGCCCTCCGGGCTATGAAGGAACCTTTTTTGTTCAGGCGTTCCCTGAAAACGTACTTCTTTAGCTTTCTCCCCTTGTTCCTACCTCCTGCTGAAGCTAGCGCCACGATGCCTTCGGGAGTATACTGCGCTCTATACATTTAGGTAACATAACATATGCAATTGTGCAATTCACATTTCAGCTGGTGGTGTGTATTTGCACTGGTCCCAGCAGCTGAAATGTATGTCTCCCCTATATGAGTCGCAGTAAATCCGAAGCCCGTTCAGGGGCAACCACTGACATTTCTTATTTAGCATTAGAGCCTATGGGAAAGGGCTCCTGTTCGGCAAAGCACTCTTAGGGGCAGAGTAATCCCCTTCACTTCTTCACTTTGCATGGCAGAACTTTAATAAACTCCGAAGAGTAATCCCTCGCTGATCACATTGTATCGCATTGCCCAAGGCCAAGCTTCCGTGGGGGCGAGGGGAGGGCGCACATAAAGAATGCATTTCTGGAAAGATTCAGAAGGCCCTTGAAGGTAAACTAGCTTAGCAAGAGTAAAACATGGCTATTGCCCTCCTCGCACGCCGGAGGACAGCATCGACCTGCCTATAGCCTGGGAGGGCACCTTTCCACCATCAGTGGCCAAGCCATGGCTCTCCCAGCACCAAGAGGCCTCCTCAGCCCTGCAGCGAGAGGCTGCACTCAAGGCATTCACACCCCATCATCTTACCACCCAGTAACGGCCCGCACTGCACATATTGCCCAGGCAATACACACCTGCGGCAAGGTCTACGGCCATGCAATTTCTAATAAGCATCAACCACTTCTGTATGCCCATGAGTCAGAGCTGCACCCAGCCACAGAGGTCCTGCATGCCTAGGTGCAGCAAGATGATGGGAAGAAAATGTCTGCCCATCATGCACAGCACTGACAGTGCCACACAATCAACCTCAAGCCGTGCTGCAAGGCATGTCTTTCACATCTATTCTGTAATGTGCATTAGATGCAGTGATACAAACGCAACACCACGATCAGAGAACACGTGCCCTCATGCATGAGGCATGCGCTTCATGTTGCAACCATGCATTCCTTCCATGTGCCCAGTCTCTAGCCGACAACAATCTGGAAAGAATAGGAGCAATGCAAGGCCACCCCAGTGGTGGGAATGTAGCATATACCGATGCTGATGGCACGGCGGAAGATATGGGTTATCTGCTGCTGGTGTATTCCAGAACACAGTCCTCAACACTCAACAGGACAAAACAAAAAGGAAGTGATCCGGCAACAAAAAGGGAAGGGAGGCGGCAACAAAGGGAAGGGAGACGGCAACAAAAAGGGAAGGGAAACGGCAACAAAAAGGGAAGGGAAACGGCAACAAAAAGGGAAGGGCAACAAAGCAACAAAAAGGAAGTGAACCGGCAACAAAAAGGGAAGGGAGACGGCAACAAAAAGGGAAGGGAAACGGCAACAAAAAGGGAAGGGAAACGGCAACAAAAAGGGAAGGGCAACAAAGCAACAAAAAGGAAGTGAGACGGCAACAAAAAGGGAAGGGAGGCGGCAACAAAGGGAAGGGAGACGGCAACAAAAAGGGAAGGGAGACGGCAACAAAAAGGGAAGGGAAACGGCAACAAAAAGGGAAGGGAAACGGCAACAAAAAGGGAAGGGCAACAAGGCAACAAAAAGGAAGTGAACCGGCAACAAAAAGGGAAGGGAGACGGCAACAAAAAGGGAAGGGAAACGGCAACAAAAAGGGAAGGGAAACGGCAACAAAAAGGGAAGGGCAACAAAGCAACAAAAAGGGAAGGGAGACGGCAACAAAAAGGGAAGGGCAACAAAGCAACAAAAAGGGAAGGGCAACAAAAAGGGAAGGGAGACGGCAACAAAAAGGGAAGGGAGACGGCAACAAAAAGGGAAGGGAGACGGCAACAAAGGGAAGGGAGACGGCAACAAAGGGAAGGGAGACGGCAACAAAAAGGGAAGGGCAACAAAGCAACAAAAAGGGAAGGGAGACGGCAACAAAAAGGGAAGGGAGACGGCAACAAAAAGGGAAGGGAGACGGCAACAAAGGGAAGGGAGACGGCAACAAAGGGAAGGGAGACGGCAACAAAGGGAAGGGAGACGGCAACAAAGGGAAGGGAGACGGCAACAAAGGGAAGGGAGACGGCAACAAAGGGAAGGGAGACGGCAACAAAGGGAAGGGAGAGGGCAACAAAAAGGGAAGGGAGAGGGCAACAAAAAGGGAAGGGAGAGGGCAACAAAAAGGGAAGGGAGAGGGCAACAAAAAGGGAAGGGAGAGGGCAACAAAAAGGGAAGGGAGAGGGCAACAAAAAGGGAAGGGAGACAAAGCAACAAAAAGGGAAGGGAGACGGCAACAAAAAGGGAAGGGAGACGGCAACAAAAAGGGAAGGGAGACGGCAACAAAGGGAAGGGAGACGGCAACAAAGGGAAGGGAGACGGCAACAAAGGGAAGGGAGACGGCAACAAAGGGAAGGGAGACGGCAACAAAGGGAAGGGAGACGGCAACAAAGGGAAGGGAGACGGCAACAAAGGGAAGGGAGACGGCAACAAAGGGAAGGGAGAGGGCAACAAAAAGGGAAGGGAGACGGCAACAAAAAGGGAAGGGAGAGGGCAACAAAAAGGGAAGGGAGAGGGCAACAAAAAGGGAAGGGAGAGGGCAACAAAAAGGGAAGGGAGAGGGCAACAAAAAGGGAAGGGAGACAAAGCAACAAAAAGGGAAGGGAGACAAAGCGGCAACAAAGGGAAGGGAGACGGCAACAAAGGGAAGGGAGACGGCAACAAAGGGAAGGGAGACGGCAACAAAGGGAAGGGAGACGGCAACAAAAAGGGAAGGGAGACGGCAACAAAAAGGGAAGGGAGACGGCAACAAAAAGGGAAGGGAGACGGCAACAAAAAGGGAAGGGAGACGGCAACAAAAAGGGAAGGGAGACGGCAACAAAAAGGGAAGGGAAACGGCAACAAAAAGGGAAGGGAAACGGCAACAAAAAGGGAAGGGCAACAAAGCAACAAAAAGGGAAGGGAGACGGCAACAAAAAGGGAAGGGCAACAAAGCAACAAAAAGGGAAGGGCAACAAAAAGGGAAGGGAGACGGCAACAAAAAGGGAAGGGAGACGGCAACAAAAAGGGAAGGGAGACGGCAACAAAGGGAAGGGAGACGGCAACAAAGGGAAGGGAGACGGCAACAAAAAGGGAAGGGCAACAAAGCAACAAAAAGGGAAGGGAGACGGCAACAAAAAGGGAAGGGAGACGGCAACAAAAAGGGAAGGGAGACGGCAACAAAGGGAAGGGAGACGGCAACAAAGGGAAGGGAGACGGCAACAAAGGGAAGGGAGACGGCAACAAAGGGAAGGGAGACGGCAACAAAGGGAAGGGAGACGGCAACAAAGGGAAGGGAGACGGCAACAAAGGGAAGGGAGACGGCAACAAAGGGAAGGGAGAGGGCAACAAAAAGGGAAGGGAGAGGGCAACAAAAAGGGAAGGGAGAGGGCAACAAAAAGGGAAGGGAGAGGGCAACAAAAAGGGAAGGGAGAGGGCAACAAAAAGGGAAGGGAGAGGGCAACAAAAAGGGAAGGGAGACAAAGCAACAAAAAGGGAAGGGAGACAAAGCGGCAACAAAGGGAAGGGAGACGGCAACAAAGGGAAGGGAGACGGCAACAAAGGGAAGGGAGACGGCAACAAAGGGAAGGGAGACGGCAACAAAAAGGGAAGGGAGACGGCAACAAAAAGGGAAGGGAGACGGCAACAAAAAGGGAAGGGAGACGGCAACAAAAAGGGAAGGGAGACGGCAACAAAAAGGGAAGGGAGACGGCAACAAAAAGGGAAGGGAGACGGCAACAAAAAGGGAAGGGCAACAAAGCAACAAAAAGGAAGTGTAACAGCAACAAAATTGTTGAACCAGCAAAGAAGGCAAAGGCCAAACTCCGGGGAGGGATTGCCCCCACTAGAGGGCCGGAGCACAACAATGACATTTTCTGGAGCCATGAAACAATACTAATACATCACCTTCTATCCAGGAAAGCAAAGTACCACATTTCTCAGTTTTTCTGCTTTTCATCTTCATGAAATGTGTGCCAACTCTGAACAAGGGTTCAAATCCTGCCTCAGTGGAACCAGCATTTCATCCCCCAAAGGACATTAACATGCGGTGTAGACTATACATTTTGTGGCCTGGGAAATAAATCACTGGCTGCAATAGAGCTCTGTTGCAGTGTCCGAATGTGTTCTTGCAATATGCAGCAGGAGAGCGGTTCCATGCTGGCCAATACTGCTACAAAGACCCAGACGACTTGACCACTCCCAGGACGCTCACCTGTAACCTTTCACCATCACATGACCCATCTGAGAAGCTGCGCCATTTTAACTCCACAAGATCGTAATCAGAGACAGCTTTCTCATAATGAAAGCAGCAGGAACTGTCACTTGTCACACAATCTGTTATTTGGGATAAGCCTAAGACTATTTCGCTCTTGCTGACTGGCGCAGTAGAAAAGACCACCACCCGGGGCATCTCTGGATCCTTTCCCCACCTACACTTTGATGCCCCTTTTCAAGGGTGCTTGTTCCTACACCCCTTCAGGTTTTTGACATCTTGTGATAGCTTGGTGTCGTCTTCCATCAATGTGAAGGAAGCTACTATTTAGGCCCTCCTAAAGTAACCCTTGGTGGATCGAGCAACACTGATCCAATCCCACTGCTCCGTGTAGCAGAATGTCTTTGGAAAATGCTGCACTTGCGCTGATGGCAGGATCGCCAGTTAGATACTGAACTATACAGAAGGACAGAGTTGGCTTCGGTCTCGAAAATGAGTGATTGCTGCATGGGGGCTCCAGCTGGAGATGCTAGAGGCCTGATAATATTATAGCGGTCTGTGTAACTGATTAGACCGGTCGCCCACCTTGGTTGGCAGCCTACAAGCAATTATCCTGAAAGCTTTGCGCAGGACTGGGGGGTGCTTGCTTTTTCTTGGGTCCCTCCCAGGCAGTATTGGTATCTCCTTCCACATCCCAGCTACTCACTTGGCTCGTAGAGTGAGTGTTCCTCACAGTCACTGATCATCTTTGATATAGAGGCTTAGCCTTCAACTCAGATTATCCCATTCCTTGAATGCCTGCTGATGACACTCGGGTACTGTGGCAGCAAGCAGTTCAGGCCTGCTATCCAGAGCTATCCAGAGGTTTCAACTTAAAAAGTACAAAGTCAAAACATGCATGTCTATCAGCCTGAAACTGTGTGCAACAATACAGTACAATTATAGGCACACACCTTACGTGATACCTAGCCGCTAATGCCCAACCACCTGGGCACGAGGTGCAACGAATCGCCTTGCACAGAGACAATGCCTCTCTATACAGAGCCAAGGCTGGAAGAGTCCCCTCTTGCCCCGGGTGGCTCTTATTTGATGGCGCCTGACACCAACTAGGCCTCCTGGGGTTGCTTTCTTGCCGCTTTACCCAGTGTTTTACAGCTTCATGGTGTGCACATGTGTAGTTTACTAGGACCAACCTACTGCCAGGATCAGGAGACGCCTTTGCAAACAGGAGGATTGAGAGTAGAAGGGGGAAGCGTGCTCCCCCAAGAGACTGCAGTGGGAATCAAGGCCTGAGAACAGAAAGAGCGAGATACCCATATCAGCTCCCCCAAGGGACTGCAGTGGGAATCAAGGCCTGAGAACAGAAAGAGCGAGATACCCATGTCAGCTCCCCTAAGAGACTGCAGTGAAAATCAAGTCCTGAGAACAGAAAGAGTGAGATACCCATGTCAGCTCCCCTAAGAGACTGCAGTGAAAATCAAGTCCTGAGAACGGAAAGAGCGAGATACCCATATCAGCCCATGGAGGAGGAGGACTGGACCACAATGTACTCGGGAAGTGATCTTGGTCTGGTGCTTCCTCCGATTTTAATCCTCAACAGTGGAGAAACATCCTTCAAGCGCTGAGCGTGCCAACACACCCCTAGCCCACATCCAATTCTCGCCACAGAGAGAGAAGAGGTCCTAAAGCCCTGAAAGGACCTAGGCTATGGAAGCAGAGTTGGAAGAGATATTGGTTTGAAAACAACTCAAACTGTGATGTGACGCAGCCACCACTTAATCATATCCCAACCCACTAACCACACACACTTCCCGTGAACCTACATACAGGTTCACAAAATGGCGTTCTGTCACTCATTAGAAAGTTCACTTGATCAAGCAGAAGCAACTGTCCTTGTTATTTCCCTGGAACAGAAGCATATCGTCCTCATGGGAGCCCAAACATCAGTCAAAAGATGGCCCTCACTGGCCATGATCCCAGCGTCTGGGTGATTCCTGCCTTACCTACAACACCCGGGCAGCACTGAGCACAGCTGACAAGTAACACCTCAGCCACATGCAGATTCCTACCTGTTCCAGTAGCTCCAGAACTGATCCTGCAGGTAGGCCCGATGGCTGCCCTCATCGCCAAAAGACGCTTTGCTTTCGATCCAGTGGATGACGTGGCCTTCCACGGCTAGAAGACAAAACGTGATGTCATGAGCACAGAGGTCACGCCAAGGTTCCAGTCACAAAATGGCAACCCACACTTTCAGGATTCTCAGCATTCCAGATACCCTGAGATCCTGGGACCCACGACTAGGCTGTAGTGCCAGCCGGCATCTGAGAACTTTTAACTCCCACCCATTCCATTAAAAATGTAATGTAATGTCACAAACCAAAAAATGGCTGTAGTGACAACAGTCACCACCACTCCATCTGGTAAACTGCCACATTAGCAACACAACCATCAAAGAGAAATGTCAAGCAGTTGCAAAACATGCCAGGTGGCAGGTTACACTGGAAAGATGCTTCCTGTACACAGGATTTAGGGAGCACGAGCGAGAATGTTCATGCATGCAGAGCTTAAGGGCAACCCACACCGCCAAAACACTGAAATCCCCTCAGGAATGTCTTGTCCCAACATAATCACCCTGGGAATGTTTTGGAAAGAAGCAATCATCCTCGAATGTCCTGGGCAGGATGCGCCTCTGTGTGAACAACCCAAGCAGGAGCACTCTTCCTGGCAAAGCTATGGCACTCGAACTCTTACTGGGAATTTTCTGGGCTGACAAAGTCTTGCAGGGCACCTCGTAGAGAGACACAATCGCAATTGAAACATTATGAGCTCATGAAAGCTGCAAGGGAGCTTTCTGGCTACACACTACTTTTCTGGGGATGTTCTGGAAGGGCACAACCATAATAGTAGTATTTTGAGAAGCTGTAATCCCAAAATAAATATTATGGACAGGTGAAATCGGAAGGAAGAGTTGGGAGCAGATGCAAACACATAGGGAACATTGGGAGCAGAGTCAAACGGACAGGGAAATTTGGGAACAGATGCAAACTCATAGGGAACATTGGGAGCAGATTCAACTGGACTAGGACTGTTGGGAGCAGATGCAAACTCATAGGGAACATTGGGAGCAGATTCAACCGGACAGAGACTGTTGGGAGCAGATGCAAACTCATAGGGAACATTGGGAGCAGATTCAACCGGACAGTGACTGTTGGGAGCAGATGCAAACTCATAGGGAACATTGGGAGCACATTCAACTGGACAGTGACTGTTGGGAGCAGATGCAAACTCATAGGGAACATTGGGAGCACATTCAACTGGACAAGGACTGTTGGGAGCAGATGCAATAGCCCGCATTGGCTCCTAACTTTGCCATGAATTACTGGCCGATTACCAGCGCTCCTTTTTTATTAAAGATTCTGATCAGCTGGTCTACCTCCAGTTACAAGCTTATCACCAAGGTACATAACTTTCTTGGAATAGGGCAATCGGGTTTTAAAACACACCATGGCACGGAATCTGCTTCATTGGATCTAAAGGCGAATATGACTCAGCTCGTGGACGAGGGTAAAATGTCTCTCTTGATTTTACTGGATCCATCGGCAGCCTTTGATCTTGTTGATTTTAATAATCTATTCAACAGAGTTCAGTCTACTGCTCATCTTTCAAAAAAGGAGACTGTTTGGGTCTTTTTTTTTTATCTGCCAGACTGGCAAGAGTTGTTCACAAAACCTGTATGGCTCCACCTGTCGACTCACTTGAGGAGTTCCTCAAGGCTCTTGCCCGTTGCCTACTCTTATTAATCTTTTTTTGAACCCATTAATTGATATTTTAGATGAGCAGGATATTTTATATGCAAATTATGCGGATGATCAACAAATCTGGAGTCAGCTCACGGGTGACTACCCTACCGACGCTAAGAGAGTTAACGATGTATTTCCTCTCATCCAGGACTGGATGGCCCATAACCCTAGCACTGAACGATGCCAAAACCGAGCTGCTCGTAGACGGTAGATGACAAACACGGTCTCATCTCTCAGACTTGTACCAAAGGGTCCTCCTTGCACACTGTAGTATTCCTGTCATAGCTGCGGTAACACTCTTGGGGTATTCTTTGACTCCACGCTGCCTATGCCGCACCAAGTGAGCTCGGTCATGTCATCCTCAGCTTGTTATTTAAAGCTCCTCGGCCACATTGAGCCTTTTCTTTCAACTGAGAACTGCCCCACTCTTGCGCATGCCATTATAGGTGCCAACATTGACTACTGTGGCAGCCGTTTTAGTTGGTATGTCACAGAAGTATGTGGCGAAGCTGCAAGTGCTGCAAAACAGTGCAGTGTGAATTGTGTCTAACGTCAGCAGGAGAGCGCACACTGCGCCAGCCAGAAAAGCATTGCACTGGCTGCCTGTGGGAGAACGCCTGAATTCCCCAATTCTGTCTATTACACATACATGCATCCATGGCAAAAGCCCGACTTATGGGAACAGGAGGATTCAGGGGAGGCAATACACTAGATCACTGAGATCCAGTCAGGCCAAGTTGCTGATGATAACTCGGGTAAAGCTTGAGAGGAGGGAGGGGGGTGGAGATTGTTTCTTGACCACGCCCACCCTGTGGAATACATTGCTGAGTACCCCGAGATTGGACCCCTCACATGTATCCTTTAAGAAGTCCTTGAAGACCTTATTTTTTACATAATTTTAATGACCCGCTCTGATGTTTTTATGATTATTTTTATTAAATACATTTTTTGTACGGATTTTGTCTTATTCTGGTTTTATTCTTTTATATATTGGTCTTATTTGCTTTAGAATAGGTTTTTGTTAATTGTGGGTGTTGGATTATGTACTGCGTTTGTCTTTGTTGTTTGATTGCTATGTTTTGTCATGTGCATGTTTGCCCTCGAGCCTAATTAGGGTGCACTATAAATATCCAAACAAACGGGGAACGCTGGGAGCAGATGCAATAGCATAGGGAACGCTGGGAGCAGATGCAATAGCATAGGGAACGCTGGGAGCAGATGCAATAGCATAGGGAACGTTGGGCGCAGATGAAATTGCTTTGGGAACGCTGGGAGCAGATGCAATAGGATAGGGAACGCTGGGAGCAGATGCAATAGCATAGGGAACGCTGGGAGCAGATGCAATAGCATAGGGAACGCTGGGAGCAGATGCAATTGCTTTGGGAACGCTGGGAGCAGATGATGCAATAGCATAGGGAACGCTGGGAGCAGATGCAATAGCATAGGGAACGCTGGGAGCAGATGCAATCGCACAGGGAACGTTGGGCGCAGATGCAATTGCTTTGGGAACGCTGGGAGCAGATGCAATAGCTTAGGGAACGCTGGGAGCAGATGCAATCGCACAGGGGACGTTGGGAGGAGATGCAATAGCAGAGAGAATGCTGAGAGCAGATGCAATAGCACAGGGAACGTTGCGTGCAGATGCAATAGCACAGGGAAGGTTCGGCGGAGATGTAGTGGCACAGGGAACGCTGGGAGCAGATGCAATCGCACAGGGAACGTTGGGCGCAGATGCAATTGCTTTGGGAACGCTCAGAGCAGATGCAATAGCATAGGGAACGATGGGGGCAGATGCAATAGCATAGGGAACGCTGGGAGCAGATGCAATCGCACAGGGGACATTGGGAGGAGATGCAATAGCAGAGAGAATGCTGAGAGCAGATGCAATAGCACAGGGAACGTTGGGTGCAGATGCAATAGCACAGGGAACGTTCGGTGCAGATGCAATTACTTTGGGAACGCTCAGAGCAGATGCAATAGCATAGGGAACGCTGGGAGCAGATGCAATAGCACAGGGAACGCTGGGAGCAGATGCAATAGCATAGGGAACGCTGGGAGCAGATGCAATCGCACAGGGGACATTGGGAGGAGACGCAATAGCAGAGAGAATGCTGAGAGCAGATGCAATAGCACAGGGAACGTTGGATGTAGATGCAATAGCACAGGGAACGTTCGGTGCAGATGTAGTGGCACAGGGAACGCTGGGAGCAGATGCAATTGCACAGGGAACGCTAGGAGCAGATGCAATCGCACAGGGGACATTGGGAGGAGATGCAATAGCAGAGAGAATGCTGAGAGCAGATGCAATAGCACAGGGAATGTTGCGTGCAGATGCAATAGCACAGGGAAGGTTTGACGCAGATGTAGTGGCACAGGGAACGCTGGGAGCAGATGCAATCGCATAGGGGACATTGGGAGGAGATGCAATAGCAGAGAGAATGCTGAGAGCAGATGCAAAAGCACAGGGAACATTGGGTGCAGATGCAATAGCACAGGGAATGTTCGGTGCAGATGCAATTACTTTGGGAACGCTCAGAGCAGATGCAATAGCATAGGGAACGCTGGGAGCAGATGCAATAGCACAGGGAACGCTGGGAGCAGATGCAATCGCACAGGGGACATTGGGAGGAGATGCAATAGCAGAGAGAATGCTGATAGCAGATGCAATAGCACAGGGAATGTTGGGTGCAGATGCAATAGCAGAGGGAACGTTCGGTGCAGATGTAGTGGCACAGGGAACGCTGGGAGCAGATGCAATAGCACAGGGAACGCTGGGAGCAGATGCAAATCGCACAGGGAACGCTGGGAGCAGATGCAAATCACACAGGGAACGCTGGGAGCAGGTGCAGTAGCACAGGGAATGCTGGGAGCAGGTGCAGTAGCACAGGGAACGCTGGGAGCCGATGCAATAGCATAGGGAACGTTGGGCGCAGATGCAATTGCTTTGGGAACGCTGGGAGCAGATGCAATAGCATAGGGAACGCTGGGAGCAGATGCAATAGCATAGGGAACGCTGGGAGCAGATGCAATAGCAAAGGGAACGCTGGGAGCAGATGCAATAGCATAGGGAACGCTGGGCGCAGATGCAATTGCTTTGGGAACGCTGGGAGCAGATGATACAATAGCATAGGGAACGCTGGGAGCAGATGCAATAGCATAGGGAACGCTGGGAGCAGATGCAATCGCACAGGGAACGTTGGGCGCAGATGCAATTGCTTTGGGAACGCTGGGAGCAGATGCAATAGCATAGGGAACGCTGGGAGCAGATGCAATCGCACAGGGGACGTTGGGAGGAGATGCAATAGCGGAGAGAATGCTGGGAGCAGATACAATAGCACAGGGAACGTTGGGCGCAGATGCAATTGCTTTGGGAACGCTCAGAGCAGATGCAATAGCATAGGGAACGATGGGGGCAGATGCAATAGCATAGGGAACGCTGGGAGCAGATGCAATCGCACAGGGGACGTTGGGAGGAGATGCAATAGCAGAGAGAATGCTGAGAGCAGATGCAATAGCACAGCAAACGTTGCGTGCAGATGCAATAGCACAGGGAAGGTTCGGCGGAGATGTAGTGGCACAGGGAACGCTGGGAGCAGATGCAATCGCACAGGGAACGTTGGGCGCAGATGCAATTGCTTTGGGAACGCTCAGAGCAGATGCAATAGCATAGGGAACGATGGGGGCAGATGCAATAGCATAGGGAACGCTGGGAGCAGATGCAATCGCACAGGGGACATTGGGAGGAGATGCAATAGCAGAGAGAATGCTGAGAGCAGATGCAATAGCACAGGGAACGTTGGGTGCAGATGCAATAGCACAGGGAACGTTCGGTGCAGATGCAATTACTTTGGGAACGCTCAGAGCAGATGCAATAGCATAGGGAACGCTGGGAGCAGATGCAATAGCATAGGGAACGCTGGGAGCAGATGCAATAGCACAGGGAACGCTGGGAGCAGATGCAATAGCACAGGGAACGCTGGGAGCAGATGCAATAGCATAGGGAACGCTGGGAGCAGATGCAATCGCATAGGGAACGCTGGGAGGAGATGCAATAGCAGAGAGAATGCCAATAGCAGATGCAATAGCACAGGGAACGTTGGGTGCAGATGCAATAGCAGAGGGAACGTTCGGTGCAGATGTAGTGGCACAGGGAACGTTGGGCGCAGATGCAAATCGCACAGGGGACGTTGGGCGCAGATGCAAATCGCACAGGGAACGCTGGGAGCAGATGCAAATCGCACAGGGAACGCTGGGAGCAGATGCAAATCACACAGGGAATGCTGGGAGCAGGTGCAGTAGCACAGGGAACGCTGGGAGCAGGTGCAGTAGCACAGGGAACGCTGGGAGCAGGTGCAGTAGCACAGGGAACGTTGGGCGCAGATGCAATCGCACAGGGAACGCTGGGAGCAGATGCAATCGCACAGGGAACGCTGGGAGCAGACGCAATCGCACAGGGAATGCTGGGAGCAGGTGCAGTAGCAGAGGGAATGTTGGGAGCAGATGCAATCGCACAGGGAATGCTGGGAGCAGACGCAATCGCACAGGGAATGTTGGGAGCAGATGCAGTAGCACAGGGAACGTTGGGCGCAGATGCAATCGCACTGGGAACGCTGGGAGCAGATGCAAATCGCACAGGGAACGCTGGGAGCAGATGCAAATCGCACAGGGACCGCTGGGAGCAGATGCAATTGCACAGGGACCGCTGGGAGCAGACGCAATCGCACAGGGAATGCTGGGAGCAGGTGCAGTAGCAGAGGGAATGTTGGGAGCAGATGCAATAGCACAGGGAACGCTGGGAGCAGATGCAATAGCATAGGGAACGCTGGGAGCAGATGCAATCGCACAGGGGACATTGGGAGGAGATGCAATAGCAGAGAGAATGCTGAGAGCAGATGCAATAGCACAGGGAACGTTGGGTGCAGATGCAATAGCAGAGGGAACGTTCGGTGCAGATGTAGTGGCACAGGGAACGCTGGGAGCAGATGCAATTGCACAGGGGACGTTGGGCGCAGATGCAATAGCACAGGGAACGTTGGGCGCAGATGCAAATCGCACAGGGAACGCTGGGAGCAGATATAAATCGCACAGGGAACGCTGGGAGCAGATGCAAATCGCACAGGGAACGCTGGGAGCAGATGCAAATCGCACAGGGACCACTGGGAGCAGACGCAATCGCACAGGGAATGCTGGGACCAGGTGCAGTAGCAGAGGGAATGTTGGGAGCAGATGCAATAGCACAGGGAACGCTGGGAGCAGATGCAATAGCATAGGGAACGCTGGGAGCAGATGCAATCGCACAGGGGACATTGGGAGGAGATGCAATAGCAGAGAGAATGCTGAGAGCAGATGCAATAGCACAGGGAACGTTGGGTGCAGATGCAATAGCAGAGGGAACGTTCGGTGCAGATGTAGTGGCACAGGGAACGCTGGGAGCAGATGCAATTGCACAGGGGACGTTGGGCGCAGATGCAATAGCACAGGGAACGTTGGGCGCAGATGCAAATCGCACAGGGAACGCTGGTAGCAGATATAAATCGCACAGGGAACGCTGGGAGCAGATGCAAATCGCACAGGGAACGCTGGGAGCAGATGCAAATCGCACAGGGAACGCTGGGAGCAGATGCAAATCGCACAGGGAACGCTGGGAGCAGATGCAAATCGCACAGGGAACGCTGGGAGCAGATGCAGTAGCACAGGGACCGCTGGGAAGCAGATGAAAATCGCACAGGGACCACTGGGAGCAGACGCAATCGCACAGGGAATGCTGGGAGCAGGTGCAGTAGCAGAGGGAATGTTGGAAGCAGATGCAGTAGCACAGGGAACGCTGGGAGCAGATGCAATAGCATAGGGAACGCTGGGAGCAGATGCAATAGCATAGGGAACGCTGGGAGCAGATGCAATCGCAGAGAGAATGCTGAGAGCAGATGCAATAGCACAGGGAACGTTGGGTGCAGATGCAATAGCAGAGGGAACGTTCGGTGCAGATGTAGTGGCACAGGGAACGCTGGGAGCAGATGCAATTGCACAGGGGACGTTGGGCGCAGATGCAATAGCACAGGGAACGCTGGGAGCAGATGCAAATCGCACAGGGAACGCTGGGAGCAGATGCAAATCGCACAGGGAACGCTGGGAGCAGATGCAAATCGCACAGGGAACGCTGGGAGCAGATGCAAATCGCACAGGGAACGCTGGGAGCAGACGCAATCGCACAGGGAATGCTGGGAGCAGGTGCAGTAGCAGAGGGAACGTTCGGTGCAGATGTAGTGGCACAGGGAACGCTGGGAGCAGATGCAATTGCACAGGGGACGTTGGGCGCAGATGCAATAGCACAGGGAACGCTGGGAGCAGATGCAAATCGCACAGGGAACGCTGGGAGCAGATGCAAATCGCACAGGGAACGCTGGGAGCAGATGCAAATCGCACAGGGAACGCTGGGAGCAGATGCAAATCGCACAGGGAACGCTGGGAGCAGATGCAAATCGCACAGGGAATGCTGGGAGCAGGTGCAGTAGCACAGGGAACGCTGGGAGCAGATGCAGTAGCACAGGGAACGTTGGGCGCAGATGCAATCGCACAGGGACCGCTGGGAAGCAGATGCAAATCGCACAGGGACCACTGGGAGCAGACGCAATCGCACAGGGAATGCTGGGAGCAGGTGCAGTAGCAGAGGGAATGTTGGGAGCAGATGCAGTAGCACTGGGAACGTTGGGAGCAGATGCAGTAGCACAGGGAACGTTGGGAGCAGATGCAATCGCACAGGGAACGCTGGGAGCAGATATAAATCGCACAGGGAACGCTGGGAGCAGATGCAAATCGCACAGGGACCGCTGGGAGCAGATGCAAATCGCACAGGGACCACTGGGAGCAGACGCAATCGCACAGGGAATGCTGGGAGCAGGTGCAGTAGCAGAGGGAACGTTGGGAGCAGATGCAGTAGCACAGGGACCGTTGGGAGCAGATGCAATCGCACAGGACATTTTCTGGGCATGCACAGCCAAACACAATTCTATGGGTAGAGTCAATCACACTGAGAATGCTATTGCCACATCAAATATTAAAGGAATTCTTTACGGTTTCTGAAATAAACGATCACAGAGAGAAATAAGGAAATGAGTGTCTATCATTTACCACAGTGACTCTTGTGCGCCTAGTGCTTTTACCCTCCTTTGGAGTAGCACTATATACTGTAGGAAACATTACAGCAGGCATAGGAGCTTTCCAGGGAAAAGGTTATGACTGCCGGGAAAGAGCCTGGGGGGCTGCCTTCACTTGAAAGAAATGACTGTGCATCTAAATTGTGGAGGACACTTACTGAATCCATAGCCGCATGCACACAAACAACTCAGGGAAACAAACCTACGGATGAATGTGCAAGTCTGATAAACTATTGGCGAGAAAGATGGACGAGCCTGAAGTGCGCCTATGCAAAGTATAGCGATCACAGCCCACGCCCCAGCCCAGCAACAGGTGATGGCTACCACCAAGCAGCCTTCCATGAAACCAGCTGAAGGTCATTGGTAGTCTCAGGTCAGGTCAAATGATGGTGAAACAACATATTGAAATCCCAAACACAGAGAGACTTTAAAGCATGAGTTCTTCCATACACCAAAGGTGGCTCGATAACACCTCCTAAATACCTGAGATGGGCGGGGATAAGAACCGTGAATGTATGACTGACTTATCTACCTGCAACTAAGAGACCCCACGGTCACATGTAACCATCCTAAAGCAAAATGTTTGCTACACTTTCATGTAACAACGCCACGATGCCTTTGGGCTGCACAAAGGCATCGTGCGCTATACAAATGCAAATAAATAAAAATAAAGGTCAAGGCATCACGCAGGGAGCAAGGCAGAGGAGTCATTTCTTTAGATGTTATCCTGGCGGCGGAATTACTCAAGACAGGCCCGGGTTCAGAACACTGCCTGCTGCACAGCCAAGCAGCTTCACTTGATGATTCAGGTGAGAGGTGAATACACATCACTCCCCTGGACAGGGGAAGCGCTACACCCCGCATGGGCAAATAAGGTTGAGATAATGTTGCCAGATTCCAGAGAATCAAAATCGGGCTGGCTGTGTTGCAGCCATAAGCCTTGCTTCCCATCCTCTCGATTGCCTTGGGAACTCCAGGAATAGGAGAGAAAGTGTAAAGAACACCCCCCTTTCCCATCCTGTAGCAGTGCCGCCCCATTGGGGCTCTGTTCATTTCCCCCTCCAAGTAGTGCATGAGGGGAAGTTTCCAGTTATCAGTGCTGAGGGGGCTGTTTGGCACCTTCTCTGCTGAGGGGTTCTGAGAAGCCAAATGAAAAGGGCAAGCAGTTTAGACTTGGGTCCTAGAGAAAGCTCTCCATGGCAACACAGCTGAGCCGTCCGGTGTACACGCAGCAATGGGTGGGCCCTGTCAGGTTAAGGAACAGAGGTCCCCACAAGAAAGTACTAAACATATACTATTTAGTAGACCCGGGAAATCCGTAAAATCAACAAGTCACTATTAAACATATGCACACTACCAGAGTTGCAACACCAATATGGGTTACCTACCACGTCAGATTACAACACAGTAAACAAGCAATAACTACTGTAAAATGGCTGAAGTGGGGGTAAAATAAGAGCAGTCTGACATGCCTTGGGTTCACTAAGAACACTTCAGTTAAAAGACCAACAAGTTGTGCAGAGGATGCATGGGAAGATTTCCAAGATTTCCTATGCATAGCAAACAAAAACAAAAGTATTGCCTTTCTTATAGTTCAGTGCATTACAAGTAGGTGTTCTTTTCAAGCCAGTCTTTGGTAAAGGTCGCAGTGGACATGTTCAGAAGAGACCAGCGCCTTAGGAGAGGATGCCGCTGCCCAGGTCCTCGATGACCAAAACAAGCACCTCCAACTCTGACGTAAAGAGATACAAGGTTCAATCCCCGGAGTCTGACTTACAACACCACAGACTCCACGGGACAGGGAATCGGAGGGTGGCCGGGGGGGAAAACAGGCCTCACAATAGGCTGTGCCATAGAACCGTAACAGGCTGGGGGTTGAGCCTTTCAGAAACTGTTACGCCATGCTCAGGCAGAAACGGCCAGCATAGGGGGGAGATGGCTCGACTGATGTCCATGCAGCAAACGAGGACCTCTCAGGAGCAGCAGATGGGAGTCCGAATGTCCACAGGACTAAAGGTTCCAGCATGGCTTTCCTTGTGGTGGAAGATGGCAGTCGCCGGTTGTTAAGGCCCTAGCAGAGCTCGGAGGATGCCAGTAAAGTATACAGCGACGAGGGAGAAGGGGGGCCATGCAAACCCGTAGTCCATCTACAGACAGGTGCAGGCCAAATGCTGATCCGGTGGTGAGCCGGACCTTGGGGCAGTGGGCTTCAGACTGGTATGTCCCACCAGTCCAGAGGAGGAAGGCACAAGGTTCAAGTCTTCCAGTCAATTTGAAGGCAGAGGTCTGAAACGCAGTGGTTGGCTTGGGCAATGCTGGTTGGCAGTGCCAGTTGGCATCAGGTACTTGGATCTGGTCTTGGGCAATCCCAAGTGGCTCCAAATCCTCTCCTTTCATCTAGATCTGGGAATGGGCTTCCCCAGCCGACGTATGAAAGGGACTTGCAACATTCAAAGCGGCGGAGGGAATCCAGTCAGGGACCGCCTCCACCTTACAAGCTGCCAAGCAACAGACATTCCGTGGCTAAAGCGTGAATTGGGACTAGACAGTGCCAGAATCAAGTGTCAGGCAGTTCACACACACACACACCGCACGCTGGATTGCCACAAGGGTGTATGCCCTTACTTTGCAATTTCCCACCCGGAAGGAAGGAAAAGGAACAACAAAGAAGAACAGATGGTAAAAGAACAGGGCCTGTGTGATTTGAGTTTATGGTTCTCGAAAAGACATTTTTGCAGTAAAAGAGATAGATGCAGAACCTGTTCAGTGTAATTGGGATGCTACTGAAATAAAAACAAAAAGGGACACAAGGCGACCCTGTAAGGCTCCACTGAAGGTGGCTTGTTATAAACTGCAAAACAAAAGAATAATAAAGTGCGAGACATTACCTTCACTGGTAGCCATAGCGACAAACTAATGGGCCCTAACAAAATGAGAGGACCAGGTGAGGGAGACAAAAGGGCCCCACTAACCCCAAAAATCAGTTTGAATCCAGACAGGAAGCAGATATGTCTACTTAGAGAGACTACACATCTGAAATATTATGGAAACTACCTCCTTTAGGAGTTTGGGCATGAGACAGCCACCCGAGCCAGCTTGCCAGTAGGTTGAGAGATCGTGTCAGAGGAGTGGCAAGTAGCAAGATATTTGTTAAGGCGGATTTCTGAACTCTGTCCTGGAGGGGCAGAGGTTCAGAAGGCCAGCCTAGTTTCTTGGAACAGGGTAACCTCTGGACAAGCCAGACCAATCAAGGTAGCGATCACAGCGGTCAAGACAAGGTCTCAAGAGGGTTGAGGGTGACTGAAAGCCTGCAATGAGCACACAAACCAAGGACACTTACAAATTACTCCAAGCAGGTGTTATATTAAAAATATAGACACATTTATTACAAGGCCTTTGTAATATTGACCATAGCAAAGAATCACGATAAAACTCAAGTAAACCAACACATCACAATCAAATACAATATATATACAATTACTGAAGGGTCTAAAGAGTTAGAAGCACGAAATATGCAGACCACCTAGATGGGGAGGAAAACAGGCAGTGCAAGTAATCGTTTAGACCCAGTTCGCCTTCAGAGGCCACCTAACTAAAAGGAAGTCCGAGCCCTACGAAGAGTGGAGCCTTGTGCTCAAAAGTACCTGCAAACGCTGGTGCCGATGGGCCAAGGGGAGTCTCTTCAAGGAAGTCAGGCAGTTCAGAGTGGTGAACAAAGGAGGGCGAACAGATCTCCGCTACTCAAGCGCGGCCTCCACTTGCGGGCAGAAGCAGAGCGCGAGTGCGAAAAAGGTGTGCTGTTTAACACAGCGAGGAAAAGCTATGGGCTACTGCAGGAGGGCGACCAGTTCCTAGAGTTGCTACTCACCGGTCCCCGATGCAGGCAGACCCAGGCTTCTCTGCGTCAGTTTCAGTGCTGGCAGGTTCAGATGCGAGCAGGGGACGTCTCGGCGTAGTGTAGATTCCGCGGCAGCAAAAGTTAGAGTTGAGGATGTCCCAAACACAGTGAACCCGCACAGATTGTTACCACAGCAGGGCAACGAAGCGGCCGTGTGTATTTCAGCCCAATGTACACTTCTCACTTCAGACCTGGGAATGCCAAGTGTACGAATCGTGTGAGAGTGTCGAGGACTCGGAATACAGCAGCAACCTGACGGCGGTTACAGAGCAAGACTCCTGGGTAGGCTGGTCAGTCCACTGGATGGCCCAGAAACCAGGGAAACTAAAACTACCTCAGCTTCTATCCAACTGGGGAAGGAGTCTGAGGAGAAGGATGCTCCTGTAATCTCTTCTTCCTCGTAGGAGGAGAAGGCCAGATTAGCGGAGTGGACCTCCAAAGGTTTAACCTTACACCGGGGATCCCCCTTCACGTGGTCAGTTGCTCCACAAGCAAAACAAGATCCATTGGGTCTGTTTACATAGGGAGGCTTATTGTAACCAGAGTTCTGTTTCGGAGGCTGACCTCCGCTACCCTGTGAGTTCTCTTGTGTCTTACCCATATTTTTCTTTTTGTGGCCCTTTTGAGAAGAAGATTTATTAGATTCTCCACCCTCCTTATCTTTGGACTTTTTCCCTTCCTCCTGCTTACCAGGATGAGTTTTGTCCTTATGGGACACTCGATGTGACACCCATAAATCTGTGGCAATGGCAAGCTTCTTAGGATCTGCCAAATGCTGCTTAAACTCCGGGGAAGAAGATGCAAAAATATGTTCCAGCATGACAAGACTTATCACGCCTTCAAAGGTAGATACCTTATAACCTTCGACCCAGCCAGTCAAGTTTTTTAAGGATTCAGTTACATAAGATACCCAAGTACCACCTTCTTATTTCTTATACTCTTGGAATAGTTTTAAATATTGGGCAGGAGTCTTTCCAAACTTTAAAATGAGAGTTTGCTTTAACATTGCAAACTCTGCTCGCTCAGCCTTTGACATTTCCATAATGGCACTATAGCCAGAATGGGGCAGTCTGCTGAGTAACCAGGCAATCTTATCAGCATTGTCAATTTGTTGAACTTCACATGCATACTCAAACGTATTCAGCCAATCCATAATGTCATTCTTTTCCTCATACACACTGAGCAGATCTTTTGGAAACCGTGGATGAGAGGAGGCCCCAGACCCATGTCCAGGACCCTTGGATCCATTTGCAACCTGAAGCTTGGCCAGTTCCAACTGGTGATCCCTGTCTTTCTGTTTTTCGGCCAGTTCGATTTTTAGTTTGGTCATGTTGAAATCAAGCTCTTGCTGCCTAAACGGCAGTTCTTGCTTCTTGAATTCAAGCATGGCCTCCCCATCAACACTGGCGGAGGAAACATTAGACATCTCATCCTCCCTGTCCTCGTGGTCGCGGTGGACCAGTGCAGTGGCAGAACCGTCGGTTCTACCAGTGAGAGCAGCCCCACTTCCTTCCGCACTGTTCTCAGAAGTTATAGCGTCAAGCTGCGCTTCTTGCCATGCCACGATTCTTTGGATCATATCCAATTTGGTGCCTTGAGAGGAGACACCTCTCTCCACACACATCTTTTTCAATGTTTCAGATTTAGAAGCATTTAAAGTTAACAAGGTATTTGTTTCCATACTGTTAGATAGGACTATGGCCTTTAAAATCTATACTACGACAATTCACTATGTGTCCTGGTAGGAATAACTTGAAATGCCTTTGCTCATGCGCAACACTCGATACCTTCAGTCGTATCCCACCGCTGTACACCAATTTGTTAAGACGGATTTCTGAACTCTGTCCTGGAGGGGCAGAGGTTCAGAAGGCCGGCCTAGTTTCTTGGAACAGGGTAACCTCTGGACAAGCCAGACCAATGAAAGTAGCGATCGCGGCGGTCAAGACTAGGTGTAACGCTCACCTGGTTCCCACGGAGGCGCGGCGTCGAAGGCGCAGAACTCTGAAGATGAACAGGAAGGGCCCCTCTATTCTGGCTTCCCTGGCTCGTTGGATACCCTCCTGTGCGTGAAAAGGGAGTATTACCAACTGTGGAACAATGCTCAAGCCTCCCACTCCCTTCCAACCCTCCACGATACCTCCTCCACGATTCCCCGTGAAGCCTCACCTTAGGGTTTGGAAGGATGAGCTCTCCATCCAGCTTCTGATGCAGGGGCGCGTTGAAACCCAGTTACTTCACTGGATTGAGGATTGATGGGAGTTCAGGTAAGCTTGACTGTTCAGGTAAGGCGCTGTAAAAGTTCTGTTCAAAAATTCAAGCTTAATAATAATGTTCGTTGTCTAATTGCAACAAGCGCTAATGCTTATGTCTTTTTCCCCTTAGGGGCCGGGGTTCAGAGTGCCGGAGATATGGCGCCGACCCGAAGTGAAACAGTTCTGGATGAGCGCTCAGGTAATGTCTTTGCATTCGCTCATTCAATGTCTTTGTCTTTTTTCCCCCTAGGGGCCGGGGTCCGGAGATGCCAGGAAGCGGCAGGACCCGAAATGCAGTGGGAATAATCCAACAGGTAAGACTTAAAAGGAAACTGAGCTTTCCTTATTCCTTTTCTCCCTCTCACCTTTGTTCTTGTCTTTTTTCCTCTAGGCGCCGGGGCGTAGCTGAATCCGGAAGATCGCTGCTGAAGATGGAAGCACCTTGCAAAGGTGAGTAAAATGCAGCGCTGCAGCGATCAAAACGAAATGCCTTTAAAATGATGTCTTCCTTTTCAGGGCCGTTGGAGAAATGACTCCGGGATGCAGATTTAGCAGGTCAGGGCTTTTCTTCTCCTATTCTCTTCCTTTCTCCCCTTGCAGGTGTTCCAGGGTGCTGGCAGGCGTGGCTGAAGTCAGGATGCAGGAGCTGACACAGTGAGCGTCCAGCTGCTAGGTGCAGAACAACGCGAAGCATGTGTGGCTGTTCGGGTGGGGTTTAAATAGCCTTGGAAGAAGTTCCTGGTATGTATCCTTCCACCAATCAGGTATGTATCCTTCCCCGACCACACCCGGGTGGTGAAGTAGTCCTACAGGTTAAGTAGTCCCATTCAGGCCTCAAGAGGGCCTACATGAAGCAGCAAGGTCTGCATCAGGTAAGTGTGCACCCAAGCACTTAAACACATATCCTCTCCAAGAGCCTGGCGCCTAAGGCGCCAGGACTGGGGTCTGCTATGAGCCTGGCGCCTAAGGCGCCAGGACTGAGTCCAAAGGGCCCCGACTTGGGCCCGCTGAGACTTCCCTGGGGAAAATGATGTCTGCCTCTGGGGTTGCTGGGCCCGGCCTGGCTCCTTAGAGGTAGGCATCATGACACTAGGTCTCAAGAGGGGTCAGGGTGACTGAAAGCCCGCAATGAGCACACAAAGCAAGGACACTTACAAATTACTCCAAGCAGGTGTTATATTAAAAATATAGACACATTTATTACAAGGCCTTTGTAATATTGACCATAGCAAAGAATCACGATAAAACTCAAGTAAACCAACACATCACAATCAAATACAATATATATACAATTACCGAAGGGTCTAAAGAGTTAGAAGCATGAAATATGCAGACCACCTAGATGGGGAGGAAAACAGGCAGTGCAAGTAATCGTTTAGACCCAGTTCGCCTTCAGAGTCCACCTAACTAGAAGGAAGTCTGAGCCCAACGAAGAGTGGAGCCTTGTGCTCAAAAGTACCTGCACACGCTGATGCCGATGGGCCAAGGGGAGTCTCTTCAAGGAAGTCCGGCAGTTCAGAGTGGTGAACAAAGGAGGGCGAACAGATCTCCGCTACTCAAGCGCGGCCTCCACTTGCGGGCAGAAGCAGAGCGCGAGTGCGAAAAAGGTGTGCAGTTTAACACAGCGAGGAAAAGCTACGGGCTACTGCAGGAGGGCGACCAGTTCCTAGCGTTGCTACTCACTGGTCCCCGATGCAGGCAGACCCAGGCTTCTCCGCGTCAGTTTCAGTGCTGGCAGGTACAGATACGAGCAGGGGACATCTCAGCATCGTGTAGATTCCGTGGCAGCAGAATCGAGTTGAGGATGTCCCAAACGCAGTGAACCTGCACAGATTGTTACCACAGCAGGGCAACGAAGCGGCCGTGTGTATTTCAGCCCAATGTAGACTTCTCATTTCAGACCTGGGAATGCCAAGTGTACGAATCGTGCGAGAGTGTCGAGGACTCGGAATACAGCAGCAACCTGACTGTTACACCATCCACTGATCACCTTACGCACACGAATACCCGTGCAGCCATTAAGCCCTCCATCTCAGGTCCTGATCTACCTTCCCCTTCTGGCCTCATGTCCTCACGCCCTCAAGCAGCACGGCAGCGGCGCACACGAGGGCATCTAACGCGCTATGGTCATACTCACCCATTGCAACGTTGGCAGCTGCCCTGGCGTCTCGTAGGAGACAGTCGACGGAGACGCCGGCTTTTTTCTTTGCTTCATCACGTCCCCAGGAAGAACCGGCAGCGTTTTTGAAAACTTGGGTCATGTGACAAGGAAACGTACTACATCAGTCACGTGATGGGGTCATGTGACACTCCTAGGCCCCTTCAAAACCGGAGAGGGAACGCTCATTCAGTGCTTCACAGCTGACCCAATCAGGCACTGTTAGGCGTCTTCCTGCCTCCACATCTTGATTCTGGACTACGGACTGTTCTTCTTGGATTCCTCTGTCAAGCCCTTGGATATTGTTTTGCTCTGTTTCAGGACCTTTGAACTGTGCTTTTGGATTCCTTTTGGATTACCCCTGGTTTCGACGAACTTGGCTGGCTTTTGACCTTGGAACTCTTAACGGACTGTTTTCAGATTTCCTCCTCCGTTACCTTTTGGAGTACCCTTTCCATACAGGTCTTGCAGTGCCTATTTCTACAACAATCTACGCCTACCCGCTGCCGCTTGCTACACTCTGCAGCCACATGGAACACCTTCTTTCTCATCTGTACTCTTCCCGTCCCAGACCCTTGGTAAGCCCTTTGATATTTGTTACCTCGCTATTCAGTGTATTGTTTGCCATTGTACTGACCCATTGCTTGCTTTACAGCGGAAGTTATTTGTATCTTTCTGAGTGGAACTTGTGGACAGAGGCCCCATAATCTTCACGACTATCAAGTCATAACAGACTGTGAAGCCGACAGGTCGTTCAGATTATGGAGGCATCGGCTGGGGACCCCGTGGCCGCTCTACTGCAAGCAGTTACTAACTTGAGCCGATATGGTTGCAGCCACCACAGCGTTACACCACCGCCTTGACTCCCTTCAGAGTGCTCGCCATCCCCTACCTCCTGATTCTGAATTTGGGGACCCCACACCTCCAACCGTCCTTCTGGCACCCCTTCCACCCCTTCCATCATCACACCAGTAATTGCTCCCACTGCTTTTCCTTTAGCACCCACTGAGAAATTCCAGAGAGACCCCAGGAAATTCCGTACATTTCTGAATCAATGTAAATTACATTTCCTTTGTAGACCTTCAGCGTTCCCTGATGCACCTGCCAAGGTGGCATTTTTGCTTTCCTATTTTTCTGGCGTCGCTGCCACATGGGCCAACCCATTACCTGAAAACAATCATCCAGCCCTTTATGACTTTGACCTGCTAGTGACTGAAATGTCTAGGGTTTTTGACACCAGACACAAAGCTCAATCCAGAGATTTGGAATTACTAGATCTCTCTCAGGGGAAAAGCACCCTTATAGAATACATAACATGATTCAACTAGTTAGCGGCAGAAACACCCTGGCCCGAAAACAAGAAGGCTGTAGTGTTTTACAGAGGTCTAAGGGGCTCCATTAAGGGCGCTTTGGCAGTGGTGCCGTCGCATCCGACTCAGTACTCTGATCTGGTTGATCTAATACTCCAGTTAGACGCTCGACGCACCGAGCGCAAGGCAGAAGTCAGATTCTCAGGTACACAGTTGTCGGTTTCTCCTGATGTAGCCAGCGAACCCATGCAAGTGGGTGGAATACGTAGCCCTATAACTATGACGGAACGAGAAAGGCAGAGAACCGACAAAGCTTGCTTTTATTGTGGACTTAATGGACATTACGTCAAGACTTGTGCACGCCGCCCAAAGCAAAAGAATCCAAGTTTTCCGACTGCTCGTCCCTGAATATGGGGGCCAGGACGAGTTCTCCACAGTCCCCCTCTTCTTCTCCTCCGGCATTTGGGCCTATTAGACCAGTCACAGTCCACGCCTTATTAAAGCCTACTCCTGACACAATGCACTCCGTTCAGATTATCATTGATTCCGGGGCCACTGGCTGCTTTATCGACATACAAATGGCTTATGCCTTGAACCTTCCACTAGTCACCAAGGAGTTTCTCGACCCTGTACAGGCTGTGGATGGGACTTCCCTTGCTTCTCGACCTATTTGACAACAGACTGCTCCCATGGAAGTAGTCATCCAGGAAACACATAGGGAAACACTTGCCTTTGACCTCATAACCACCCCTCAGTTTGGCATTATTCTCGGCATCCCTTGGTTAAAAAAACATAATCCGCTAATCAATTGGGGTACTGGCCAGTTCTGTTTTGAATCCGAAGTTTGTCAACACTTTTGTCTTATCAAGAGAGAGGAGGTAATCGATACACCTGCTGCAGCGTTGGGTGCAGTAGCACATCTGACTCTATCCGAGAGTGATGAACATCACTCTTCCACTTTGCACATGGTTGGTGCTGTCTTTACCAAAATATCTCCAGTTTATCACACATTTTTGTCAGTCTTCGACAAGGGCACCGCAGAGAGTTTACCTCCACACAGACCCTACGATTGCCCCATAGATCTGGTCCCTGACGCTCAGATCCCCAAGGGCCGAATCTATTCTTTATCACCAGTAGAGGATAAAGCCTCGAAAGAATACTTGCAGGAGGCATTACATTTAGGCCACATTCGGCCCTCCTCCTCACCTGCTGCATGCCCTATCTTCTTCGTTCCAAAGAAAGAGGGGGATCTTCACCCGTGTGTAGACTACAGACGTTTGAACGCCATCACTATCAAAGATAGATACCCCATACCTCTTATCTCTCCACTCTTGGATAGATTAACACACGCCTCTATCTACACCAAATTAGATCTCCGGGGAGCATACAATTTGATACGTGTCCGCAAAGGGGATGAGTGGAAGACGGCGTTTTGCACCCGACAGGGTTTATTTGAATACCTAGTAATGCCCTTCGGTTTGTGCAACGCCCCTGCCATCTTCCAAAGGTTTATGAATGAGGTTTTTGGAGACATTCTGGACAGTTATGTGGTGGTCTATTTGGAAGACATTCTGATCTTTTCCTCCTCTTTATACGAACACATCCTTCACGTTCAAGAAGTCCTATTCGTTTGCGCAAGAATGCGCTATTTGCCAAGCCTGAGAAGTGCCAGTTTCATACCAAAGAAGTAGAATTTATGGGTTTCCACATTTCACCGGGTGGGTTGACTATGAATCAGTCTAAAGTACGAGCCGTTTTCAAATGGCCGGTCCCGGTAAACTTGAAGTCTTTACAGTCTTTCCTGGGCTTTGCCAATTTTTATAGGCGGTTCATCCCTGGTTTTTCTACTATAGTGGCACCATTAACTAAATTGACCAGTCCACGTGCCCCATTTATCTGGACCCCCGAACATCAAGCCGCTTTTGAGTCCTTGAAATCTGCGTTTACATCAGCTCCGGTCCTACAACACCCGGATCCGGAGTTGCCATTCGTTGTCGAGGCAGACGCATCATCCTTTGCTTTGGGAGCGGTATTGTCACAACCCTGCCCAAACTCTGGTCATTTACACCCTGTAGCGTACCATTCACACAAGTTTACATCCACTGAGTCCCATTATACAGTTACCGAAAAGGAACTCCTGGCGATTAAAGACGCATTTCAGGTATGGAGGCACCATTTGATGGGGGCCAAACACCAAGTCACAGTTTTCACTGATCATAGGAATTTGCAGGATCTCGAATCTCTCAAATGCATCAACAGTCGTCAGGTGCGTTGGCACTTATTTTTCGCAGCCTATGACTTTGTTGTGAAACACCGTCCTGGTCAGTCCATGGTAAAGCAGACGCTCTATCCTGCTCTCCTGGAGGAGTGTCGCTTCCGGTCTTCCAGGAAACGGTGCTTGACCACGGGCAAGTAGTATGCTTATACACTCCTTCGCATCCTCTGTTGTCAGCCATACGCACATGGGTTTCCCAACATCCACAACAGTTAGCAGAATGGGATCCCGTTTATCACAATGGTCTACCTTTTGTTCACAACAGGCTGTTCCTACCCTCTAGTGACACTCGAAACCTAGCTATGGAATGGTCTCATGATGCTGCCATCCATGGCCACCCAGGACAACAGCGTACTCTGGATCTACTTAAACGCTGGTGCTGGTGGCCTTCGATGCGGCATGACGTTGAGAATTATGTCAACACATGCTCAGTGTGTGCCCAGTGTAAGTCCAATAGGGGCCGCCCCTTGGGTCTTTTACACCCCTTGCCGATTCCCCCCAGACCCTGGCATAACCTTACAGTGGATTTTGTGACTGATCTCCCTCGTTCACAGGGTTATGATACAGTGTGGGTTGTAGCAGACGCCTACACAAAGATGGCTCGCTTTATTCCTTGTTCTGGTATACCCTCTGCACCTACATTGGCAAACCTGTTTTTCAAGTCCATTGTTTGTTTGTTTGGGCTCCCTACGGTGTTGGTTTCTGACAGAGGTTCACAATTCACGTCCCGTTTCTGGCGTGCGCTCACTAAATTATTGGGTATCGATGCACAATTTTCCTCTGCTTACCATCCGGAAACCGACGGCCAGACAGAAAGGGTAAATCAGGCCATGGAACAATATTTACACTGTCTTTCACTACAACATCAGAAATCATGGGTACACCTGCTACATCTCGCTGAATTCGCCCATAACAACTCCTTGCACTCTTCTACCGGCTTTTCTCCATTCTACTCCCTTTATGGCCAACAGGCCCGCACATTGCCCATTCCCGATTATGTATCCTCTTGTGCTCCTGCTGTCTCATCTTGTGTTCGCGGCTTGGCCATGGTTCATGCCCAGATTCTTGCCCATCTGCAGGAAGCTCAGTTGGCCATGAAAGCTTCAGCCGATAAGAAACGGGTTGCTGCTCCTGTTTACTGTGTGGGGAACCGAGTTTGGCTGTCGTCCCGCTATCTACATTTGCCTGGCTGTCGCAAATTGCTTCCCAAGTTTGTTGGTCCTTTTCGGGTGTCTGGTGTCCTGAGTCCTGTGGCTTTTCGCCCATCCCTTTCTTTAACTTGGAAGGTTCATCCAGTTTTTCATATTTCCCACCTGAAACCATGCCCTGGTCCTACGCGCCTGGTCTCTCGCCCTGCTCCTGTATCACTGGATGATCGTGATGTTTACGAGGTTGGGGGTATTCTGGGCTCTCGTCTCTTCAGGGGGCAGCTCCAGTACGTTGTGGATTGGTTCGGTTACGGTCCTGAGGAGCGCTCTTGGGTTCCTGCCCGGGATGTGCATGCCCCTCGTTTGGTGACCCAGTTTCATAGGGATGTTCCTGCTTGCCCACGGGGTCGTGGGCCTTTGGGGGGGGGGCTCTGTTACACCATCCACTGGTCACCTTACGCACACGAATACCCGTGCAGCCACTAAGCCCTCCATCTCAGGTCCTGATCTGCCTTCCCCTTCTGACCTCATGTCCTCACTCCCTTAAGCAGCACAGCAGCGGCGCACACAAGGGCATCTAACGCGCTATGGTCATACTCACCCATTGCAACGTTGGCAGCTGCCCTGGTGTCTTGGAGACAGTCGACGGAGACGCCTGCTTTTTTCTTTGCTTCATCGCGCCCCCAGGAAGAACCGGCAGCGTTTTTGAAAACTTGGGTCATGTGACAAGGAAACGTACTACATCATCGGTCACGTGATGGGGTCATGTGACACTCCTAGGCCCCTTCAAAACCGGAGAGGGAACGCTCATTCAGTGCTTCACAGCTGACCCAATCGGGCACAGTTCGGCGTCTTCCTGCCTCCACATCTTGATTCTGGACTACAGACTGTTCTTCTTGGATTCCTCTGTCAAGCCCTTGGATACTGTTTTGCTCTGCTGTTTCAGGACCTTTGAACTGTGTTTTTGGATTCCTTTTGGATTAACCCTGGTTTCGACGAACTTGGCTGGCCTTTGATCTTGGAACTCTTAACTGACTGTTTTCGGATTTCCTCCTCTGTTACCTTTTGGAGTACCCTTTCCATACAGGTCTTGCAGTGCCTATTTCTACAACAATCTACGCCTACCCGCTGCTGCTTGCTACACTCTGCAGCCACACGGAACACCTTCTTTCTCATCTGTACTCTTGCCGTCCCCAGACTCTTGGTAAACCCATTGATATTTGTTACCTCGCTAGTCAGTGTATTGTTTGCCATTGTACTGACCCATTGCTTGCTTTACAGCGGTCGAGGGGTCACTAGTGTTCCTGGTTCCTGGCGTTCTTTGGCACTCAAGAAACCTGTGGCCTCAAGGATCGCTCAAGAAGTTATTTGTATCTTTCTGAGTGGAACTTGTGGACAGAGGCCCCATAATCTTCATGACCATCAAGTCATAACACTGACGGCGGTTACAGAGCAAGACTCCTGGGTAGGCTAGTCAGTCACCTGGATGGCCCAGAGACACTTCCGAAGGCTTATGTGCAGGATATGGTGAAGATGCCGAGAATAGTTGTTCCCACTATTCCAAAGGGTCAAAGTACCAGTACAGGCCTTCTCGTTCGATCATAGGTAGAAAGGGTTTCACAAAGCGACAGCAGTGCAGAGGAGCAGTCCTTCAGCGGGTCACCAGCGATTCCTCGGTTCAGCCTCTTAGTTGCAGGATACTTGGCTCCTGTATCCCTTTGTTCGTGAGAACTCAGGAGATCGACATGGTAGTGGCGTTTACAGCCTCCTCTTATTCACGGTTCCCTTCGCGCCAAAACGGAGAGGACCCAATGGGAGATCTGCTCACAAAACACTCACACCATACGTGGACCTATCGCGGACCACGGTGGTCCCAGGCATTCAAGACACACTAGACTCTCTGGCACCCAGGATGTGTATTGGGACCAGACATCCCAGCCCACATCCTGGAGGCACACACAAGGCCTGTAGAAGCCCGCGAAAGCATCTGTGTTTCGCGGGAAAGTACATGCCCAAATAGAGGCCCCGGGTCGGCTCGACCTGGGGAAGGTGAAGGGGGCAAGACGGTCAGCGGGCAGAACAAAGAGCCTTGTGGTCTGGCCATTTTGGAAGCCAGGCCACCATTTTGGGCTAAGCGCGAGAAACGCGCTTAAACCGCCAAAAGGAACTCAAAACACAAAGAAATGATCGCTGCCACCAGTCCCGTCCGTGATTCACTTGCACCGTTCGTTAACAATCCAAAGAGAGTGTCTAGGGCCTGTAGAAGACTAGAGACACAAGAGAGCAGTAACTTAGCTTACAGTGCCCTCTTGCGTCATGTTGCGCGAAAGCTGCAACATGATAAAAGAACTACGGAAAACAACGTTTCCCGGTACTGACTGTCTTAAGGGCATGTCAGTTTCCCCGTAAGAATGGAGCGAAAGCCCAGAGGAGTGCGGCAGAAGGCTGCACTTCTCTGGCAAAGTCTAGATCACGGTGAAAACAACAGCAAAAGGTTTAGGGGTTGCCACATGGAAGGAAAATTACCCACAATTAAGAAATCTTTCGTAACAATATTCATGCTCAGCAGTCATGCTCACATGCTCACCATCAGCAAACGCAGGTATTTACCCTCTTGCCCGTTGCCTTCCTGTCTGGAGGCTTATCAATCCTGCCCTGAACCAAGGGACGGAAGGCCTCGAGGAAGACTCTCCTTAGCATCTAGCACCATGGCCTTCTGAAGGTCCACCAGATGGGCTGGGATAATGGCTGCTGAGAACTCGGTTTGGGGTCATTGGAAAGTGTTCAACTGAGACAAGTCAGGGGTCCAGAGTGATCTGCCCCATGTTTGGACGTGCAAGAAGCTAACGGAAGGATGATGCCCGATAAGGGGCATTCTCTTCCGTATGATCTGGTCAGAAACCTAGCGAGAACCAGATAATCCCTTGCTGAATTACTGCTGCTTCCGACTCTAGCTTCTCGGGCAGTTACGTCTTGCCTTGCGGTTCAGAAGCCACAAAAGCCCTGCTAAACCCTGCCTCTTCTGGCATTGGACAGAGTGGATGAGGTCTACAATCGCTTTGCTGGGTTTCGGTGGAAACGACCATAAATGGTTCTATTTCACATGTATTGAACTCATCTGCAGTGTAGGGGGCAAGCATATCTTTCCCTTCGAAGAGGTGCAAGGCTTTCTCCTGAGCGTCCAGCAGCACACATGAGGAAAGCTCCTTTGCTCAACACAACTTGCCGCAGATGATGGGGGCAGTCACTGGTTCTTCTAAGACGGGCAACTGCCACTCTCTTTTGCTATAGGGAATCCTTTCCGCGTTGGTTAATGCATAGGTTTCTAGCAGCATTCCAACAAATACCCTCTTGTGGCGTGGCGTTGACTTGTGATCCCTCAGGAAGGCAAGATAGATCCAAGTGGAATCCTAAGTGTTTCCCGCAACCACTGCAGAAGGGTCCTCCACATGCAGTGGTGTCTAGCGAGTATTGGCTGGGTTTCTTCAGGTTCCTTCCGTCCAGAGACCAGGCCGTGCATCCATGTCTGTAGATCCGACCGGCGCAGACTGGTTCCGTCTGCCAGACTGTTCATGAGTCCGGCAAGACGTAAGGAGATGGCCACAGTACTCATGGCTGGTACAAGACATGGCTGCACTGGCCTCATGCTCATGGGGGCATCACAGCCCAATCCGTAATGAGCAGAGTGCTGTGTGCCCGACAAAGCTCCTCCAGCAGCAGGCCTGGCAAATACCCTTTTCAGCCATCTCCCTGCTATCAGCAAAGCATGTAAATGGGCAGGTCTTTCTGAGTCGGAGAACGGAAGCAGGCACAGTAGTGCGTGTTCATTGGGGTACTGCATATCTGGGCAGGACCAGTAGCGCAGGCAGCTTTCGGTGCCAATGGGGGCAGATAATAGGGCACCAGTGGGAGGCTGGGGGAACACTGGGCATGAAACTAGGCACCAGGGGGAGTCGAGGGGTGTTGGGGGGCAGCCACCGCCCTCCCTGGCCCCGCCACTGGCAAGGACCCCTATTAGGTGTCTATGTTTTGCTGATTAGACGGGATGGCACATTTACACCGTAAAGCGACACAAAGGTATCATTAGCTACCAAAATATGTTTCTTCCCTAGAGACAATTAGACAGCCACAAAATAACCCCACTCCTTTTTAGACTCTCTAGTTTACTTCCAGAATTTCTGCTCGTTTGATATGAACATGAAAGTTTGTCATTTTGGGAGCTTCTAATTTTCGTTAAATCATGCATAACAAAAAGCTGCAGGTGTATGTTAAATGATGGGTGCAGGCAGGTGACCGTATCTCACAGTTTATTTTGCTTGTATTTAGAGTCAAAGTACATCTGCAAAACACAGGGGAGATTGTTTAGGCCCATGTTACTCTGCATTCTGGCACGTGTAGTGTCCATTCAAGGAAGTGAAAATAAAACTACAAACACTTGTATTCCCTTTGCTCGACAGATTTCTATGATGATTTATATATTTACCACATTGGGTTTTTGTGTTTTGTGCGATTCAAGTCTTCTCTAAAAAAAATAGGTATTATTGTAGCCTTTAAAAGCCAAACATTAGCACATATTTCTTACAAACTAGATGTGGTGAATTGTCTAAATTTCAGACTGCATTAACAAGAGGTGTTGGAGCCCCTTGACTGAGAACGAACCTGGTTCAAATACCCTGTTCTATGGAAATGCATCCGCTCAGGAGGGTCTACTGCCACGTTTTAGCTCACTACCCTTCACAGAGGCGAGATATCCCTTTGCAGATCAGCCTGGTCCCACCCACAAGGGTAGTCCAGCACTGAAAAAATGCTAGGCAATTCTGAACAAGAGCACTTGTGCTCAAATCCCAACGTTAGCACTTAACTAAACTATGTGATCGTGGTTTAATAGATTACAATGTTACTCAATAATACATGATGGTGACCTTTCACATACTACACAGAGTGTTGCAATGAAATGTTCCATGATGCACTGGAGGAGCAAAGACTGACGTCACTCCCTGTCATTCCCTGTGATATTACTTCTGTTAGGTTAACAAATATGCTAATTAGGCGGCCCACACAGGCCGTTTGCCTTATAGGTCCTTGCCAATCAAACCACCGGCCCTGGTAGCACCCACCCAGGGTCTTTATGCCAAGTAAGCCAGCCCATGGGCAACATCCTCTATAGAGCTGGGGGAGCCAGGGCCGAGCCTGGGGGTCAGGCCTGACTCTAGGAGCCCACCCACGGGTCGAGTCCATGAAATCCCTGGTTTCCCCAGAAAAAGTAAAGAAGATTAACGCGGCCCTGGCAAGCCACCATCAGGGCACGTTTATTTTATTTGTTCATATATGGCCATCGTGCGGGCAAAATGGAAAGAAATGGGCATATATGAACAAAAAAGGAAAGAATTGGCCTTTTTTTCACATGGTCAAATGTGAAGAAATATAAAAAAAATAAAAAATCCTGCTGACTTTTAGGGTCATCACGAGTTGGGCGGTAATCCTTAAATGCGGCGGGAACGCTATTAAGCCGCATTGAAGGGTCTGCCAAATCACGGGTTCAGCAGTATTTACCCCCAGCTCTGAGCTGGGGGGGGGGGGGGAGGTCTGTCAGTGATACCGCCAACGGTAATCGCGTTGAAAATTCCCCATTGGGTCCAATGGGAAATGGGCCAGGACCGTTCCGCCAAAGCCGTGATCTGGCGCCAATAGCGCCAGACCGGGTGACGGTAGCACTATTAGCACGGGCGGTATCCCGGTGGAAATATCTCTGGGATACTGCCCAACTCGTGATGAGGCCCTTTGTATAAAGCCCGTCTCCAGGCGTGTCTGAACGTGTTAGGTTCATAGAGTAGGCCCAGAACATGCCTACATTTGCTCAGCGAATCATGCTTTCATTTTTTTCTGTTTCCATCATTCAGTTTGGACCCTTGTGTTCAGGCTACTTTTCCACAATTCACATTTAAAAATGTTCAGGTTCATTTTTCGAGTTCTTAATAGAATTGCCTGCTTAATGCACTTGAACTTTTTTTTTCATACATGTATTTTCTGCACGGCAAACCTTTTGCATGTGTGGTCCGTTCTTATTTTCTTTCGGATATTGCCTGGATTATTTGAGCTCTGAACAAACTAAGCGTCAAAATAGGGGAAACAAGAGCCCGGCTTCGCCGCAAAATGGGACTTCCAAGCCTTCTCATGGAAGCTCTTACGCTGATCTCACAGGGGGCCACCACCCAGAACGCAGGACTCCACTTAGCCACTCAAGTGACCTGGGGGCCAGAGGAGGGCTTGGCCAGCAACCTACCTGTAGTCGTGCATTGCCTTCCTTCGCCTCACCTCCTTGCCAGGAAGCTTTGCCATGCCCCCGCCCACACTACTAGAAAGTAAAGTGGGCATACATGAAACTAATGGTAATGGCCCAAAATTTCGCCCTCAGAATTCCAACTCCTGAAATTCTGACTTTCTTTTTTTTCGACCCCCACCACCCGTTACACCACATATATATGTTGGCGGGGTATGGGATATAATAGTAGTATGTGGGGCTGCGGGGGTCTCCCCCCTCATATGCATGTGGTGTAAAGGGGGCTTTAAAAAAAAAAGCCTGCATTTTCGGCTGTCGGAATTCTGGGGGTCGTAGTGATCACATAGATCCAAACTAATAGACCAGAGTTCTAACTACATCTCATCAAACTGTGGGATCGTGGGTAAATCAATTATTCCAGGTCCGCATTTCCAATTTCTTTCAAAATGTAAAGTGTTGCTACATTAATTGAACCTGGCAGTAAGTGACCCATAAAAACGAGACATGTAAATATATTGGCAGGGTGCAGCTTCATGCAACAGACTTGAAGGCTCATTGCGACATCAGTGGTTGGCCAGCAGAAGGAGTGTGCGCTGCAGCCGGTGTCGAGAAGCGTCGTTATCAACAGGCCTCACTCAACTAGGGCCCCCCACAACGCCAGAAGGACTTACCAACAGGCACCTCCAAAATGATGTCCGGCGTCTTGTCGTACCCCTTAGCCCTCAACTGGTCTTCCTCTGCATGGGGAAAAAACGGGCATCATAATGCGGGCGTGTTGCACATGCATCGTTTGTGAACATTTAAAATAAAGGGCATTGATACAAGAATAACCCAACCATACTTGCCACCACACCCCCAAACCAGTCAGGAGAAGAGAGCGCTGGATTTCCTTTGCGTTCTGGATTTCTCCATTAAAAATCGAGAACTACGAGTCCCAGAATCCAAAGTAAAAAACATGCATATCCAAAATGCAGGGGTGGAAATTAAGATTGGATAAGCAAGAGGTAAAAGCAGCTCCTGGTTATCCAGTGACCAGGATCTAGGGCACAGCATTCCACAGATCTGAACTTCCACATCAGATGGAAACCTATCACTGTCCTTTAGTTGTGACCCATTAAGCTGTACGTGTTGTATATGTGCCTACATCTTTATGTATAGATTGCCCCAAACACACACATTTAAATTCATATAAGTGTGTTTGCTCAGCATTAGTTGCCCTGAGGAGCCAAAGGTAGCTTCTGGTGGCTGTTGGTCTCAAGCTAAACAGGCTCTTCTAAGCTACAAGTAGGAGCTAAATAGTTCCCAGCGCCCCTCAATTTCGAACCCTACAAATGGAATGGGGCATGATGACATGTATGCCCACGTGCTATTTCAGACCCGGACACGTGTACTGCAGGGGGGAGGTTGACAGATCTTGCAACAGGCCCACTAAAGCTCCTATGAGTTCTAGTATTTCTATTGCTGTTCTGTGCCACACAACAGGCTACTCAAATTTCCAGATGTTTTCGACATGTTCTATGGCCCCTCATCTCGGACTATTCTGGCTAGGGATGATGTAATATGTAGTGCTAAGCATCTGAAATCCTACGGTTGAAGACCCCCTAGGATACTAACCCCTTAAGTCCGAAGGGAGAGTACGTTAATAGCCATTCAGAGCCCCAGATGTCAATGGAAAGGGCAGGAGGGCAGTGTGGAAGCCCTGTTAGTAGACAGGCAGACTGGAAGCTAACAACTATCTGTAAGGCTGTCTTGCAACTGTGCACAGGACATGTAGGTTTGGTGGAGGGGAGACACCCTCATCCCTTCCTGGACCGCGGTAGCCGTCCTGTGTGATGGCGAGTGATACTTTACTTGCAAGAGGCCCTCCCTCCAGAAATCTCCCTTAATGCAATTCCTCTGAATTGGATAATGCCTCTTCTGAGCGCATTAAGCTGTATTGGGTTCATGGAAGCAGGCCGCTCCTCTGCAAACGTGACCTGAAAGCGTGTGAAAACTCCTGTGATCCTCTGAGTAGACCAACACGACTTACAACACGTAGACGTAGTTCCCCAACTGATACGTTAACACACAACCTCTCTGCACAAATCTATCTTATCACCATCTTAGGTTTTCTCCAGGGCCAACATAGTAGAGAACAATGTTAAGCTACTTCAGGGTCGCAGTTATTGATCCCAAAGTTTGCCAGAGAGAGAGAGAAAATCCAAAGAAGGCTCGATGAAAATGAGAAGAAACTGGCAGTATAAGGAACACCTTGAGTAGGAAACTCCCAGCCTCCCAAGGCACCTTGTAACACGGTCCGCCCACATGGAGGCCATTCTGAACCAGAGTGCAATGTAGAAGGGCAATGTCAATAAGGGAGGCCCAATGGCCACTGCTGCAAATTACAGTAATAATAATAATAATAATTCGGCATTTATATAGCGCTACGAACCCTCAAGTATCTGAGCGCTGCTTATTATTACCCATGGTGTGTGGTGCTCATTTATCGACCTTGGAAGGATGAAAGGCTGAGTTTGGCCCCTCCGGGATTTGAACCTGCATTAGCAGACTCTGCACCGATGTCAAAGCAAGCGCTCTACTCGCTGTGCCACTTGACAGAGGTCATAAGATACTGGCACTATAGGCTTCAGTGAGCCAGTTTGCAAGACATTTTCCCCAGCAATCTCCAAGAGGCACCATTCAAGGTGTGCAAGAGATTTGGGTGGAAACAAAGTGACCTACCATATGTGGTGTCCTGCTCTCGGGGCACCGGAGCAGGACACACCAGATATCTGGATCACCCGGTTAGACAAACAGTCTGTCCTGGGCACAGGGTCCAAGACACTGTTGCTGGGGTGTACCCAACAGGTTCACATTCATGCAACATAGCGGGCTGGCTCACGGGCACATGAGCCAGCTCGTGGGGTGGTGGGGGCACCCACCATACTTGGTTGCAGGGGTCACCAGGATGGGTTGTGATCACACAGACCAGGACAATGGCCTAGGGCACACAGGCTATTGGAGCCGGAGTTGCCCAGCAGGCGCTGCGGCGTGTGCAGACAGAGCTGCCCAGCAGGGCTCTTTTGCACTCTAGCGATCAAGGCATCATGGGCAGCGTTGCCCAGTAGGGGCACTGTCCGGGCACAGGACCCTGCAGCAGCAGGCCCTCTGCATGCCACGCAGCGCCAGCATCAGGCTACAGTAATAAACAGCAGGCAGGAGTCAGGTGGCATAAACTGACGAGCCGGAACTGGCTCGTCCCTTTTATAATTCACGTCACATGGTCGCCACCATGTGACCCTAGCACGAGCCCTGGGAGATACCATGCTCCCAGGAGGGGTGACACACCACACCGTAGAAGCATTAATCAGTCATGCGATGTAAGTGAACTGAAATAGCACATCCAATCCATCTTGTCTCTCAATAGGCAACAGATACAGCATTTTGGTGGTGGAGGAAGCCCTGCAATATGAGACAAGAAGGGCATTTAAAACCCCAAAGACTATCATAGAAGGGATCACAAGAGCTGGCACAAAACTGAGGAGGAATGTGACAATTTCATGTAGCAAGGATAAAAGCGGGAAGGATACACCCGGCAAGGATACATGTGGCAAGGATACAAGCGGGAAGGATACACCCGGCAAGGATACACCCGGCAAGGATACACGCGGCAAGGAAACACGCGGCAAGGAAACACGCGGCAAGGAAACACGCGGCAAGGAAACACGCGGCAAGGAAACACAACCTTTTTATGCATAACGGTGAAAGGAAATGCTGGCAGGAATGTGAAGTTGAAGTCTGAAGGGTGACATGTAGCAGACGACCAGGAAAAAGAAGAATTTTTTTACAATAACAGTATTTAGAAATCAGCATAACCTCTATATTAGTGATGGCGCCATGTGCACAGGGCATAGGAACTGTGAGGCGCAGCGCAGGAGCAATGGCAAAACAATATGGCAGGGTCAATGGAAAGAGCAAGTGCAATGCAACGGTTCATAGGAGACATAACCAGGAGAAGGGAAGAGGGTCTCCATTACAATGAGGTTTATAAGAATTGGGAGCCAGCTTGAGTGCACCAGAAATCAGTTTTGAGACGGCATGCAAGGGGAATTGGGCGGGTTTTTCTCCCAATCAGAAATAACAAAAAAGGCACAGCATCAAAAAACACCCACAAATAATTAAGACATCTACAGAAATTGAAAACGGGTAAACTGCGAAATAATTACAGATGTAATTAATCCAACAAAATGAGTTAAAACCAATACATAAAATACAAATGCGGAATAATGCAGAAAAAGGAAATTGAGAAATAATAACTGAAAAAGACATGGTTTTAAAAATAAATGATCACATGGAACCACATCTGTGGGTCTAGAATCTTCAAAATGTACAGTCAGAAAACAGGCGAGACCCGCGGGTTTCTGGAATCCCCCCCTCCATGCACCGCTGTAGAAAGAGGACTCTTAGACCAAGGACGGCCGCTGCGCTGTCCGTGGTGCTGAATGACACAGCCCAGCATTGGTGCATTCAGTAGCCGCCTCTGTGCACCGCTGCAGAAAGAGGACTCTTAGACCAAGGACGGCCGCTGCGCTGTCCGTGGTGCTGAATGACACAGCCCAGCATTGGTGCATTCAGTAGCCGCCTCTGTGCACCGCTGCAGAAAGAGGACTCTTAGACCAAGGACGGCCGCTGCGCTGTCCGTGGTGCTGAATGACACAGCCCAGCATTGGTGCATTCAGTAGCCGCCTCTGTGCACCGCTGCAGAAAGAGGACTCTTAGACCAAGGACGGCCGCTGCGCTGTCCGTGGTGCTGAATGACACAGCCCAGCATTGGTGCATTCAGTAGCCGCCTCTGTGCACCGCTGCAGAAAGAGGACTCTTAGACCAAAGACGGCCATTGCGCTGTCCGTGGTGCTGAACTGACACAGACCAGCATTCGTGCATTCAGTAGCATTGGCCCTGTACTCTTCTATGACCTTGTGGAGCACGTTTTTTGTGGAACCCGTTTACGTTCATAACTACAAAAGAGTTAGGGTAAAAGACGTCTATTTGTTTCTTTATGGGAATACGTTTTTACTGTAGTAATAATTATAATTTTATTTTTTTCGGTAGAAAATAACAGACTGAGATTTATATTAATCGATCTTGGTAATACTATTTTTTTGTTTGGGCTGTTAAAAGCCGAAAGTATTGCATTAGAAGACAGATGGGGAGAAATGATATATGAGGAGGTACGCAGAGCCTGTAGGGGTTGTTTGGTTATTTGCCCACCCATTGACTGCCTATGGCCAATGCTAATCCCTATGGCCATTCCCACCCAGTCCCTGCCCCTCACCGTCCAGAACACCTCCTCCTGGCGCCTCACTGAGCAGCTTTAAGCACCCTTACTTCAAACTTTGCACTCAAAGTGCCTGCCAGGGTTTTTTCAAAGCACTCTTCTGAGAGCTAATGACTTAATTGGAGCAGGAATCGCGCTACTGGTGCAATAAAAAAAAATCTTAACCCGGCCTGCCTTCAGCCACTCGATCATAAGCACTCTGCGCGTCCTTCCCTGAAGGCCTGTTAAAACAAGCATTGGCAAATCAAACAATTTGGGCTTGTGTACAAGTTTTAGGCATTTTCCGGGCGCTACTATAAGATGCCCAGGTACTTGCACCATTTTGCAGCTGCCAGCATCAAAAACCAGTTAATACCACCACGGCAGTGTCTGACAAATGCCTTTCTTCAGAGCCAACCTTTGCAGAGATGGTACCCAAACCACTGGAAAAAGAAAAAGCTTGGTGGGTGACCTCTACAACTATAAGGATCAGGAGAAAGTTTAACACCACACTGGAATGTTCTAGAGAAGCGTTCTAGGATGATTTCAAAACAACTTTGCTTGGTGTGGTCTTTTCAGCTTGGGATTGTTCCTGCCAACAGTGTACATGCATATAGTTGGTCCCTTGATTCAGGGGCAGGCATGGGCATTAACAGGCCGGCAGCCGGTTCCTGGTGCCCAGGGCAGACACCAGCTTTGCCTGCCTCTGAACCCTTGGATTAATGTTCTTGGTACTCGGTTGGGTCGCAGGCAAAGGAATAGCAAGCAAGGAAATAACAAAATCAGCCCGCTCATCTACGTACTATGTGGGAGGTACCCGGCATGTAGAGGAGTGACACTTGCTTGCACCAGTAGTGAACAGAGGGTAGCTGGCAGAGGGCAGCTGGTAGACAGTGGGCATCAGAAGTACTGAAGTAATGGGGTCCAAGGAACAGGAGAGAAGGGTTTAGGCGAGGCAGAGCGGGCAACGAGGAAGAGAAATGCCCATTGGCACATTGTGAGAAAGTGCAAGGAACCTGGGTGTACAGGTGCTGATTTCAGCCTACGTTTCCCCAGCATCCTGATTGGAGTGTTAACTCTCCGAGGATGTTAAAAATTGATAACAAATAGTTCAATAACCATCTCTGCAATTCCAGTCTCCAACGGAAGGATGGCTGGGGCGGCTTGACTTGTAAGTCATGACAGGAATGGGGATGGAGGGTGGAAGGGTTAGAAAAGGGTGGCATAAAGGGGGCAGATGTAATAAAGAGATGCAAGGCCCCAATAAACGCTACCAAAACCAAGAACTACAGGGACAATCACCTCTCATAGAAGGACCTCCTGCTCCCGCTGCACCCCCAAGCCCCAGTGTTAACCAGTAATCGGAATAAACCCTCCAGATAACCACTGTTTCTTTGGGTCCCTGGGAGCCCTGGGGTCCCAATTGTCATATACCTCCCTCCCTCTCTCCCCTTCCTTATCTTCTTCAAAAACGTAATGGCTTCATGAGACACCAGATGCCAAGCCAGTCTGCATTCTGGGGGCTCCCTCCTCATAGCACCAATTTCTTCTGAATGTCAATTGGTCGTAAGCGGGAGGTGAATCCTGCATTTTTCTTCCAAGAATTGGCAGAATAACCACTAGGTACTTCTGCAGGTGGTAATTGATCCACAAATACTCATGAATGGGGACTAACAATACCTACTACAAGTTTTGGATATAGAAAACATTTATTTGGGGAACCGTCACTTCTTAAGGGGGACGGAGGGGGGGCGCCAGGTTGCACAACACAGTATCTCTGTATAGAACCCAGTCCGAACCATTTGCATAAAAGCAAAAACATTGGGATCATAATGTCCACAAATGTAAATGTTAAACATGTCATATAATGATTCAGTAAGAAAATCTTTTAAACGAATAATGAAGTCTTCTGTTTTGATTGGTCACAATATCCACTCTGATAAAGAGAGGTCTGTAAATTGCAGCCAACAAACCAAAAGAGAGACGTGGGGAATTATTGCGACAACAGGATTCGTCCCCAAGGAAATGCTGTGGACATTCAAAGACTGCAGAACCCCATTGTCTCAGTGTTCTCTCTTCTTACCCTGGACACCACACTTCCAGTTCATACAACAAATAAAGAACAGTAGAACATTACAATATCCTCATTATAATACATTACATTTTCTTCAAAAATATACACAAGATAAAAGGAACAAGTTACTTACCTGTAACTGTTGTTCTCCAGCATGGGTCTGGCATGGATTCACATGCTCATGAATATTCCCCGTCGTCAGGCTGGGAATCCTCGGTAAAGAAAAAATCAGTATCAGTTTCGTTTCTGATCTGTCTTTCGTAGTAGTAACCAATCACTGATCTCTGCGTCATACTGACCACAGCCAATGACTGCCATCTCCCTAAGCCCCGCCTCTGGCAGCCATCTTCAGATTTTGGTAGCACGTGAAGTGGCAGTATGACCAAGTGAAGAGCCGCAGAGGGGTAGGCGGGAGGGTTCGCATGTGAATCCATGCCAGACCCATGCTGGAGAACAACAGTTACAGGTAAGTAACTTGTTCCTTCTCCAGCATGGGGTCTGGCATGGATTCACATGCTCATGAATAAAGAATACATAGCAGTACACACATGCACAACCACGGGAGGTGGAAAAGGCTCAACATTAAGCATTACATCAAACTCAACATTAAGCAATTCTTACCTCCTCACCAAGCTCACCTTAGGCGAACAGGTTGCGCAGCACTGCTTGGCCGACCCTGGACTCCTCCCTGGAATCCCGATCGACGCAATAGAATTTCGTGAAGGTGTGCGTCGACCTCCACGTAGCAGCCCTGCAGATGTCCAGCAAGGGCACACCAGATAGGAACGCCGTGGTAGCTGCGATCGCTCTGGTGGAATGGGCTCTCGGACGGCCAGGCAGCGGTCGGTTTGCCAACCGATGACAGTACATGATACAGCCGGAGAGCCATCTGGAAATGGAAGCCTTCGAGAGAGCCTTCCCCTGATTGACACGTCCAAAGTTCACAAAGAGTTGTGACGTTTTCCGAAAACACTTTGTGCGGTCCACGTAGAACTTCAGCGCTCTAGCCACATCCAGCGAGTGCAAAGTCCTTTCAGCCGGCGACTAAGGCGACGGGAAGAAAACAGGCAACATCAAGGGTTTGTTGAGGTGGAAGTCCGAAGGTACCTTGGGCATGAAGGAGGGGTGCGTCCTGAGCACTACCCTCGTGTCGTGAAAAGTCAAGTACGGGGCCTTGCAGGAAAGGGCCTGGATCTCTCCCACCCGTCGTGTGGAGGTGATGGCCACAAGAAACGCTGTTTTCCACGACAAGAACTTCAACGGAGCCGAGTGCAGAGGCTCGAACGGAGGTCCCATGAGCTTGGTCAGCACCACGTTGAGCTCCCACGCCGGGGCCAGAGCCTTCACCGGCGGGAACGATCTGAACAGTCCCTTCATGAACTCTTTCACCAGACGATGAGACCACAAAGACGTCCGCCCCGTGGTTCTGGTGTATCGGGAGATCGCAGCAAGATGAATGTTGATGGACGCGTGCGCCAGTCCAGCCTTGGCCAGCGTCAGTAGGTACGGCAGTACTTGGGGAGCCGTAATCCGTAGAGGGTTAATCTTCTGTGCGTGGCACCAGACAGAGAACCTCTTCCATTTGTGTCCGTAGCATTTAAGAGTTGAGGACGCCCTGGCCTTTGCAAGAACCTCTCTGCAGTCGGCCGGTATGTCGTATCCTCCAAACTTTAATGCTGCAGGAGCCAGGCCTGCAAGCTCAGCGACTTCGGGTCGTGATGGAGGATGGCGCCTCCTTCCCTGGAGAGAAGATCCGCGTCCACTGGCAGCTTGATTGACAGGGACGCTGACAAGTCCAGAAGGTCCGGGAACCATATCTGCCTCGGCCACGCAGGTGCGACGAGGATCATCCTGCACCGTGACCTCTTGAGCTGGTTGATGAGCCGGATCAGCAATGGCAATGTAAATTAGCCCTGCTATCTGCGCAGGGAATATTAATTCTATTAAAGACTAAGGAGGCGAGCATTATGCTTCATCTTCATTTATTTCTACTCTTCAGCAGTTCAACAAACACATATAAACCATGAAAAGTGTGAAACCAACTTTTTTTTTTTTTTAAAACTACAACATCCCTGAGTCTCTGTAGTCCATGCCCTTTCCACCAGTCACAACCCACTTCCTGTGCTTGGACTCCTCCTCTGCTTTTACTCGCTCTGATAGTCGCTCAAGTCCATTAACTGATCCTCGCCAACGGTGCGAAGGCTCTTCTGAACTTTAAACTCAACTGCCGGTGCACTCCCGGTCTCCTGATACTCTCGGCTACGACACTGTCTTCAGCTATTCTTCTGATCTTCCCCTATGAAAACAGAATAGGAAATCTTAGGGTAGTGCGTATGTAGTGTACTCACTCATATAATGCATCGACATTTTATATAGTACATTACTCGGGAGGGAATTTAATACTCGCCTCCTTAGTCTTTAATAGAATTAATACTCCCTGCGCAGATAGCAGGGGTAATCTACATTCTATGACAAGACTGGAGGCGAGCATTATGCTTGTTCAAAGCTTCCCCAACACTGTACTAGCCAGACTCTCTGTTGGCTTAAAGTAAAACTCTTTAAATGTACGATCGCTTGACCAGTCTGCTGCTAGCATTATTTCACTCAAGGGCACTCCCGCTCTCGCGGCTGACGATGCCATTGCATCTCTCACCGAATGAGCTCCATACGCGTCCACATTCACACCAGCTGCATGCATGACCTCTTTTACCCATCTAGCTATGGTAGCTGATGCCACTGCGTGATAGGGTTTCCTGCACGCTATTAACAACTGGGTAGTATTAGCTGCTCTATTCTCTGCCGTTCTGCTCTCGTATTCTTTAATACATCGTGCTACGCACCATTTCGAATTGTTCGGAAAATAAGGATAATGCACTGTGGAGGTGCCTGCCTTAGTTCTCCTGACTATGGAGAATGTGACTCCTTCCGGACCGAAAGATCGCCTGTTAATCTCTAGAGCTTTAACATCTGACACTCGTTTGCATGAAATTAGACATAATAGCATAGCTAGTTTACCAGATAGTTGTTTAAGGGAAAGGTATTTATCTGTTGGCCAATCTGATAATAATCGTAATACTGCCGCCACGTCCCATGTTGAATTATATCTGGGCACTGGTGGCACTCTGAATTTCGCTCCTCTAACGAGCCGGAATACTGCGGGATGCTCTCCTGCTGGTACTCCTATTGGCATATGTCCCGCCAATATAGCTGATCTGTATACTCCTATCGTACGGAAAGCTCTTCCGTTCTGCAGTAAGTTCGCTAAGAAATTTAGAATTTCCACTACAGATGCTGAAACAGGATGAACACCTCTGTTCTTGCACCAGCTTGTCCATTTTGCCCAAGCTGCGTCGTAGCTCCTCCTAGTGGAAGGAGCCCAGGATTGTGCGATAAGCTGAGCTGCCTGCGCCGAAATTCCTGGCAGGGCCCAGCGTCTCCTGATATCCTGCACGCGACTAGCGGGAGTGTCCCTCTCACTCTCAGAGGATGACACAACCCAGCTGGGTCCGTGATCAATCGCTCTCCTTCGGGGAGGACTCTGGGTACGTCCGCTACTAGCTCCATTAGCGTTGGAAACCACACTTGTGACTTCCACAATGGTGCAACCAACACCAGTTCCGCTCTCTCCCTCCGACACTTCGCTAGAACTCTGCTCAACATCGCGAAGGGGGGGAAAAGCGTAATGCGGACCTCCTGTCCACTCCTGCAGGAACGCATCTGTTCCTTGAGCTTCCGGATCCAGCCTCCAGCTGTAATAGAGGCTCGTCTGCGCGTTCAGCTGAGAGGCGAAAAGGTCGATACGTAGTGGTCCCCATCTCCTGTCCAGCCTCTGAAACACTGCTGGGTCCAGTCTCCAATCGCTGGAGTCTGTCAGGTAACGAGAGTTCCAGTCTGCTACTACATTCAGTGAGCCTGGCAGGTACTCTGCCGTCACTGACGTCTCTGACTGTAGACAAAAATGCCAAGTGTCCTTCGCTAGCTCCGCTAGCATCTTGGACCTCGTACCGCCTAGGTGGTTTATGTACCTTACTGCTGAAATGTTGTCCATCTTCAGCAGCACACAAGATTTCACTCTTCCTCTTGTGAAGGCCTTGATCGCGAACAATCCTGCCAGTAGCTCCAGGCAGTTTATGTGGAGACGGAGCTCCTCTTCGCTCCATTTGCCCCCGGTCTGTAGGGTCCCACATCTGGCCCCCCAGCCCTTCCGGCTGGCGTCTGATTCTATTATCAGATCTGGCTTGTCTCCGAATATGGCTCGCCCACTCCAGGCGTCCATATTCTTTAACCACCACTCTAGTTCTGTAATGGAGTCTTGATCTAGAGGTACCTGTTGGTGATACTTCAGACCCTGTTGTAGATGTTTTATCTTCAACCTCTGTAGTGCCCGGTAGTGCAGGGGCCCTGGGAATATGGCCTGAATAGATGCTGCTAATAGCCCAACTATCCTTGCCAATGTCCTGAGAGATATCAGTTGTTTCTCTAGGCATAATCTGATCTCCCTCTTTATGTCTTTCATCTTTCGAGCTGGCAGCTCCAGGGTCGCTTTCTTTGTGTCTAGTACAAACCCCAGGAAGTCTAACCTCTGAGCTGGTATGGTATCAGATTTCTCTGTGTTCACTAGAAATCCTAGAGAGACTAGAAGGTCTTGTACCCATCTCGTTTGGTATACCAGCACCTCTCGATCTTCTGCTAGGAGTAAAAGGTCGTCCAGATAGACGATCAGCCTGACGCCCTTCTCTCTGATCGCTGCCGCTACTGGTTTCATCAGCTTCGTAAATGCCCAGGGAGCCGAAGCAAGTCCGAATGGCATTGTCTTGAATTGCCAGAACTGTCCGTGCCAGCGGAAAGCTAGGTATGGTCTGTACTCCTTGAGTACAGGCACTGTGAGATACGCGTCCTTTAGATCTAGGCGTGTCAGCCAGTCTGCTTCTCTTAGGGAGTCTCTGAGCTGATGTATGCCCTCCATCTTGAAGTGGCGATGTATGATCCAACCGTTCAGCTCTTTGAGATGTATAACCGGGCGTACCTTCTCTTTCCTGTGCACCAGGAACATATTGCTCACAAACTTGGGTGTCGTCTCACATCTCTCTATCGCCTGCTTGTGAACTAATTGCGCTATCTCGCTGTCTAGGAGTGCTTGTTCCGCTTGCGCTAGTCTCTGACTCTGTGGCCTGTTCCGCTGAACTGGAGTCTCTATGAAATCTAGTCGCAGACCTCCGATGGTCTGCAATATCCAGGAATCGCCTGAAAGCTTGCCCCAACTCTCTAAAAACATGCGCGTCCTCCCCACTACAGGAGGATATTGAACCGCTCTCACCTGGTGTAAACCCTTGACCTTGTCCTGATCCTCTGGACCTGCGGCCTCTCGGGAATCCCCCTCTGGACGGGAAGAATGTATCCTGGCTCTTGTTCTCCCAGTATTGAGCCCTGGGGTTCTGAGGCCTTCACCCTCCTTGATTGCGACCGGCTGCACGGCCTCTGGAGCGGCCGGTCCCTCCAAAAACTCTACTCAGGAATATTTTGCGGATCGATGCTTGGGCCTTCTCGAGAGAAGCGTATGTCCCGACGAATCGGCCCATCTCCTTCCCAAAAGTCTCCCGAACAGGAGGCCCTGGGCTCCTTCTCCCGCTTCATACGATGAAAGATCGCTGAGCTTTGAATCTATTTTGAGTAAGAGGCCCTTCCTTCTCTCCGAAGCAATGGCACAATTCGCATTCCCAAGAAGACAGACTGCTCTCTGCGCCCATCCCGCGAGAGCTTCGGGGTCAACTTCTTCCCCCGTGTCCCTTGCTCTCTCCGCCAGGTCCATGATTTTTGCCAGAGGGCCTGCCAAGTCTAATAATTTTTCCTGGCAGCTTTTCCAGGACCTGTCAATACCCTTGCGTGGTTCTTTACTTGTTTTTGATACGAATGTCAGCATCTTCGGATTGAGCTCGGGGGCTTCCGCTACTTTTCCCGGAAGATCTGGACGCGGGCACTCTGCCCGCAGTCGTTGTCGCACCTCCTTGTCTAGAGGCTTGCGTAATCTTGCTGCCATATATTGTGCTACTCGGGGGGACGGTTGCCACTCGGTAGACCTCGGATTCCGTATACTATCTGGGTCAAACATATCCTCCTGCGGCTCCAGGAGGTGCTTCTCCTTTCGAGCTCTCTTGCCCCCACTGGGTTTCGCCCAGTCTTCTTCCTCTACCTCCTCGTCTTCTTGCGAGGCCTGATCGTCAACCTTCTCATCTTCCGAGTCAGGGTCTTCTCCTATATTTTCATCCCCTGGAGCGGGGGTCATGAGGTATGGCACCGCCTGCCGTTGCAGATACGCTTCTTTCAGCTTCGCGAACGCGTCAGGCACCTCTGGGGCCTTATCTTCTGCCCCTTCCAAAGAGCCCCGGGGGTCGTCAGAGGATTTCCGCTTGAGGGCCAGTATACTCCCCTTGTGTCCCTCTTTCAAGGGATCCGTGGGCGTGCGCTTCCAGTCTTTGGTGCTGCTACTAGGCTGTGAAAGCATAGCCTCCAGCGTCTCCGGCCTCTCCTGTAGGGGTCTGACGCCCTCTGCCACTGCATCAATAAGGGAGCTCCCTAGCACTTTCTTAAAGCTGGCAGCGAGGTCCTGAGACTGCTCCTCCTCGCTCCGCTCAAATTCTGACATTTTTGGTGTGCTTGTGCCTAAAATACCTGAACCAGGTGTCTTAGCACGCCCACTGCCCCTTCTTGATGATTCAGAGTCAGTAAAGTCTTTTTACTCTTTGCACTCTCTTTTTTTCTTTTTTTTTTTCTTCAGTGGCTGCACCTTAAAAGTAATCACTTTGTGGCTCCTGTGAAGCCCTCTTCTCTGCCGCGCCAATCCTCTGCTAATTAGCAGTGCAAGAGCCCTGCAGACTCCTGGCCTCTGCAGCTCCTTATCACGTGGACTGCTGTCCCTCTATGTGCTCCCTAGGAAACACAGCGCTCGCGATCGTTATGACCGCTGTATTATGAAAAGGTCTCTTAATTGAGATCAATAATAACGTCCTGCTCGCACGAGCGTACTGTTGCCGGTGTGCTCTGCAGATAACGGCGCATCAATGCGGCGTCTTGAAACATGTGTCATACGCGTCTAACTCCTCCCACCCGCGGGTGGGGGCTAACGCTTAAGAGCGTTGTGTTCTCCACTTTGTTTGCGGTAGCTCCGCCCACTCGCGGGTAGGGGCTGCCTGGGGAGCACTCTGGCCGCGCTACGTGCTTCGCGGGAGCCGGCTCCGCCTACGCGAGGGTGGGGGCCTGCTCTCGGATGCCAGCGCGGCCTATGCTGTGTGGTTTGCGAGGCTGGCTGAACCCCCGGCGTGCCGATATTACGACACGGGGCCGCCCGCCTCGCGAACAAACTCCTGCCTGAGATACACTTCGGGGATTCTCCCGCGTAATCCTCGCGCCGTCACGAGCGCCCAAACTTCTATGTTAACGCGTCGCCTGTTCCATAAAACTACGCGCATAACATTATGAAAACTACTACAATTACTATGTATATAAACTTTTTTTTTTTTTTTTACACGCTATATAAGCGCCTCCTCTCTTTCACACACATACCGTGCCTGACTATCCTTAATATTAGTCTCCCACTCAAACCCAGTCAATACATTCACTGACATGCGGAGAGGGAAGAAATTGTACTTATCTGCTTGAAGAGCAGTAAAAGAAGAGGAGGAGTCCAAGCACAGGAAGTGGGTTGTGACTGGTGGAAAGGGCATGGACTACAGAGACTCAGGGATGTTGTAGTTTAAAAAAAAAAAAAAGAAAAGTTGGTTTCACACTTTTCATGGTTTATATGTGTTTGTTGAACTGCTGAAGAGTAGAAATAAATGAAGATGAAGCATAATGCTCGCCTCCAGTCTTGTCATAGAATGGAGGGAACGTGTATAGAAACAGGCCCTCCCAGGGGAACGAGAAAGCATCGCCCATGCTCCTCGGCTGGGGAAACCTGCTGGCGAACCTCCGGCACTTGGAGTTCGTCGCCGTCGCGAACAGATCGATCTGGGGTGTGCCCCACCGTCGGAAGAGGCAGGCAACTAGATCCTGTCATAGTTCCCACTCGTGGCACGAGCGCAGCTCTCTGCTGAGCGAGTCGGCGATGGTGTTTTTTATCCCTGCCAGATGAAACGGCACCAGAAACATCCCTTGGGCGACGGCCCAATGCCACAGACCCTCCGCCTCCTTGGACAGGGCTGGGGACCTGGTTCCGCCCTGTTTCCTGATGTAGAATATGGTGGTGGTGTTGTCGGTGAAGATCCTCACCACCTTGCCCTTGAGGGACGGAAGAAAGGACCTGAGGGCCCAAAACACTGCACGGAGCTCCAGGACGTTGATATGGAGGGACTTCTCCGTCGGAAGCCAAAGGCCTCTCGCATGCAGATTTTCGGTGTGCGCTCCCCACCCTTCCAGGGAGGCATCCGTGGTCACTGTTTCCTGGGGGCCGGGGGTCTGGAAGTCCATGCCCGCCATCAGATGCGCGCGGGTGCCCCACCACCGGATCGCTTGTCGGAAACTCTCGTCGAGTGTGATCCTCTCCTCGAAGCTGCCCATCGTCTGGATCCAGCGCGCGTCCAGGAACTCCTGCAACGGGCGCATCCGGAGCCTGCACAGGCGGATGAGGTAAATGCAAGAAGACATCATTCCGAGGAGGGTCTTGATGGACCTCACTCTGGCCGCGTCCGCAACCAGCATCCGCTGCACCTTGCCCAAGATGGCTCTCGTCCTTTCCTCCGACGGAGAGTCCAGAAGCGACACTTTGTCGAGCTTTGCTCCCAGAAACAGTGCGTCTTGCGCGGGCACCAGGTGGGACTTGGCGTAGTTTATGGAGAATCCCAGGTCCGTGAGTAGTTGGACGGTCCTTGCCGTGTGCTCCACGGCGAGCTCCTTCGTCCTCGCTCGGATGAGCCAGTCGTCCAGGTAGGGGTAGACGTGGATCCCCTCTCGGCGCAGCCGCGCCGCCACCGGTGCGAGGCACTTGGTGAACACCCTGGGTGCCGACCTCAATCCGAAGGGAAGGGCTCTGAACTGGTAGTGACGCCCTTGGACCACGAACCTGAGAAACTTTCAGTGTCCCTTTAGGATGGGAATATGGAAGTAGGCATCCTCCAAATCCAACGACGACAGGAAATCGCCCTCCTCCAGCTGACCCAGGGCGTGTTGGAGGGTGACCATCCGGAACTTCTGTGCCTTGATGAATTTGTTCAGTCGTCGAAGGTCCAGGATGGGACGCCATCCTCCCGTCTTCTTCACGAGGAAGTATCTTGAGTAAACTCCGGAGCCCCGAAGCCTCTTTGGGACGAGCTTGATGGCGCCCTTCCTGAGCATCGCCTTTACCTCCAAGAGAAGTTGAGGGACGTGATGTTCTTTCCTGGCCACAGGGGGGGGCGCGCGGGCACCTCTTTAGAAACTCGAGTGCGTGACCCTGAGCTAGGGCGTCCAGCATTCAACGGTCGGTGTAGATGGACTCCCACACGCTGACGAAGCTCGCCAGCCGGCCTGCCACCGGGGTGCTTCGGTGGGGGCCCGACCCCACGGCCGGTTCAGTCCTGCTTCGACGAGGCTTTGCCGCCTTGTCCTCCTTGGCGACGACGGCGGAGTCCGCCTGACTTGCCTCGTCCCATGTAAGCTTCCTGTGACGACGAACGGGACGCTTGACGGTAGGTGGAAAATCCGCCCCTGGAACCTTTGGAGGCACCCTGTTTGCCTCCGCCGCTCCGAAAGGGCGGCCGCCGTTGCTGGAGAACCCCAAGAGCCCGGGCCGTCTCTGTGTGTGCCTTGATGGCTTGAAGGGAATCGTCCACTGTTTTCCCAAACAGGTTGTTTCCGTCGAACGGCATGTCCAAGACTGTGGTCTGCACGTCCTGACGGAAGTCAGTAGCCTTGAGCCATCCATGCCGCCTAAGGCACACGCCGTTGCCCAACTGGCGAAATCCAGTGTCGGCGATGTCCGTCGCAATCGTAATGGCGTGGTCCGACGCCACCTCTCCTTCCTGCAAGATCTCTAGGGCTTCCGCCCTCTTGTCATCCGGTAGGAAGTCGAGCAGGGGGGCCAGTTTGTACCACAACTCCCTGTCGTAGCGGGCTACGATAGCCAAGGCGTTGGCCCCCTTAATCGTCGTCGCTGCAGACGAGATGACTCTGCGTCCCATCGTATCTAATTTCTTTCCCTCGCCGTCCGGCGGGGAGGTCGACGTAGAGGCCGCGCCCCCCCCTGCTTTCTTCCTGGCCGCCGTGGAGACGACCGAGACCGGGGTCGGCTGTGCACGAAGGCACAAGGGGGCCGCGTCCGGGACCCGGTACTTCTTCTCGTACCGATCCCTTCTAGCCGGCGTCGTGGATGGGTTCTTGAGGAGGGCGAGGCCCTCATCCCAACTATCGTCCAGTAGAGGTACAGAGAGGACCGACTTCCTCTTGGCCTCGCCCTGTTGATAAAGGAAACCTTCCTTCTTCTTCTCTTCCGGGCAGAGCTGGAAAAGCTCGGATGCCCTGGCGATCATGGAGTGAAACGATCCAATCTCGTCGGGCGGGGAAGCCCGGGTGGGAGGTGACGACGGCAGATCCTCGTCGTAAACCTCGTCGTCTGTACCCGTCGCGGCCGTGTCAGTCCCCGTATCATCCCCACGTGTCGTGGACGGGGAGGAGGGCTGAACAGGGTGCGATGGCTGAAAAGGAGGTGGAGGATGAATCCTTCTTCTCTTAGGGGGAGGGCTCCCAGAAGGGCCTGGCTCCGGGTCCCCCGTCGGGAGCGGTTCCTCCGCTGGTGGTAACGGCAGTCTCGTCCTTATCTCCGAGCATAAGGACTGTATAGCCAACAAAATGGCCGCTGAGTTGTCTTGTCCTCATGTAGGCAGTAAAGACAAAGGGAGTTTTCGTCCTCCTTAAAGACATTCTGAAGCTGGCATCCAGGACAGACCCTGAACAGCTTTCCGGGCGTCGAGCTTCCCTTCTCCTGGGCCATGTCCGAGATGGGCCTGAGAAACTTCTGGAGTCCACCAAAAGCGTGGCTCGACGAAATCTTCACCCTTGAGGGGCGTAGACGAATCCGACACGGGTCCCCGTTGATCGGATGAAGAAACGGTGGAGCTTGAGGCTCTTTTGACTGAAAAAGAGAAATTTTTTGAGAAACAATGTGAAAAAATAGCACTAACGCTCGAGAGCAATAGCACGAGGATCACAACACTTGAACGTGCAGTAAAAATCTGAAGATGGCTGCCAGAGTCGGGGCTTAGGTAGAGGGCAGTCATTGGCTGTGGTCAGTATGACGCAGAGATCAGTGATTGGTTACTACTACGAAAGACAGATCAGAAACGAAACTGATACTGATTTTTTCTTTACCGAGGATTCCCAGCCTGACGACGGGGAATATTCATGAGCATGTGAATCCATGCCAGACCCCATGCTGGAGAAACACAAAATCTCATCAACAATATACAACTCTCATTCACAGTGATAAGTGCAGTGCAAATCGCTACAAACATCATTACAAAACATTAGCCCAAACAGATCAAATTCCTATTGGCTAACTACAGCCAGTAAAGTGTGTTACTCATAAACTTCGTTGGATAGCAGATAGAGTACCAATTGTAATAATGGTTACTCTACCCTCTCGTATGTAGAGCCATGTGGGCAAATCTTTTCACGCAAAAAAAGGTTCTCAATTAACTTAATATCTTAGTTAAAAAACACTGTTAGCTAATACAGTGTTACTTTAAACCCAACATGTTTCGTTCTTTGTTTATTCACTCACAATCCACAAGAACCTCTTCAAGGGACCAGCGATTACGAATACTAGTACACACTATCTTGAGGTAGCAGAAGTTGAAACCTCTATTCCAGCACTTTCGTCCAAATGCTAGAAGATAGAATACAGATAAGCAGCTATAATTAATACTGCTGTTATTACAGTCTGTAAATTGCAGCACATATATACCAGTTGGAAAGCTACATAATTTTATGTGAGGCTTCAGAAGTTTCTGTATGCAGTCTTCAGTATTGAGTGATCTGTGAACGTGCGTTGAAGAGCGGGTTGTGCAGCAGCGGGAGCAATCTGCACTTGAACGAGCAGACTGCTTTCAGAAGACTTGGCAGGACGGAGCAGTTCTCCGGCAAGACGTTTTTTCCAGAGCGCCACTCTGTCTTGTTCCAGCCCATTCCCTGCTTGCCACCACTTGTAATTCTGTGGTAAACCCAAGGGACCAATTGTGGTAATGATACAATATTTCTGCAGTAATTTGGTGGAATTACCACCAAAATACCACCAACTCGTAATGAGGCCATTTGTTTAATTCCTGCAGCTTCGAGAAATAAAGTCGCCACAGAATACTGCTATGAATGAGCTTCATGATCAAAGGTGCATTGGTAAAACAGAGTTGCAGCAGCTAGACACTACAAGTTTTGCTCAATCGAAAAGCCAAACTACTCCTAACCTGTACGCTGAACACAGAATAATTATAGGGCACCAATGAGAGAGTCAAAGTGGATTTCAAAATTACTCCTTTGGCCCAAACGTATGAGCACAAATCAAACCCAGGTGCCCATGAGGCTCTTAGCCAATCACAGTCCTTGCCTCATCAGAAGCACAGGTGCAAACCATTTACCCAGGGACTGCCCCTATATAACCCAGCCCGGTCAGGGTGGGGAGTTTGAGCAGGAATTGGAAGAAGCCGTTTCCAAGGAGTGGTGAGAAAAATGTATTTGAAGAGGAGCTGTTTTGAGTTGCTGACTCCTACCTCTAGCTATTCCCTCCAAGGCCACATATCTGCCCCATACTGAGTACTGGAATGGAGTAGACCACATGTGGATGTCCTAGAAACAGTTGTTGTCTTGTTCTTGTATCTAATCTCGGTCACTCTGTGACAGCGGCTATAAGGAGAAGCACTCAGTGCTGTGAATCGGGGAAGCACTGGCGTGCGATGGAATGTGGTGAAGTAGGCATCAGTGCCCATCTGTATGCTGGGTCGGGTCTAACAGTGCAGGAATAGGCGCTCCCCACCAATCAGTCTCGCCCTGATTGTTTGGGTTCAGTCAGGTGATTGGGCGATCCAGACAGGCAGGTTACAGACTACCCGTGGTTGGGGACTGTTGCTGTTGGCCTCTTGCCTGGTCCCAGATGTCGGCCTACTGAGGTTTCAGCCCCACAAGACTGAAATGTCCTGCGCAGGACGGCAGCAAGGAAGGAACCCCTCGCCATTTGGTGGGGGATCACTTATTCAGGCAGGCAGGTGAAGGCATAGGCGGTCAAGATGGTGGGTGTCCCAGCCATTCCTGCTGCTGGGAGATGGTGCCATTGGCAGGCCTTATGGTGGAACATGGCTGCTCAAAGGACTAAGCAGATCTTCAGTGATCTTTAAAATACAGGCTCAAATCCCCAGGAGGACTGGGGCGGAGGAGGTGGCCACAGCCCCAATAACATTCCTACACTCGTCTCAGTTTCAAGGATGGAGCCACTCACGGGCAAGTGCATCCATTTGCACCGGCCTTCTTGTCATGAACATGTATGTGCTTTCTTCCAGGGACGAGTCGGAGATCACGAGATCCATACATTGTCCTGTTCGGCTTCCTGTAAGACAGTCACACATGCATAAATCGTGGGGGGACAGGGTTTGGCAGTCCTTTCTCATGGTACTGTACAACAGGAAAATAAGGACAGCACAGTTCTCAGTCTACTTGCGCAGGAGCGGAGACGAATCTCGAACCCGAAGCACTTAAAATCCCATGTTGGGTAATCTGCATTGGTAACCCGGGAGTTCCCACCTCAGACTCTGTGTAGTTATAGAGAGCTTCAAAACTTTGCAAGGCACTTGTCGTGTTATGTGCACACGGCACTTGTGTCAGAGTCGGAGTTCAGTATCAGGTCATCACAAGGTATTCACTTAACAAACCAAGGGCATTAGAGCAGACATCCTGGCAGACGGGGGTTGTCGAATGCTTCCCAAACAGTATGGGGTAAAGGGGAGGTTCTTCTGGCAATAAGGTTAGCCTCGCTGCACGGGGCTCTAGAAGAAAAAAGGGGGGGGGCTGTTAGGAGGGGTGCGCTCATGGGATAATGGGAAATGAGAGAAGAGGAAAGCCGGTCCTGTAGGAGAAATGCAAGCTAGAAGCATCCCTAACTGTGTTATGAGAACCATAAGGGAGGTTCCGGGGTTTACAGGATAGTCATGGATGTATTCGCGTATAGCGGGGTGCCGCGCAGTGCTCAGTGCTTAATTTGTGGGTGTGTTTGCCAGGGCTCAGCGCGGGCACTTATTGTCTTAGACTCACTTTCATTATGAAGTTGTGACTGTCAGTGCACCCATCAACCACAATGAGCAGGTAAGAGCTTCAAGTGTAACCCCAAATATGTTGACACTGGGGAGCAGCTATGGGTGGTGGCATCAGTGGTGCCCAGCCGCAGTGTCACAGGAGGGCTAGAAAATATTTGGGCCCTGGCTTTTCTTTTTTTCTTTACAAATTAAGCACTGGTGGTGAGGTGTTGCTAGGGAGAAGACGAGTATGAATCTGTGTACTGCTCCCTTGGCTTTTTGGGCCGCCGTCTGGCGGTGAGCACGGTGTAAAAGTTGGAAGATTTAGCAGTGAGCAACTAGTTAAAGGTGCATAAGAAGTGTTAACTCACGACCAGCAGACCTTCTTGCCGAGGGTGGAGAACTACAAGTTCGAATCCCACAGCAGGGCAGCCTGAGCCTTTTATATCAAACTCAAGTACCATTCAAAATGGACAATAATACCACTTGTTACTACAGTGCTTTGTAGTTGGAGAAGTCTGGCATGAAGCGCTATAAAATAACACACATTTACTAGACGAATGTAGAGTTTTGGTCTTTATGTATTTGGATTCCACTACAACACCTGCAACCTGCATCTTACCCGGAGGCGTAAGGCTCGCTTAAAAAACATTTATCAATTTCTGTTCTATTTTTATATCTATTATTTTGCCATTAACGATGATTGCCGGTTGTTCTCTATAAAAGTAAATGGAATGAAGCAATGTTTTTATTTTGGGAAAATACATTTAAAACTTTTTTTTTTAATTACCATCCAAAGGCTTATTCGGGGGTCTTCTGAGACATGAGTCCGGGGTCTAAGTGCAGGTGACAGTTTCACACACAAAAGCTAATGACAAGCGCTAGGAGAAGGGACATCTTCGTAGCTTTCTGATATCAAAGAGCAAGGAGACTAGCGCCATGTCATCCTCAGCGGTCACTTGCAGCTCTATGCATAGCAACAAATCCATACAAAAAAAAGGAATACTGTGACGAACCCCTAGATGTCGTCACTTTCCCCCGAGCGGGAACCCCTCCTCGTGAGGCCAGGGATGTGGGCCCGCTACCCGATAGTCTTCCTGGGGGTGGTAAACAGAGGGAAAATGTCATGGGAAGAGACTCTCACTCAGGGAACAGGGACAGACATCTGGGGAGATTGCGGTATGACCCCCTCCCAATTACCCCTCCTCAACCTACACTGGTGGTGCACCCCAAGAACATACCCAGCCACCCCATGTACCTGTGTAGGGCCAGTAACATAAGATTCACTAAGACGAGGAAGAGAAGGGACTACCTAAGGATGACTCTCTTTTCAAGTACTGAGATGAGGAGAGGTGCGGAACAATGAAGAGTCATGATGAGAACTTGAACGGGCATTCTAGTTGTAAGGTAAGTGCCCATTCAGAATAAAGAGAAAGGAAGGATTTACTCATGTTTCGAGCCCTCCTTGGAGGAACTGCGAGCAAGGAAGCAGTTTGACAGACAACAGAGCAGAGACTGCTTATTGGGACACAAACAAGGGAGCTGTGATGCTGTGGCGTAACTCAACATGTGGAGCCCCTCCAGAAAGCTCTGAGGGGGTCCCCCGACCACCACTGACACCCCCCGGCTTGGCACTGGCAGCATGTTTCCCCCCTGCAACCCAGGTGTTTCGGGGGCCCCTGTTACGCCAGTGCTGCGATGTCCCTATTCGTTCCGATGAAGAAGAACCACAAAGAAAACTGGCAAGTCAAAGGTCCAGGCGTGTGAGGAGCCTGAAAGTGCGCGCAAGTGCAGACGCGCAGGCAGAGACAGTACATGCTGTGGAGCCACCGGAGCCCCCCAGAGAACAAGATACACTGGGGTAAGACTGAAGCTGAAGCCCAGAGAAGCCTAGACATACCAGAGAAAGCCAGCAAGAATCCAAAAGGTACCAGGGTTGCTGGGACGTTTGGTGAGGGCGTGAGGGAGTGGTGCTTGACTCCTTGCCCCTGCACACTGAGCAGGGGCAAGGAGGGAAACCCTGGGAAAACAGCACACCCACAGCTTTGGGACCCTCACCAACAAAAGAAGATCCATCTAAAGCCACCTTCTTCATGGCAGTATCTGGCAGGAGAGTGAACCAGGTCTGCCAAAACTAACATATAAGAAAAGCCTGTGGAAGGGAGTCGTTCCCCCTTGTGTTGTGAACTGTGAAACCACGTTCTTCCTGGTGTTGTGAACTGCAAAGCCAAGTATAAGAGAAGACGGAGAAGGAAACCACCCCTCCTGGTGTTTTAGACTGCAAAACCAAGTATAAGAGAAGCCAGTGGAAGGAAGTCATTCCCCCTGGTGCTGTGAATTGTGGTAAAGCAAGGAGAAGAAAGGCCAGGGGAAGGGAGGCATTCCTCCGGAGTTGATAAACCCTGAAACCGAGATACCAGGAGAAGGGAGGCATTCTCCTGGTAACCAGAGCTGAATATACTTTCTGATACATAGTGTTAAAAGATAAGCAGTCTGTGTACCAAAGAAAAGTGTTGGAACTTTGGCTTCTGTGTTGGAGAACGATTTTGACATGTGGAAGGGAACCATTCTCCCAAAAAGCAATCAACACCGGGAAGTCAACTTTTATCCCCAGACCAGAAGAAGGGAGTAATTCTTCTGGATGGAGAAAGTCTACTTTATGCTCAGTTTAGTTCTAAGTCTAAAGGGGAGAAGTAGGCTTTTTGACCCACGGCGGGTGACTATTGATTTACACAGCCATTCTGACCAAACCTTAGTATTTTAGTTGAGGCAGGGAAAATTAGCTTTTCTCTTTATTATCTTGACTTATAAAAGTCTATAGCAATTTCCATGCCACCTGTGTGTCAGTCTGCTCCTTCTGCACCCTTACAGAACATATGAATCTCACACGTGTTTTGCTCACTGGAGCATCCGGGGGTTTCAGAGCAGTGAAAGCACCCAAACACAACCCTATAGAATCATCCGTCAGTATGAGGCAAGCGGTTACATTCCATGCACGAGGCTCCCAAGTCCATGACTGACCGGTTAATGACAAAATAATTCAATAGGAACCTCCTGTGCGTTAGCCCAATACGTCTATCGTACAGCGTCAACTGCAGGAACGCGCTATAATGATCTAGGCAACGGTGGAATATATTTGTGCAAATTCAAAACATTTTCTGTCCATGGTCTACATGCATCCGTTGATACAGGAACATTTTGGAGTTTTAGTGGAAACATGGCCTTTCACCGCCTAAAAAGGTGCACGCTGGTTAACTGGCTGTACAAACAAAGTATTTCACAGAGGTGCTGGTCCCGCGTGGCGATGACCGTTACCAAGTCCTAGACACTGTGCTCCACCGCCCCAAAGGATCTAGCCCAACAGTCTAATAAACAGCCTGTGTGGCCAGGTCCCCTAGGTAGCGGTGCTTTTGCCCCCACCCTCAGGAACTCATAGAACGTGAAAATACAGGAGCTACAGTGATGACAAAAAACAGTATATGAGCAAGGTTCTTAATGTAATTCATCCACATATAAATGGCAATAGTTTCAGCAATTCCTTACCCTCTCACTGAGCCTCCTGGCCTCATGGAACACGTGTGAAGGATCCGGGTGCCTCTCCTAACCTAATGTGAAACTAATCACCTAAAGTATTTAATCATATGGCCGCAGGATGCACGGGTCCGTGGCAACGAAATGTTAGACCGTTGCGAGACACCGAGCCTCTGGAACAACAGGCTTTTATTAGGAATGGGGAAAGAAGCGTGCAAAGGCCCTAGCACGGTGTGACGTCATGAGCCATGCTCGAGAAGCAACGTAGAAGAGTATTGGATACTGCGTGGTTGGGAATCCCCCAGGCGCCACAGTAATCCAAACTGAATCTGGAAAGACCAGGAGCACCTCAAGGCCATCGCAGGTGTGTGCGCTCGGTCCTTCCTGGTGGCGATGGTTGCTGCGATGGCCTGGCTTTCCCCGGTAAGTGCGGCAGGCACAGCGGCCAGTATCCTGCATGCACGTTGGGCGCAGCGGCGCCCCCCGTGTCCGAATAGCCGCAGGAAGTTAGTGTCCATTTTGTAACACTGTGCTGCCGCCCTTCTTATTCATGCCCTACTAGGGCTAGGTCATAGTATTTTTTCACTCTGATTCACATCAGGCAGATCAATGAACTGTTCTTGCTAAACATATCTTTTGCTCAGGGTGCAGGATCTTAGCCACTAACTTAGATAAGGCATGAACTTCCTCCAAGAAGTCACATGTGCATTGCAAGAGCTGCGGGACAAAAGCAATTTAGTCCTCCAAGTTGGACTGAATACAGCTGCTAGGCTTGTTTCTAACAGGCCCAGAACTGAAGAGAGCCCAGTCCTCCTGCAATGAAGCAGCTTCATCGGCCTTTGGTTTCAAGATCTTCTACCTGGATCAAAAAGCACCTCACCACTCTCACCTCTACATTTGCGACAGAGCGTAAAGTGGTACGAAACCACTCGGGAGGATAGCTCAGGGGCAACGTGCTCGCCCTGGAGGCAAGATGACACGGAGCAACACAGGTTCGATCCCTGGGTCCATGCTTAGAAACCTCTGGGTATTAAGCGCGTTATAAATAACCTATCATAAGAGTACTCCACCCTAATGTAAAATGTGTACTCCCGACACCAAGATTTAGGTGAGCTGGGGGGGCAAAGGGAAGATCCATTAGCGTCTTGGACCGCAGCAAGGTCCAATGGAGAGGAAGACAAGTCCTTTCACGTCAAAGTCTGTCCTGCTGTCACCTTGAATTGGTAACACATAGTGGCCCCATTGGGTTCCAGTGCAATATAAATACATTCATTTCCCCCAAACATCTGGCCCTTGCCAGTGAACGTGGTTCAATGCGCGTGCCCCACAGACATGAGCTCTTCACGTCTCTTTCAAGGCTGGCCATTTTGTATTCACCCTCTTTGCAATCAGCGGTGCCCAGCAGCACTCTGCCGCTCTCTGAACACATACAGGGTCCGCTGGTTCTGTCAGACACATCAGCCACCTCTTATAAAACTTAATGGCCCGCGCCCACCCTTGAGTGGCTTTCTCCAGCCCATTCATCAGACCCGGGCAGTGGCTTCATGGTCAGCGTGCAGGAACCCTGACTGGGAACGCTCTGCTTTGCCTGCTGCATCTGAACCCATCAGCATTTTCAGGCCGATAACTTTCCTGATGACATTGCGAATGTTTAACCTTCAAGATGCCTGCTTCTAAACAACAGCAGGCCCAAAGAAGCAAAGAACCAGATTTTTTTCACAGATTAACTCTGCCGCCCTCCGAAGTCCCCCTTAGATGCAGTAACGGAGGTCTGCAACATTTGGTTCTCCAGATGTTTTGGACTGCAACTTCCATCCGCTCTAGCCAGAACAGTTAATGGTGGGGGATCATGGGAGTCGTAGTACAAAAGATCTAGAGAGCAGCAGATTGGAGTCGCTTGCACATGCAATGCCTATGCAAGAACCAATAGCATGCAGCAGCACAAATGGAGGCATCCTTGTCCCAGACCATAGATAGTGGCTCTGGAACAGGCTCCCTGTGAACATCAACACGGAGACAAAAGCCCCTCCTTAAAAAGAAATCCCTGACCACGTTACTGTCCCAAGTAGCCTAGGCACCAATGGACGTAGAGTAGGTTCTCTCATTATTAGGGTTTACGCACAGTTCACTGTTTTTTGTGTTAGCTGTCCTGAAACTTGATTGGCCGTGGAGAGTGCCTGATCTCAGGGACACGTCACTTTGAGCGCATTGTCCGATCCTCATCATCTGCACTGGCCCCCCAATCAAGGCGCACAGTCAAAGGGGCCTGTACTGCTTATAAGGCCCTCTATCTTAGGTCCCAGGAATACTTGACTGACAAACCCACTTTCTAGAGGATATGAGACCGCTGCAGCAAAAAGACCCCAGCCTGGAAACTGCCAAAGACAAGAAGCACCAAACGCTGAATGATTCTTTCTCTGGAGGTGCCCCAAACATTGCTCACTCTCTATCCCTAAACTACTCTGGGCCCACTCCAAACAAGTCCTGAGTGTGCACTCACAGGACTTCATCCCACTGCACTGCTGGAAGGCAGAGTACCTCCTTTTCAATGTGCACTGTCCACACACAGCATGCGTGCGGTGTAGTGATACACACCAACAAATTTAAAGTTTGATGCCTTATTTGCTGATCTCGTTGCATCACCCCCTTCCATGGTTATATTGCGCCTCATTGAAACCTCTATACAAGGGTTATCAAACTCCAGGCCTCGAGGGCCGGAAACATTTAGGATTTTCAGAATACCCCTAATTCATTTCATGAGATAAGTGTGCATACACTGATTCTAAATGGTGTATGAATACTCCTAGCTGTTCGCACTTAGCCTTCGAATTTTAGGCTAAGCGCGAAGAGCGAGGAGTATTCATACACTATATATGCTCTGTGGTTTTGGCGGGTATGCCACTGACTACTAGTCACGTGGCTGGCCACATCGCTTTTTGAATTTGCGTCTCAGCGCAACTGGACACGGAATACCCTGTCATCCTTTAAAACAATGATTCTAAATGCATGCAAACTTGTTATCATGAATACTAATGAGGGATATCCAAAGAACCCGTTAGGTTTCTGACCTTCGAGGACTGGGGTTGGACAATCCTGCGGCCCCCACCCAGTATATGACTAGCTTGGACATGAGCATATCTGCATGCCTATTGATCTTGCAGTGCCTTGGTTGCCCCTTTATGTGCTCTGTGGAGAGGTTGAGGTTGATTTCCCCCCACTTTACACTTCTGTTGGCTAGCCATTAGCTTTCCCACTCGCCACCACCACCCTGGAATCATACTGAATGCTGTCAGAGGTTTGCTTGCATCTTCTCTGCTACCGCTTCACTCATAGTTTCCTGCCCATATGCCACATCCTGTTCCATGCCACTGTCCGCTGTGGCAGGCCAGATGAAGGAGGTGGACAAATGGGTGGCATTTTTAACCAACATTTTATTAAACTTACAGAAAAAAAGGCGCATCTGCCCCTAAAAAAAGGGGGTTTCCCTGCCTGACAGAAATCTAACTATAGTGCTTGTCGTCAGTGAGGTTTTCCAAATCAAACTATTTCACTATCCCAAAAGCTAACCTACGCTGACCCTACCACTGAAGAAAAAAGTTCAGTAAACAAAAAATAATCCAGGAGAATGACTCCCTTCTCCTGGACAGGTTTACTCAGCCTTAGTAACTTTTCTTCATATAGTTCCTTGGGATATTCTTATTTAATCCCTGTAGTTCCTGAAGGGGGCTATTCCAGTCTACCTTAAATGTACAATGATTCTTTTGTCTCAATGTTCTGTATTTCACTAGGTCATGGTCTTGCTGGTTACCAGTCATTTGGTCGAAAACCAAAGGATCGAATGCCATTTGATCGCCAGTCAAATGGTCGATTTTTTTTTTATGGGGGGGGTTCCCCCCCCGAACCTCCCTGTTTTCTTTATTAAAAATATTTTTTAACCAACCAAAACTAAATATATATATATAAATAAAAAATTCAACCCTTTTTTTTCGACCATTTGACTGTCAATCAAACAGTCATTTAATCTTTTATTTTCGACCATTTGACTGGACACCGGTCTTGCTATTTTCTCACCTGGGTTTCTGTTTGTCTCTTTCCTGTTACTGGGAAGACTACCACAAGTCACATAGTCCTCTTGATTGAATTTAGTTACTTCACAACCAGTGGGACGAGGGAAGATGTCTCCCGTAGTAGCCTTAATATTCTTTACTAGTATTCCAACTACTGAGACAAGGGGGATGACTCCTGAGGTTTTCTTGAGTTGCTTTAATATTGTTCCAATTACTGAGATGAGGACAATGTCTCCTGTGGTATTCTTGACTTGCTTCAATGTTTTCCCAATTACTGAGACGAGGGAGATAACTCCAGAAGTCTTCTTGACTTTTGCTATTGCCTTCTCTATGCCCCTGTCCATTACCGGGACTTCCACCACTCCGGTAACCTTTATCTTGATGGGTTCACGTCACTGGTTGTTCCTGGGGTCACGGGTTTCCTCTGTGCTAGTAAAAGCTTACAGTGTTGATCTCTCTGGCTTTTGATGCTTCACAGCGTCCCAAGAAGCCCATTGCTCGTCGGTCTATGGGTTGTTTGTGGACCGCACTGTCCACCTCCTCGAAGTCACGCCACCATCAAGATTTTTCAAGCCTTCATGTGAGTCAGCTCGCTACCGACTGCTTCTGTTTCGCCATGTCCTCTCGATCAAGGACGAGCCTGCTTCCACGGGTTTGAACTTCCTGAACTATACCTGCTCAGCTTTGGCTTCCTTCTTCTGTAAGCCCTTCTTCAATTGTTATACTATCTGGCTGGGCCGTCCACAGCAGAGGATCGTTGTCCTTCCTCAGTCTCCATGGAGTAGTCTTTATGACTCCATGGTTCTAACTCTTCCCAGTTATGTAGGTTTCCAATGTGATTGCTATTACTTCTTCATCTTTCTACTTCCTAGTATGAGTGGTTTCCAACCGATTGGCACTCTTCATATTTGCTTCACTCTTCCGCTTCTCAGTGGTTGTGGTGTTTAATGGGGTAAGGGAAAAGGTGCTACAATAGAAAACAGTTGTCTGTTCAAGTTGGAGTTCTTGAGTTAGTGATGACCTAAGGGTCTCATAGGATAAAGAGTCTCTCCCTGCCGTGAGGTCCCACTTACCGCCACCCCTAGGGGGAAGTTGCGTAGCAGGATCACCTCCCAACCCTTACAGGGAAGTGCGTCCCTCTGGGGAGAAGTGATGAGATCCATGAATCGTCACACCCGCTTCTGCCCTGGGGTCTAACATGTCGTGGCCTAAGGCTGCTCCCTTAAATGTCGTTAGCATATCTGTTTTCATCCTGCATATCAGTCACACTACCTTTGCCCTTTGGAACGCTTTTAGCCCCTTGCTTGCATTCTCTGCTCTACTTTGGAAAACACTGGCTTCTCTGCTTGCCTCATCCTCCCACCTTATCAAAGTGCCCCTAGCATTGTCTAAACTCGCCCCCCTGGGCTCCCTGCTCTGTCACCTGTCTCGCCTTACCCCTTTTCCCACCCACACCCTCTTTCAGAGTGTTAACCAGGATATTTGGAGGTCCGTTTCTTTTGACACTGCTGCATGTTCTTGTCATTTCTCTCTGCAGAGCTTATAGTGCATGTTTCATATATTATTATTGGTTATTTATATAGCACTTCATGGCAGACTCCTCCAGATTCTAAGCGCTATACCACGGATCAAACCCATCTTGCACAGCAGCAGCATGCTGCCTCTGAGATTGTCTCCCGGCATATATGAGCCATGGCCTCTATCCTTCCTTTGTACTTTCTTCCGAGGACTTGTACACCTCGATTGCTCTGACTTACTTACTGTGAACACTCTCACAGTGTACAGTGTACTGGCTTAAGTGGGACCCGCGGCCACAAAGGTGGGTACCTCTAGACGGTTGCTTGCTTATCTCCAGAGCTGCCAGAGCTGTCATGACATACACAAAATACGGTCCACCAGCTACCCACCGTTTACTCTTAGTCTTGCATCTGTGTGAACACTACTTTGCTTTGGACAAGATGCATGCAAAGATCACCCGGAATATTAAGGAAGGCATAGTTGGACTATAAAAAGAGCTGTTGGTGGATTAAAAGGTGGTTTGGCATCTAAAAGAACAGAATCCCCAATTAGAACACAAGCTGATGAGCTTTGGAAACCAGAGTCAACATCACAGACAAACCATGGCCGGCCACGAAGGAACCACGCATATCCAATGGTTGCCACTGGTTTCATTTTCTTGAATGACTCCTTGAAGTCTACGCCATTGGTAGGTACTAATATTTTGGCAACAACAATAAGTAAGAATTGTTAGGACCATGAAGGATCATGCGTTGAGCAAGCATGGAGAAGGATCCGCTGGGGTTCTCCTCAATGAGCATTAAAACTGCAAGGATTACGGTTAACCATTAGGAAATTGATGCGTAGCAGATCAGTTTCCTACTGACAAGTACACTCATTTTATAAATATACAGTTACACTGCAGTGACCAGTGGTATAGCAGCACAAGGTCAAGACATTGCTGCCAAGTGCGCGGGTGCGCTGCTACCTAGGCCCTCCAATTACACGTAACTATTACGATCAAGGAAAACAAAAAAGGGGCGTACAGCAGATGCTTTGTAACACAAGCATTAGCGCAGCGGCTAAAAATGAAGACCCCGTTTTAAGAGGAAGAAAGGCACATTTTGAGGGTGAGATCTTTGGAATCTTAAACTGAATCTGTTGGGCGGAAGGGGGCCTTTGGCCTCATATGGGGCCAGCCATTCATCCTTACAAATAATGCATTATTTACTCTGGAAAGAAATAATGTGAATGCTTGGCAACAAACTATCAGCCGCCACAGAAAGATGAAAGAAACCAGAAACCATCGGTACAAAATAGATGGAAGGCAAATTCTCCGCTCTACGCGCTCGCCTCCCAGGCCGTCTCTTTAATACATACAGCATTTGTGCGGATAATATTTCCTTCGCTTCCTTCTCGGTCTCCTAAGCCCTAGATTAGGTCTAATATCTCATGACACCAAAAGTAATACTGCAGCAGATATTAAAGCATTTTTTCAGCTACTTATTCTATCAAATATTAATTGCAGGCCTGTGCCTGCGCGGTGTATATAGGGTATTAGGTAACAGAGTTCCTGCTCGGCTTTAAATCAATAAAAGATAACATGCCCGGCATCCATCATTTTTGACTCGTGATCCGCGAGGGTGCGGGCGGCTGCTTTCGTGGTCCGCAGAAAAAAAGTCTACTTGAGCATGAAGCATATGCCTTTTTTGGGGACACTGGGACCGCTCACTGGTGCTTCACACATTTATAGTGCTCCCAATTTTTGGGTAGATGAGGAATTGAGCCCCAGGGAGACGAAGCCATATTTCCAGGATCACAAAAAGGGATCAAGTGGAGAAGCTGGGACAAGAACTGGGGTCCTCAGTTCGTTCCTCAGCAAGCCGAGGAGCCGCTAGGCCCAATTTCCTACCTGAAAGAAGAACATTTATCATAAACACCTCTCACGAACATTGCAATCCGACTGATCCAACCCCACTTCCATCTCTGCTTGTTTCCCGGTAGTGTTGAATTTAATAGTGCGGGATCAGAAGGTGTAAGGACGCCTTAAAAAGAGTACTTAACTGCTCAGGGCTCAGACAGTTGTTTCGAGCGGCTTCTTCCTTGCAAGTTGCTTGGAGGGTCAGGCATTCAGAAATAGAGAGGACAAGAAACCTGTTCGCTCAATTTGGGAGAATCATTTAGATATATAACTTAACTTTTTGATCTTAATCAGTGGATTTTAATTTGATGACTATTTAGTTTATTTACCTCTTTCTGTATAGTGATTTAATACCTTACTCATGTACTATTCTATCGCCTCACTGGTTCTAGAGAATATTAAGCCTGTGCTATATTAGTGATTGTATTCACTTTTGCTCAAGGATTGATCCGGATAGACACCATTTTCCTGCGATGCCAAATGCAACCCCCTTCTTTCTCTTTCGCTTCTGAAAAGCATTGGTTTATTAGGCCTCTCTACACAGTCTCTTGTAATACGTCCAGGCATCATGTACTTTTTCTTTTGTTCGTGTAATTCTTATTTATTTTGGCCTAGGAGGGAGGCATAATAGTACCGAGAAAGTTAGATTAACGTTGATTGCCCAAGACACATCTTTTAAAGGTAATTTCAATAGCTCTTTCTCCTTCACCACTGCTTAGTAAACCTGCTGTGACAGGAGGCAAAAGCACTCCAGACGATGCTCTCACTTTAAGTAATCTGAAGGGGACACCTGCCCGTTTCCCTACCAGTGGGCAATCACTTTTAAGCACAGTGCTTGCTCACAGCTTGGGTGGTTGGAGAATGTTCTAAAGGAGAGAGGATCCAAGAGGAAGACAAGGCCTAGGGAGGTCATTTGCCTTACTCTTGCTGTCTACTCTCCCCCATTGCCAACTGAATGGGAGCAGACTAAAGCGAAACCACGGGAGGTAGAGTCTGCATATGTCAAGCAGGACCCAAGCAAGCACTGCCATGCCAAGCAGGAACCAAGCAAGTGCTGCCACGCCAAGCAGGAGCCAAGCAAGCGCTGCCACGCCAAGCAGGAGCCAAGCAAGCGCTGCCAGGCCAAGCAGGACCCAAGCAAGCGCGGACACACCAAGCAGGACCCAAGCAAGCGCTGCTACGCCAAGCAGGACCCAAGCAAGCGCTGACACGCCAAGTAGGACCCAAGCAAGCGCTGCTACGCCAAGCAGGACCCAAGCAAGCGCTGACACGCCAAGTAGGACCCAAGCAAGCGCTGCTACGCCAAGCAGGACCCAAGCAAGCGCTGACACGCCAAGCAGGACCCAAGCAAGCGCTGCTACGCCAAGCAGGACACAAGCAAGCGCTGCTACGCCAAGCAGGACCCAAGCAAGCGCTGCCATGCCAAGCAGGGCCCAAGCAAGCGCTGCCATGCCAAGCAGGGCCCAAGCAAGCGCTGACACGCCAAGTAGGACCCAAGCAAGCGCTGCTACGCCAAGCAGGACCCAAGCAAGCGCTGCCACGCCAAGCAGGACCCAAGCAAGCGCTGCCATGCCAAGCAAGGGCCAAGCAAGCGCTGCCATGCCAAGCAGGGCCCAAGCAAGCACTGCCATGCCAAGCAGGACCCAAGCAAGTGCTGCCATGCCAAGCAGGACCCAAGCAAGCGCTGCCATGCCAAGCAAGGCCCAAGCAAGCGCTGCCATGCCAAGCAGGGCCCACGCAAGCACTGCCACGCCAAGCAGGGCCCAAGCAAGCACTGCCACGCCAAAAGGAGGAACACCTTTTCTACAGGATGGATCCAAGTAGTAAGCCTTAGAAAAAGCATGGGGAGTTGTCCAACTAGGAGCTGTTCAAAATGTCTGAAATGCATATATGCCTTTCACCTGGCGGAATGAGCATAACGTGTTGGCGGAGCCGCCATTTTAGAAATCTCAAATGCAAATGATGCAAGATTCAGCCAGGATTGCTCCAGTGGCCGCTCTCCATGTGAGAATGCAGCCGATCCTCTAAAATATTATCTTCAACTCCAAGGATATCTTCATAAAAATCTAAACGCAAGAGCCAGGAAGACACCCCGAGTATAGGTGGTCTGTTCGGACAGGAGCACTCTTGGCTTAGCTGAAAAGCAGGGAAATATCCATTGATTAAAATGGACAATCCTTTAGAACTAAAAGAATTAACTGTGAAACACTGAACGATTTTGTACAACTCACTGGCCAACAAAGTCTGCTGCTAATGTATAACTCTGCATGACGTCTGAAGCCAGGGTCTATGGCCCATGGTGGTATAGGTTTAGTGTATTTACCTTATGCAGTTCTGCGACTTGTCTAGAGCTTTAAACCAAAGAGATATTATAGAAGCCAAAATCCCTTTAAGGACACTTCCTTAAGGTGAAGGGCATGTGGAAAAGATCAGGTTTGTCTATCGGTAGGATATCCACTCAGGAGCCAAAAGCCAGACTAGAGGCATGATAAAGCACTTCAAAATCTGCTTTATGACCTGAAGATCATTTCTCAACTTTTTTTAGAATTTGGAATTCTGCTGTCGGTTGTGGGGGGCGACATGGGGAAGGTAGTTGAGAATAACCCAGGAGGCCACCCGGCACATGGGATAACTGACAATGCGACCGATTTCCCACCTGCTAGTTTATGCAGAATAAAGGCACTGGTTATAGGGACCAACTGCCATTAAGAAGAGGAGAAAATGGTCTGATAGCCAAGAGTACTGGAGTGAGCCCCAAAGGCGAAGGTGAAATCTTCTGTCTGAGTCAAAGGCTATGAGCCAGAAGGTGAAGGACACAAATTTGAGGGTTTGGTTGCCTCTAGGGCACACCTAAGAGGAGCCGGTCCTCGCAGGTCCACCAGGAATGTACCAATACAGCTAGGGCAGTATTGCAGAGCTTCTTGGACTTGTGTGCTGAGGTCTGTTTCCAATGACTGGCACAAGGCCACAGTAGGAACCCGACGTTAAGCTTGTTGGAGGAATGGAAGGAATGCAAGATGCCACGGAGTCAAGGGCTCTTTTGAATCACCGTGCAGCTGCTGTGGGGTTTTGCAGAGTGAAGGGAAGATGATTTTTGAGAAGGAATCTTATTCCAAGCAAGGCATACACTATTTAAAAAAAAAAAAAGGATTAGCAGAGCTTGCTCATTAAAATTACCTTGATTAACAAACTGCCTAATTTGAAATTGAGCAATTTTATATAATTATGCTTAATTTCCGAGGAAGTTATTTGTAACAAAAACATAAAGCAAGTAGCAATACAGTGTGTTTTCGTTCTTCTGAAACAAGACGTTACTGCGATTAGCGTGTGTATGTGTAAGATGCAAAGGTTAGGTGCAAACCCCCCATTAAATGCATATTATAAAAAAAGGCTTGGAAATCCGTTTTCAGTGTAAGGCTCGATTTTAATTGGTTATTTATAACATGCTTACTACCCAGAGGTTTCCAAGTGCGGACTCGGGGATCGAACCTGTGTTGCTCCGCGCCATCTTGCTTCCAAGGTGAGCGTGTTGCCCCTGAGCTATCCTCCCTATGCAGTTGGTGATGTACAAAGAGTGCCCGTTCATGTTTAGTGCCAGCCCTATGGCTGTGTCATGTATGGAGAAGTTTACAAATATCTCAGATCACCAAAATGACAATGTTAAAGCAAAGTCAGAGCTGGAGACTATGTAGGCAGTATGATGCAGCAGCGGGCAGCCTCATTGGTAAGTTCAGGTGGGCCAACATGGTCCTCGCTTTCCAGAGTAATCATGTACTTGGGTATATATTATAATCCTAATCTGAGAGCAAAGTAGTGTACTGTGCTGCAGTAGCGCTGTAGGTGGGCAGACGCGTAACCATCTATGCAGGTAGGTGTATGCAATATATTCATTATCCATGAGCAAATACAAAGATAGAGATGGCAGAAGTCAGGGAGGGGGTGAGCAGATTGGGGGGCAAATGGTAGTTGGTGGCCATCTGCCACTTTTGAGGGTAGGTGGGTGGAAGCAGTGGGTGGCTGGAGGAGAAGGAGGGTATGTCAAGGCGGTCGAGATCAGCGCCTTGTGTGAGTGCCACCCGCAGAGATCTATGCAACCAGCAGGGCACCGAACTGTGATTAGGCTGTAAAATCGCATGGAGATTTTCACAAGCGCCATCCTGTTTGTGTCAACACGATGCCCCTTTCGAGAGAAAAATAACGTAGTGTGCCCTACAGACATTGGGCCTCGTTATAAGGTTCTACCGGCAAGGCTACCTCCCCAATGGCATGAAAATCCGGCACCCGCGAATGGGCAATTACCGGGGTATTCCGACCCGGTAATTGCCCTTTCGCCGCTGCCGGTATATCCCCATTCCCATTGAGCCCCAGAGGGCTCAATGGGAATGCCTGTAGCAACGGCACCGTTCATAACGGTGCCGGTGCTACAGGCTTGCTGTGCTCGCGGGTGCCTTTCATTCCGCCAGGGCAGACCTGCAGCAATGAAAGGCACCCGCGGCACAACTCAGTTTGCCGGTCCGGATAAACCAGTACGGGTAAACTTACCGGTTGTATCCGGACCGGCAACCTTGTAATGAGGCCCATTGTCCTCTGAAACTCAATCCCAGTGTCACTATAGACATTGCCCTCTGCAACGCAATCCCGGTGTCACTATATACATTGCCCTCTGGAACTCAATCCCCATGCCCTCCGCAACTCAATCCCAGTGTCACTATAGACATTGCCCTCTGCAACGCAATCCCGGTGTCACTATAGATTTTGCCCTCTGCAACGCAATCCCAGTGTCACTATAGACATTGCCCTCTGGAACTCAATCCCCATGCCCTCCGCAACTCAATCCCAGTGTCACTATAGACATTGCCCTCTGCAACGTAATCCCAGTGTCACTATAGACATTGCTCTCTGGAACTCAATCCCCATGCTCTCTGCAACTCAATCCCATTGTCACTACAGACATTGCCCCCTGGAAGTCAATATGTGTCTCTATAGACATTGACCTCTGGAACTCAATCCCAGTGTCACCATAGACATTGCCCTCTGGAACTTAATCCCAGTGTAACTATAGACCTTGCCCCCTGGACCTCAATCCCAGTGTCACCATAGACATTGCCCTCTGCAACGCAGTCCCAGTGTCACTATAGACATTGCCCTCTCAATCCCAGTGTTGGCTGGCAATGCCCAATTTTGCAAATCTCTCAAAACGTGGTTTTTTCAACAACACATCATTGGACGCACAGACCGCATCTCAGAGTACTGGGCTGTAAAAAGATGCCAACTCAAACGCTGGATACCCGCGTCCTGTACATCACTCTGCCGCGTTCGAGCTAGGTCCACGGTTTAAACAATAAAATAAAGTAATCTTCCCCGAACTTTACTGAGACTATGGGGTCAATGAGACTGTTTTATACGGGCCATAATGCAATCATGCAAAATGCAACAGCTTACATTTTGAGGAAGAGAAATGCACGATTGATTTTTTTTAAACATGAACAGAAGCACTGTTCCTGGCAAAACAGAATACAGTCAGCTAAATAAAGGTGCCATCACGATGACATCAGGTTTGCAATTATTTGATAAAGAAACTGCACTTTCCTTGGCTAACAGCCCAGCAAAGGTCTTTGGCACTTTGAGTCAAAAGGATCCTTACTGTTGCACTCCACCCACCCCCACATTGGCTCCTTTGACCTTCCTATCACCAAAGAAAGGGAGTGGGGGTGTGCGGCTTCCGGCCGGGGGCAAGAGGTGATTGCACTATATGCTGCCTGATCTTTGGAGAGGGTCCTTAAATGGACAGCAAAGTGAAACAAGTGTCTAACTAGTTAGTAAAGCTATGGAATTATACAGAATTAGTACCCGATGGATGTGGGGGAGGGGCGGCATCCAAGCCAATGAGGAGGCTCGGAACGGGGGTGTTACCAGATGGTAACCCCAGCGCCCTGAGCCTCCTTAGGGCTGGTGGCTGCCATCTTCTCCCGCCGGGGAACGAGTTAAGCGCTCCCCACTCCAACCTCAAACCACCAATCCCCCCCCCCCCCACCACCTCCCTTCTTTTTGGATCCCTTTTGGGAGAGGGTGCACTGGGAACACTTCTGTCCCCAGCGGGTCCACTCCTGATCTGTGACACGCCATCATGGAAAGGAAAAAGGGACTACATGTAGTCCCTTCTCCTGTTCCATGGCTACCATTTTGTTTCTTTACTTTTTTAAAACTATTTTCAAAGGCCGCCATGGAAGGGAGAATGGACTTTGCTTCCCCTTCCATGGCAGCCATTCTTTTTCTTTTTTCTGTTGTGAAACGCAGGAGCAATTCGCAACTGGTTTGTTACGAGTGGTGGCTTTCAAGTCCACTTCATTGCTTTTCTCCAGACCCCAAGTCAGCCTCCACAATTCTGGTTTTGAGCGATTTATTGAGGCAATGGGTGGTCGTTTTTTTATGGATTTGATGGGGGCAAGCATGACAAAGCTTCTGGGTTGTTTATCCAGAGGCGCATGGTGGATTCGGAAAGACAAGACTGGCATTTTGGTGGCCATTAAGAAGTAAGGAGGACATTACGTTTTGTCTGACCATGTGATGGGGAGGCAGGTGTGTTGAGGAAGTCCAGGTTGATAACATATGATATGTCATTTTTAACGCACCTGTGCATAAGTGTTTGTAGGCGCAACAAGACAAGGGCGGGAAGACAGCGGGTTGGGGGGGACAAGAGAACGATCTTACTAGCCCTTGTCTGAGAATAGGTGCTGTGTGGTGACTGCAGGCCAGGCGCTAATGTGGTACAGTTCAAATAGCGATGGGCAGATATTGCCATTGATACCGAAGGAACTACCGGTCAAGAGATGGGAGTACCTCTTATTTGATGGGAAACGCTGGCATAGTGGCGTGATGCAAGAACCTGTGATGTGATGGGGAGGCTTGTCACATGATGTGTGGCTACCACAGTTGAGGGTAATACCTGGCCGGTTGCCAGAGTAAATGGAGTTTGCATCCTGGGTTTTGACGGCAATACGTGACATATGATGGGTGTCTCTGGCATGGTGCGGGTGCCTGGCATTTAGATGGGTAACCTATATGAGTACTTAGCGTTTGATGCGACCCCCTGAGCATTCAAAGGAAATGGCATACAATGCAGAAATCCATATCACGATTAAAACAAATCTATTGGCTTTGCCAATGGTTATTTATAGCAGTCCATGTGTTTGTGTACAATAATGCGCTGATTCATGGCATTGGAGCCCTTAACATAAACTAATATATATATTTGGGTTGAGCGTAATATTGAAATCAAAATTGATGACATGTGAAAACGGATATCTGTGGCCTGAAATGATAGTCGCGTTTCAATGAAAAGTGGTGTTCACTGGCTCACACAGCTGGGTGGGTCCAACACGTTATTCTCAGCCAAACAGATTGCACTGGTGGGCCCAAGCCAAGAGTTAAACTTCATGGCACCCTCAAATGGAAAATCCCATCACTTATCCAGGAGAGAGATTTGCTAGTGGGGCTCTTGACTAGGGGTACGGGCATCTTTTGGGGCACCCAAATGCTTTACAAAAACACCACTTTCTAGACCACTTCCACAAAGGGACTTTTTGGCTATGACCCGATGGGACATACTCCCTTGTAACTCCATTCCCTAACCGAACAGACCAAGCCGTAAGCAAAAAAACAGATGCCCACCATGGAGGGGTGCGGGGCTTGCCCAAGTGAGGAAGACCAGGCAGGACCCACTCTTGGACACAATTTGGGATTCTTATTTCCAGTGCACTCACCGCTCCGTTGAAAGATCCAGGGTTATCTTCGAAAACGTACGCTTGACTTCTGGGTCATGCCGGGGCAACTTGCCTTTTCTCGCTAGATGCAGTGGCAAAGCACTGAGTGTGTAAAGAATGAGGGTATATATTCCCCATAGAAGAATTAGCACCGAGAGGGGTACCTCTTTGAGCAGGGCATGTTCATGCCCACCAAAAAAGAAGCCAATGCCAACAGGTCAAGCTACTGGGAACATTGTGCATTCTGAATACTTCTTTACGCACCATTTGTCATCATGTCCAAGAGGAAAGAGGGGACATTATACAGATGTCACCCATCATACGTGTTTTGGCCCCAGGACTGGACGCCCACCAAAGCTGCATTCCCAAGAGTGGGCGGCCACATAGCAGAGGGGGCTTCTTCCTGACGGCTCGATACCATTATTATGGTGAGCCTCCAAAATAGCCATAAGCTATTTCTTTAGGTCCCAAACTACCAAACCAAGTGTTGATTGGTGGATGGCAAGCAAAAAGCAAATACACACATAAGGCAAAAGGCTTGGGTGCTTAGCATACCGGTGCCCCAAACAGCCCCTGAATGCCCTTACTGAACGGGGACATACATGGGAAGGGCTGAGGATCAAGGTGTAGAGCAAAGGGAACAATCTCCGATCATCAGTAACATCTAGATGGGGGCCATAGGCTTGGTGGTGCGCAGAGCAGAGGAACAACCAGTCTACGGAGTTCCACAGCCCTCGGAGGGACTTGGCCTGGTCACGCTTGGTGCCACATGTGCGACCACTAGTCAGAACAAAATACACATTGAAAAGGTACTGCATTCACCTACAGTGGCAGGAGGACAATTATTTGGCTAGCACAATAGGGTCCTTTTGTTTCCACCTGCTGTGACAAAGTGACATTGCTCAGGATAGTTGTAGGGTGTACAGTGATCGCTGGTCAGGGGAAGCCGCCTACTACAAAAGGTGACCTCTGAAGGTGGTGAAGGGGAACCCCAGAATATCTCCCGACCGAAACCTTCTGTGTAGAGTGAAGCTCTTAGAGAACGTTGATGGGGAACAGAGGACCCAAGCCAGGAATCAGGAAATTCCAAGCCATCAGGGTGAAGGCGATCAAGCGGAAAGGGACCACAAGGCTCCTTTTCCACTCCAGATCTCGCATCCATCGGAAAACCCCAGAAGCCACACCATTAACCTCCAAGTGGTATCCTTCCGGAGGAGGGTGGAAATAATAGACTCGGGTCAGAGTGGCCCCACAAAAATTCAGACTTGGTACCCCAGCTCTAGAACTAACTCATAGGATTCCCATTGGGGAAGCCTCCATGGGAAAAGCCTCCACTCTTCCAAAAAGTCTATAGAGCAGTATACCCTGAATAAATGACTGTGGAAAACAAGATGCTAGGCAAAGGCCAGGGATGCCCCTAGTCCGAGAAATCAGACATTGGGCTCTATATGGGGTTACTGCTGGAAAAGAGGAGCCAAAGGACGCCTCTCACTGCAGCACAGCCTCGGCTCTGAAAAGAAAAGAACCCGACTAGACAGTGTGATCAGTCTGCAGCAGAGAATGCCTTTATAACCATCCTCAGTGATGCAGAGGAACCCAAACGAACAAGACAAGAGGAGCGCTGAAGGGGATTTGAAAAGCACTCGACTAAGACGGTGCCTGACCCTGGTGCCTGGCCCGGTAATGGTGCCTGATTGGGAAAGGCGAACCACATGGGGAGGAGTGGGATCTAGAGATGGAAGTACAGTGAGACAATCAGGGAAACATTCCCACCAACTGGAACCTGTGCTTAATCCATCTCCCACATTCGACCAATATAAAAATGGGCAGTGAGCGCCACACTTGGAGGATGCCACGTTTGGAGATAGCACAGCTTTCCTGAGGGAGAGTGAGCGACACAGAGAGAGGAGAGTGAGGGCGGAGCAGTGCTGGAGTCACAAAGAGAAGAAAAGTGAGGCAAGTGAACGAAGGAGAAAGACACCAGCTGACAGTGGCAGAGCAGACCATGGTGGAAAAGCAAGACCACAAGCCCAATGAAGAAGCTTAAGAGGGCTAATACATTCTAGCTTGAATAAACCATTGTGCGAGGTGAATAACCACGTTTTCTAAAGCTGCAAGTGACTCAGGGTCACAGGGGTGATGGGCTTAGATAGGTAGCTGCAGACGACCATTGCGTCTTCCTCTGGGGGGAAGATATCTGCACCAGACGATGCCGTTGCTTGACGAGCTAGGGGCACGGTCCGCGTCTATCAAATCCCAGCGACTACAAGTCATCTAACAGCTCAAAGCTAGTATGCAAGGGCTCTCCAGTGATTACGTTGGCTGAACACGGAGCTAGGGAAAGACCATGGACCTCCGGCCCCCTACACTAGGGACCTCACCAGGCATTTTGCATTGTTCCTCATATCTTACACTGTTTTACTTATAGCTCTCTCTTACACTGAGTTACCCATATCCTGCAGACCATCTTACAAGCTACCCTCAGTCCCCTGAATAGGGATTCAGACCAACTGTGAAAGCCTAGATCCAGGGGAAAGCCTCCTAGGACCACAATAGGGAAGGAATGCAGGGGTTCTGCTCACTCCTGCCTGGGACTAGCCCATGGGCGGTGGAGGGGACAGCACAATGCTCAGGTGTCCTGTGCCGTGAAACGCGCCCTGTGGAAATCTATGCATGTACGGTTTTCTGCATCCAGTGACACTGCATGCCATCCCAGCAGCTCTCTCGAGCCAGAGAATAATTTCAGCTGGGCGGGCACATGTACTGAACAGCAAGATGGTAATATCCGCAAACAGGTGGCTATGTAGGGGCATTTCCTGAAGCAGCGGCAAATGGCTTGTCTGAATACCCGATAGTAAGGATTATTTCATACTGAAGATCAGAGCACACTCTAGGGAGGCCGGTGAGCTAAATAGAGGGCATGTAGCTAGGCCTAGAATTAGGACCTCCGCTTATTGCCCCTGAACCAAAGCCATTCAACGTGCAACTAGACGTGATCCTTGGCGAGGCAGCACCTAGTAATAGCCTCGATATTGCGCGAGTCCGCATGGTCTTCAAGCGGTATCCAGAGGGGTTAGCATAAACCCGACACTAGATAGTGCGGCCTGAGACTACCTTGGCTCGGTAGAGGGTACAGTATTCATTTACACAAGACTGAGGCAGTCCCTAGACAGGGTCTCGGTACAGGGTGCAATTCTCTGGAAGAGCAAGCCAGGTTCTGGAGGTGTGGTGCCAAATAACATAAAGGGGGGACAAAACAAATATGACAGAAATGTTGGGCCTTTGGCTAGTATTTTCATATACTTGTACCTCATCATCAAATGTGGTCAGATTTTGGGGGAATCACTGGGGGTTGGGCTGCCTCTTTGCGGGGTAGCAAGTGGAGCTCAAGTCTAGTCTTTAACAATTCCATTGATTGGATTAGTTTGATGGCCGTGGGGGGAACATTGTATTGGAGGGGGCTAGCCCCATCCTGCTACCCTAATGAATGACGCTGCGGGGGTGGCAATTTTGAAATCCCGATACGTAGTAAGGCCCATGGGATTCCAGGAGTAAAAAAATCAGTAAAATATTCAGGAAAGCGCGAGAAAAAGAAAAGATTCCCGATTCAAAAAAAATACAGTAGGGCAATGCAGAATGGGACTTCCGCTTCAGGGCTGTAGTGACACAGCGTAGACCGATAATGTCACCAAGAGAATTAAAGATAATAATGCACATACATCATACATCAATACACAAGCATGAATATTTAGTAACTTCATTGATTTGAATTGTATTGCCATGTCAGCCATACCCTTATTTTCAGGCTGCAGAACATTCTAGACGTACTCTTTTTGTGTGACTAAACAGACGCCGTCTGATGATTTGTATAGGAAGAGTGTTTGGCGAGAGTCATATTTCGCAAAAGAGAAAACATGCAGAACTGAAACATCTATTACATTGCACATAAACTTGCACGGTATTAGCCAAAATTGTCGGAAAAAATAACGTATGGTGAATTTGATCGCATTTTGGCTGTATGAAAATGTCGTTCTGCTGAAAAATTCGGATCACATCCACCATACGTTACCATTGTAGTGTACAAGGGCAGCGAGGGTTGCAGGGGCGCCCCCCGAACTCTTGCTCGCTACAATGGTAACGGGGGATACGGGGGTGTGCCCCACTACACATAAATTAAGTTGTACACAAAAAAAAGAGCCCTGGGGCACCGGTCCCCAACCACGTAAGTGAAGGGAACTGGCATTGCAGGCGGATTGGGGTGTCTGTGGCACACAACGAGGTGTGCTGCCAACAGGTAAGTAGGGGAGCAGGGTGGGGTAGGTGAATGCGCCTGAAATCATGCGCGATTTACTGCATCGCGCATTTCGAACTCGCTTTTTCGAATTCGAATTGTTGCAATGCAGTGAAATCACGTCGATCCAACTTTGACTTATGACCAAAATATTGTGTGCTGCGTGTCATGTCTGGCTACTCTCTGGCTGTCCTCCCCTTGTCTGAGGGAGGCAGGTTCCGGGGCATGCTTTTGGGATTAAATCTGTGAAGGTTAAAGACCAGCAAGAACACAGAGTCTGCTACAGCATGATCGCCATCTCCATTTCATGACGTCTTCCCCACGACGATATATCACGACACTAGGCAAATCTATGCGGAATGCTTACCCAGGAAGGAGAGCTTTTTCTCCAGAAGTTTCTCTCGCAGCAGAACCTCGTGCTCATGGCCGACGGAACTGGAAGGTGCAGTGTTAAGGATAAAGACACGGATTCAGCAAGTTCACAAAACAAGAGCCCACGTGACCCATTCCGACGGGCCAGACACTAGCCATGGGCCTTTGCTCCATTCCACAGCAAGGTTGTCCAACTTCAGGCCTGGAGGGCCAGAAACATGTCAGATTTTCTGGATATCCCGCATTCATATTCATGAGATACATTTTCATGCAATGATTCAAAATGTTTTCCTCATGAATGATAATGAGGGATAGCCTGAAACCCATCACGTTTACGGCCCTTGAGGCCTGGAGTTGGACAAGCCTGGTTTACAGGAATCCTCACCAGGCCTTGGCATCGGCAGGGATAACCACCACACCAGTCTTGCTAATTCTACCACGCCAAGAGCGGATATAAAGTGGCAGAGCAATGCAAGGATGCCCGCAGACTGCACACTTGCACTACTGCCTTGTAAACATTGAAAGCCACCTGTCAGTTTGAATCTATTTTGGGCCTAGATCTGGAGAAAGCTCGAGGCCTACTGACTGGCATTCCTGGCACATGCTCTCCTGGCCAAGCTGCAGAGGCTCGAGCACTGATCCTACCTCCAGAGGAAAGGAGTCACTTGGAGGATGGGATTACTGCACATCAGATATCAACAAACATTGGTGACGGTAGTCAAAAACACTGAAGTTATGTTATGCTATTGTGATGTATACCGTGCACCGCTGCCATTTTCATAAAGTAGGCTTACATATGCCTTTCCATCTTACCAGAAAGCCATTGTGAAGCTTGAGGCTCACGGAGGGAACACGGGAGACGGCCCCAGTTAAAGCATGAAAACATATTTTGCAGTGTCACATTGTATACCAGCCAGTAAACCTTAGCAGCTGGATTGAAATCACAACATTTTACCAACACTACATGGAGTCTGCAAATCACACCTTTAGGCTGTGTGAGGAAAATGCAAAACATACAATGCTTTCCAATTGTGTGTCTTTAAATCCTTCATTTCAAAATGTTTCTAAAAAAAACAGCAATTTTAGGAAATTATTAGGGTCCGTGTTAAGACTGCCTGTGCCGCCCTTTTAGAACATTTTACAGTCAACAGTTCGATGTGAATAAGGTTTGTTTCCTTAAAATGCGACTTCCAGCTAGAAATGGGGACAGTTTTCAGTGAAAACGGTTGCATGTTCATTGCTTCCAATAGTTCGATGGTCCCTTAGATAAAGCAGCCATCCCAGACCTGCATTCCATACAAATCATTCCTTCAGCCAATGAAGGTTACACTGAAAATGCTTTACTTTCACTTGGAGAATGAATTGCCCAATGGCTACTCCTGTGCCAATGATTTCACTCTGCACTATCGTATGAAGACTACAGGACTTTGAAAGCTAATGCACTTTTCCATTGCAGCATAATGTTTCCAGTTAGTCCAATAAAAGGCATCAGAATCTGCATTTCGTGTAATCCTACCTTCAAGGAGTTTCTACAGGATGAAACCGGTCTTCCTTTGCATTTGCCCTCAATAAAGGAGACCGCCCCTGGAAATCTAATGATGCACAAGGCAACGCATTTCCAGACAAATCTATTAGGCATTTATTAACACAAAAGAATATCTCCTAGGGATGAACTTTAGCTAGCAAGACCTTTCTCAGCATGTCTAATTGCAATTGAACATTAAATGGATGGTAGTGAATTTGACTCATCTTGCAATGATGCCGAGCTCCATCAGATGAATTCACCAATTGATCCCGAGCAATCTTTCCACAAATCAAAGATACATTACGGAACTTCTGAATACAGTTTTAACATGTGTTACTCAGACTGCACATTTTTTTTTCTGGGACAGGCTGATCCTATTGAACACAGTGAGCATGTACAGGGCATTAATGATGATCAAAGGTTTAGGTTTAACATTTAAACAATATTATGTCATACGATGGTCTATCAAAGACAATTAAAGCCAGGCCAACACCTATAACACCTGTGCAGGAATCATGAAGCAAGACACACAACAGATTCAACGTTGAAAATAAAATGATTTATTAAATCCAACGTCAGGATGGTAGAAGGCCTAACTTGCCCTAAGCCAACCTGTGATTTCCCTACCGGAATGCAACAAAGGAAAGTCTGAGTCAAAGAGTTCAACTTAAAGTCGGTCTGTGTCCAAAACCTATCCTTGCCCTCACAACTAAAGCTAAACAATTTTTAAGCATGTCACTAACAAAAGAAAGGGTGATTAACTTAAAGTTCTGCGCTTCTTCCAGCTCTTACCTTCCTTTTCAGCTCCCCTTCCCCAAGTTCAAGAAAGATTCACAAAAAGTCTCAAGATAACCTTTCTCAAGTTCAATGCAACACAGTTCCACACAATCCTCGGGGTTCCCTTCCCCAAGGCTAAGGCACCAGTTCCACATACTCCTCGCGGTTCCCTTCCCCAAGGTTAAGTCACTACAGTTCCACACAATCCTCAGGGCTCCCTTCCCCCAGGTTAAGGCAACACAGTTCAAAAGGAAAAGGGTTTTCAGGCTCTGTCCTCAAGACCGCATTTGTAGTTCATCAGGTCTCAGATTTCCCTTCCCCAAGAATTCAACGTAACATATGACATTTGTTTCAGAATTTCACAGTTCAACACAATTCTAGGACAACCTGACCCTCCTTCTGGATTACATCACCAGGACAGTTCGGTATTCAATATATTTGAATCAGCTTGTTTCAAGTTTTCATTCATATGGACTTTGTGACTTATGCGCGGCCCACTAGGAGCGCCCCGGCTTTTGAGTGGCTTTCCCCTAAGTATTAGCACACTTGATCGAAAAACATTTAACATTTCCATTTGACCACATTTTTTTTTATCGTTTTTTCGGTCAAATTAAATTAAATAAACATATGGGGAGGTGCAAGGGAATAGGTTATGGTGGTTGGGGGAGGTCTCTCCCGCATTTTTGACCAGAAAAACGACCCAAAAGTATTAGGTCAAATTGGAAAAGTTCAAATATTTTTGATCAAGTAGACCTTAACCTTTCCTCCACTCACTGGTCGTCGGCCTTCTGCTCCGTGGCTCCTGCTGCTTCCTTTCTGCTTTTCAGGCCCACGGACCTGCCTCTGCATGCCCCACTCGCACGCCGGGTGCTGGCTTGCACACGCTGGCAATTCCACAGCTCCTGCACAGACGCGGAAGGCGTCTCTCTTCTTCCTGTTTGTTCGCAGCTCCGGCCGCTCGTTCTTCGACACGGAGGCACCCACACCTGTGGCAGCTTAACAGCCTTGGGTTCCACAGGTCCTCAGGGCAATCGGCCGGCGTCCTGGCTCCTCCTGAGGTCCAACCACGGCTGCCTGCTTCTGAAAAGGGTCCCCTGCTGGTCTCTCCCAGACAGGCCTCCCTGTTGCTCACTTTTCTGCTCCACTGGTCTCCCTTTATACACCTGCAACCACTTGACAGGTTGCAGGTGTGAATTCTCAATTGGGTTTGCCTGACTTTAATTCAAAAGGGACATGCCTGATCCTCACAGTACTCTGTAAGCATCTTCCTCGTCCCAGTACTAGAGTGGTGAAATGGGTGTTTAGTGTTCACTACTCTCAGTCGTCTTTTGATCGTCCAAGTACTGTCTGAGGTAAAATGTGGGGAAATGAGGGGAACTGGTCTACAGTACCCTATTAAAGGCTGGGGAGGGGTTGGTCTTTAATAGGCAAAAGGGGATACCATTTCTCACCTACCTCACCCATAACCGCTCTCTTCCTCAACATTTTTCTGGTGCTTCTGGATTAGTAATATTTCTTGTCATTTTCTTGTTTAGTGGGACAGGAATGACAATACCCTATGAGCGTTTTGGACACTCCAGAGGGGACTAGTTCCGAGAGCCTTGCTAGAGCCGGGGATATGGCTGTACTGGAAAGCAGTGCTTAATTTGTAAGAAAATAAGTTCCAGGGCCCAACTATTTTCTAGCATGTCTGTTACACACCAGGATGCACACCACCCACATCTGCTTCATGGAGTATGACCATATTTGGGGTTAAAGCTGCAACTCTCACCGGTTCATTGAAAGTGATGAATTATCCGACTTTGGCAGTATTGATATAACATATTAGTTGTGGCTTGAAATAACAAATGTTTACATGTCTCTTTAAAACACATCATCGTTAACATGTTGCTTTTAAACCATCAGTGGCAAGCGGAACATACTGACAATCTAACCACAGACAAAAGAGAAAACATGTTTTCTTCCCATGGCGAATTAATGGATAAATACAGGCACAATCATTACTGAGCTAATGTAATTTCCTGTCAAACACTACAGTAAGGTCTTCTTGTATAGGATGTGACTCGTGACAGGCACTCCTCTTTGACATTGGCCTTTTCACTGACCTTGTCCCTGTGTCAGGGCTGCTCACTGGCGACTGCCCTGTTGTTGGCAACCCACCCTGCTGTGGCAGTGCTGCTGGTTATTAATGTTGAGAGTTTGCACCAATGCCACGTAGGCTAAGGAGCAGTGTGCAAACATGGCGAGCATGAGTGACCAGCATGGTTATTCATGAAAATTGATAATTAACCATGATCTGCCTGCCAACCTAGGCCACACTGCTGTTGCTTGTTGTGTTACTACAACTGACAATTAAGATAATAAAGTTGCCCAAATACCACAACTTAATCAAACTAAGCTCAGAAATAAGTACCAGGGCTCAGAAATGTGTGCCGGAGCTGAGCCCTGGCAAACACCCCCACAAAGTAAGCACTGCTGAAAACAGAACAAAAGAATTCTTGGCAGGGGTACAATGAGAAGTGGATCAGCAGTGCAGAAGAGCCTCTACATGGCCAGCTGGGGCCGAGCGGGTGGTCAGCCCCTATCCTCGGACCCTGCGTCCCAAATGGAAGCAAGAGGGCGATGCAAAGTGATCCAAAGCCGCTCCGCATTGGATGTGAACCCTATAGGAAATCCTCCACTGAGACAGGATATAGATAGATGTGCTACGAGAGAGCAGATCTGATCAAACAGGGATTCCTGGCCAAAAATAAAAATTCTGTCCATCCACCAGGCGTGTCCTCTCCATTTGCACAAGCGGCTCTATGTCGTTTTACCGACCGTAGTTTTTCGATGGATTTATTTACTGAAAAGAATCCATTGAAAAAACTCATTGATATTGTTTTTTTTATTTTTGGTGTCCCTCGTCAATCCCCATTTCCCTATGTTATTAATCCCACCCGACCCCCTCCCCAGTAGTTTTTACCCCTTAACCATCCCTCATATATATATTTCGGCAAAAAATTCAGTCGAAAAAACTACTGTCGGCAAAAGGACATTGTACCGCACAAGCATGGGACATCCGTTGTGCAAGAAGGAAAGTCGCAGACTGAACCAATTGCTGGGCACCCCCCTCACCCCCCGCTGGTTCAGACAGGCCAATTATGGAATATCGGAATCTGGTAGGCGGGAGCAGCCTTCGCGGCGACCATGACACGTCATCGCCAGGCCTGTCAAATCACAAGCTTTTGCTCGTTCCCTTGGATGAAGCCTCCACTATCTCTGGGTTGTCGCCTTCCCAATTGGTGACCACCAACACACTACATGCAACGGCTTCCCTGAGTATGACTTGTGGGGGTGTTTCCTTGGAAACACAGGGGGTGTCTGTGGCAGGAAGAGTCCTCGGCACGTGTGGAAGGAGTGGTGCCAATGTTTCTTACGGGCCTCAGCAGGCAGTACAGCAGAAACCCGTGCAACTGGGCCAGGACTGAAGGTCAGGGGCACTGACCAAGAAAGCAGACCAACAGCCCACAGCACACTAGGAGTACATGATCTGGATGGAGACCACGAAGGGACCTGGGACTCACCACATACTAAAGCAGGCAGTCTGAAAGCTGGAGAAAGGCCCCAGAGGCACCTCATTATGGATAACAGTGTTAGGTGTCATTGACACCTCGAGGGTACCCCCGAGACAGATGTCGCGGTGGGAATGTGTGGGAAAGGCAGGGAAGGCCCAGATGAACCCACAGACTGCTTCTTCTGCGCCGATTAGTCCTGAACCTCATTAGGGCCCAGATTCCAATATCTACCCACACCTGTGAAGCCTATTCTGAAGTGTGCTGACCTGAAGTGAATTGAATAGGCTGCACTAAGGAAAAGTGTGCTGGGGACTGAGCGTGATAGCTACAGATGATATCAGGACAAGTTTGCTGAGGACCGAGAGTGATAGCTTTAGATGTGATCAGGCCAAGTGTGCTGGGGACCGAGCGTGATAGCTACAGATGATATCAGGACAAGTTTGCTGAGGACCGAGTATGATAGCTACAGATGCAATCTGAGGACCGAGAGTGATACCTATAAATGCGATCAGGCCAACTGTGCTGGGGACCGAGCGTGATAGCTACAGATGCAATCACGCCAAGTGTGCTGGGGACCGAGTGTGATAGCTATAGGTAAAATCAGGCCAAGTGTGCCGAGGACCGAGTGTGATAGCTATAGATGCGATCAGGCCAAGTGTGCTGAGGACCAAGTGCATCAGCTTCCTAAACTGGGCCGGACATCTTTTTGAAACCAAACGTTGGATGTATAAACCAAGAGCATCAGGGTGCAGAAGCCCAGAGCACAATGAAAACGAATTTGGAAAGAGGGAACAGCGCTGGTCATTGGCCCAGATTTTCCCTGACCCTGGGTCTCGGATCCTGGAAAACTACTTTTGCCCATGAAGGCAAACAATCTGGTTTTGCTCCCGAGACCAGGATTCGAACTTGGATCCGAGACCAGGATTCGAACTTGGATCAGCAGGACCAAAGTCACTACACTACTGCAACAACGCTGGTGAGTATTCCTGTCAGGATTGTACTCGGCAGAAAATATTCAAGAGCAGCTTTGCAAAGATGTGCACCTTTTCCAATTGGCTTGCGACGTTACAGGAAACTCCTCCTTTCTTTAATAATGTATTAATTTCCTGAAAATGTAAATGTTTAATTATGGGGGCTGGGGGGGCTGAAGGTGCTGAGAAAAATCTTGTGAGTTCTCCCTCACCTTAACTTACATCCCCTGCGCATGCTCCAAAACGCCCCGCGCACCACCCGCCGCCGCGGCTGGTGGGATCCCACAGTTAATAATTTCAATTTCCGGCACTGAGGAGGAATCAATCTTGGAAAATGTTAAGTGCACGCACAGAATCCTGAATCCAGCGTAATGGCAAAGACCTGGAGAAGGCAGGGGGCGGAGTCGCGCATGTGCTCGGAACTTCCACTCGCTTGCCCGGTCTTCGGCACCGTAGTGTGGATATCCCAAGAGTCTGGAGGAAGGGGGGAACAGGCCATACCAGTACAGTACCATTTGTTGTTATGATTTTATAATGCCCCACTCAGTGTCTGGTGACATTACCAAACCACTTACAGATCGAAAGGCGGCTCAAGTCCCATGCGAAGCAGAGGTCAAATGTTTGAGTAAAAACAGGGGATGGTAACCAGGCGTCCTCTTAATTTAGTCATTTTTAGACGGGTGCTGGATATTCGATAACCCAGGAAGTGTGCATTAAATCATAGAACTCTGATTATATGAGGGCCTCCCTTGCACTCCAAGATACTCGATCCCCTTTCCAGATTAAATGTTTTTCCAAAGGGTTAAATTCACATGACAGCCCTTTAATGAACAATTATGCAGAACATTGTTTTTATTTCCATACTTCATGAGCGCTAGAGAGGTCAACTTCCATCTATTTCAGTGGCTAAATTAAAGTAACAGTTGGAAATGATAATACTATAAAATCTTGTGTCGATCTCACGCCCCCAAAGAAAACTTAAAACCGGTTCTACCAAACAATAGGCTCGCCCTCTTGTGGATACTATATGACAAACTTTAACAAACACGGACTTTCAGAAACTTAAGCTTCTCAGCTCTCGGCAAGTCAATAACTGAACTTTCTTGCCCTGCAAAAGGTTCTCTACACAAAACAAACCATGTAAACAAAATATATTGGGCATAAAGTCTCCACTGCATCCTTGGCACACCGTAGGGCGACATTTTGTTAGGTAGTTTTATAAATGCGATGTTAACACCCGTTCGCACCCCCTGTGATTTCAATAGCATGTAGTGGAGAGAGTTGGTTGCTGGCTACCTGTGTTTAACTACAGCTACCAGAATCCCTTGCAGCACTGAAACTGGACTGAACCAAGAGCACCTCCTGCACCGAACTGCCTCCCGTATGAGTACAAGTGGCACAAAAGTGCTTGAAGGAGACTATCACTGGACTGCCAGGTTCATTAAGCTGGGACCCAGAGTGGGCCCCTCACCCCCTGCAGAAGAAAACAATGTTACCCCTAAAGGGTATTTGGTCATCAAGGAGCCAACTAGTACCAAGGGCATCAGGATCCAACATTCATGAAAAGGCAGAATTTGAGATAGTGATCAAGGAGTCTAATATTGACGAGTTGGAGTTGCGCAGAAAAGGGGTGGGGATGAGAAAGCGTGCCCCCCCCCCGCCCCGTGCGCACCTCCCCAGCACCCCCGGGAAGATTTAAATGTCAGAATCCATACAGCACAGGCATTGCTCGCTCGTATGGGTCTCGTATGGATGAGTGGAATTTACTCCGATAACAATTCCCGCTTCACCCCATGGAGGAGTTTCGCATTAACCACTTCATCTTAAACTTCATCCAATTTCCTCTGGAAGCTCTTTGGGAAAAGGCCAGGTATATTAGAATACGCCTCAAAGATCAAAGTTAAAAGGTGATGATTTGGCAAATGTGCTGGATTGCCCTCTCATAAAGAGGTTTATTTCCAGGCCACCACGAAGGTTTCAGTCCAGGGACTGGTCCATGGACCTAGAAGGAGACATCCAGCCCAAAGCAAACACCTCGGATTTAGGAGGGTTTAGTTGCAATCAGTCACAGGCCATTAAAAGAGTAACTTTGCTCATAAGAGCGTGAAGGCTGCTGCTAAGGAACACCTCGAGATCCAGCAAATCTCGGGACAACTGGAGTTTTCTTGGAATGCACATGGAAGAGCAGCTCCATTAGGAAAATGTCATAGGTCTGCATTGAAACACATGGGTGAGAGGGGTGAATCTAAGGGCACCAGGCACAACATCTCTCTGTGTGGATTCAACAAGAGGCAGAGTCTTTAATCCGGTGAATATAAATGATCTTTCCCACGAGGGGGCTAAACCTCTGGTCACAGCATGGTGTAGACAACACAGGGGAGGGAACCTGGTGGTCAAGAGAGTTCAAGACTGATCACAGATCCAACATACTCCTCCGCCAGCCGCCTGTTTCCCGATTCAGCCCATCGCTGCCACAAGGTCAAGGTGTGTTGCTGGTCCTGGGCAGGACTTAAAGACGGTCAAGAAGGACCTACGACTTCACAAGATGTAACCGCCTGTGCCAGCAGTTTTGCTGGGAAGAGATAGGCGCGGTACTGGACCGAGGTTGCCAGCATCAGACAAGTGCAAATGAAGTTTCTTCTTTAGTGGTAGAAACAGTTGTTTACGTTTTTAGGAGTCATGACGTTTCGCAGAGAGAGATGTTTTACCGTCCCTTAAGTGCTTGTGGACTAGCTGATGCCTTATTTTAACCAATGTTGCGCTGGCCATCGGTCCTTTGAGAACTTTGCAACTTGGAAAGAGAACAGAGACCGGCGATTTCAAAGTAACGGGGAGATATTGATCTTCGTGTTGGTTGGCTCGATGTCATGACTGTTGCTCAGGATAGCTGCACCAGAGTCTACATTCAGGGGAAACCCCCACATCCTTTCAAGTGTTACCAATATTTTAGGGGGAAAGGATCACACAAAGTTTACGCAGGTGCAATTTCCATGGCCTGGACAAGGATATTTGCTGAATCTGCTCGGGTGAGTTTTAGGTGACCTCTCTCCCTTGCAGTGGATCCAAATGTAAAGTTTTTGGGGGCCAATACGGTGCTGCAAAGCCAATTTGGTAACCTCTATAAGCGGGGCCCTAGACCCCTGCTTAGAATTGTCTTCTTGCAGAAAAGCACCTGACAGTTACAGCAGTGACCCCCAGCGCGGTTTGGTTGTCCTTAATGATTGAAAAGCTCTTCTTGGCAATGCTCGATGAAACTATTTTCTGATGAAAAGGATGAGCTATCGTAATCAACATTTTACATCCTGTCTGACATTTCTTATGAATTTGATATCAGTATATGATGTTCCGAACAGGTCAGGCCGCAACTACTTTCGGCTTGCCGTACAACCAGCAAGTCCTGCTACTGCCCGATCTGCCCAAGAGCACTTCTTTAGGTCAACTTGCTAGATATGCAAAGTCCTTTTAAATGGCCCAACTTCACCACCTGACAGTCAGTGTATACATATATCAGACAGGGGCTACATTTGGGGCGCCGCAGTTCACGGTTTCTGGAGCTGCAGGGGGTCAAAGCAGGCTACATTTACCCTGCTGCTCCACTGGCCGTGTCTTGCCTGCTGATGAAAGCAGCTTTGGTGGGTTTGCCCATCACACGTCCAAGCATTAGAAATAAATGGTGCCTGCAGCTGTTATATATGATATGATATCATATGATGAGATATGATATGATATGGCATTCATAACGCACCTATACACAGTGTTTCAAGGCGCGACGAGGCAAGGGAGGGGAACAAAGGGAGGACAGCCAGCAATCTTACTAGGCCAGGTGTCATTCAGATCGCGCAAGTGTGTGGGAAGGGGGCAAGGGACAGTGCAGCACATGGGAATAGATAAAACAATAAGTAACGGCCATCATGTGGCAAGTGCATGGGTAAGTGCAGACATTAGGTGTCATGGGCTGGTAGGGGACTGTAGGGATACAGAAACAGTCCCCAAGTGCGGGGGTTGCCAGTTGGGCAGTGCAGGTGTGAGACGCTGGCGGGGGAGGGACCTGGGTCCGAGATCAGAGGGTGTCCAGGTAGCTGGTGCAGTTCCAGTAACACCCAGGAGGTCAGCAGAGGAGAGGAGGAGAAACAGCAGAAGCAAAGAGAAAGGTTTTGAGGTGCTTCCAGAACCAGAGATGGTTCTCCTCAAGTTTAAGGGAGGCAGGGAGGCTGTTCCAGAAGGGGCATCAGCCGAAGAAAGTTCTACCACCAACTCGTTGCTTGTAGAAGCGACTGACCCTGAGGGAGTTGGAGGCGGATGAGCGAAGAGCTCGAGAAGGAAGATATTTAGGAAGAGAAGGTTGAAGGTATTGAGGCCCCAGCCCCAAGAAGGCCTTGTGGACGATGCAGAGGGTTTTGAACTTAATCCTCGCAGCCACTGGGAGCCAGTGCAGAGATTTCAGTCCTGGAGAGATACGGTCCCTGGGCTTGAGGCCAAGGACAAGTCTCGCAGTCCTGTTCAGGATGAGTTGCATATGCAGCGTGTGGATCTTGTAACACTACCAGTTTATTATATAGAGCACCCATGCCAAAGCCATGTACAGTAGATCTGTGGCGTCGCTAGGGAGGGCCTGGGGGGCCAGTGCCCCCCCTCTGAAACCCTGTGCCCCCCACCTAAGGTGAGCAGTGACTGTTCGAGGTGTTATTTGTGACACTCACTGAGGCAAATGTCTGCAGATCACACGGCAATACTCCTTTTGTCTCAAAGCGAGCAGTGATCGAGCAACTAGCATCCCCTCCCATCAGAATGTAGCCCACGAAAGTAATGATGATGGGCCATTAGTCACTGAATGGTTTCATGCCTGCATTCTGATGGGAGGGGGAAGTGCAGTGGGGTGTGTGTAGTTGGTGTGCACAAAAGCCTCTGCAGGAGTGCTTGTGACGTCACACATTACCTTTCATAGGTGCCCCCCCTACTTTTGTCTTTGGCCCCCTCTGTGCCCCTCCTAAATTTGATTCCTGGCGACACCACTGCAGTAGAGTCAAATGAGTGGTAACAGCATTGCATGCAAAATAGAACAGATAGAACAAGAGGCTACAAAAGGATGAGGGAGGGAGGCGAGGTCTGAGTAGGGAAAGGAAAGAAGCAAAGGGGGGCACAGGTCGTAAGAGGAGATGAGCGCTCTGAAGGCACGCTACTAGGACATATAGGGCACATAAGTCACCTTGCTCATGCGCGAGCGGTTTTACCTGTTGCAAGGGGCACACACATCCAAGCTTGCTGATTAAGGCTGTATGTAGATTGTGGATAGTTACCCGAGGTGTGGACTGCTGCGTAACGATTGTGATGAGACGACACACATCCGTTGAAATGCAAGCGTGTCCTGCAGCCAGTCCAGGGTTTCTGGACCCATTGGATGGTGTGACTGGATAACAGCAACTGCCCACCCATCGCCCACTTTGAAGTTCCTCCTCAAACACAAGAACACCCCCCACCCCTACTCAGCTAATAATCGTGCTGTATTTGGGCACTCGATTATGAATTGAAAATGTGGTTAACTTGAGAAGATTGTGCACTACACACTGGTTGACCCTCAGTGCTACGGCGCAACACTTGCAGAGGAAACCTTATTGACATGATGCAGCTTAAATACACGGTTACCCGGAGACCCCGTAAAGAAGAGGGACCAACAGGCCTAAGTGTATGAAAAGAAGTAGTTGAACTGCCCTGCTCTCTACAAACCTAATCGCCATGCCCCTCCTGTGCGCAATAGAATCCCCCCAACACATGCATCTGCTGATTAAGGGAACATGCAGTGCAAGTTCCAGCTGCTTCCTACACTTATGTAAAAGAAAAACCAAAACGGTATAAAAAATAAATAAATAGGAACAGTAAAACGTAATTTAAAAAAGCAGGAGCACCGAGCCTCCTTCGGCCACTGGTGACTAATCACAGACAATACATACCCAGAGAGCATACACGCTGAAGAAAGTAGGGCACTTTTACGACAGGTCTAGCACCCCCATTTTAAAAGAGCCAATATTCAGGTCCTTTTTGGGGGACACGATTTTTCGGTAGCAGTTGATATGTAATCCATTGGCCTGAGATCAATGACATCATTGTAAGATTCTCAATTAAAGCCCTGGTTTAAAGAGGCCTAAATGCTGGTTAAGGCCCACTACAGAGCACAGGAGCCTACACACTGCCCCAGGGGCAGAAGCGCTTGGATCTCAGGTCTGATGGATCCGGCAGCTCTAATGCGCAGCTTCGACCATGGAGCAGAAATTGGAAATAACCTCAGAAGCCAATGGACGCCCAGGTTTAAGGAGGCCCAAATGCTCGTTAAGGCCCAGTACAGAGCGCAGGGGCCTACACACTGCCCCAGGGGCAGAAGCACTTGGATCTCAGGTCCGATGGATCCGGCAGCTCTAATGCGCAGCTTCGACCATGGAGCAGAAATTGGAAATAACCTCAGAAGCCATTCTCAACTCCTGCACAGTCCAGCCCTCGGTTTCCCGTAAGATTTGCGAGCGCTTCCAGAAACGCCCGCCTCCTGGCAGCTGCCTCGAGGTTGGCTTCGGCCTTTATAATCACAGAGTTATATTTAAAATCAATACGTAATCCTTCAGAAGACATTACGCTTTTAAAATCTTAACTTGAAATGGATTTCGAACTCTTTCATCTGACCTGAAGTTAGCATGTAATTCGGCGCGTCTGCGGAGGGGGCACGCCACGCGTATGTTTCCTCACCGCTTGTGCCACTTTGAGAAGACTTGCCTAGTGCCACTAAAGAAGCGGGGTGCACATGGGCCGATCACAAATGCAACTTCAAGAATACGTATCGCAAAATCATTAAACATGGACTACCAAACTATGCCAGTATCCCGCCCTACAGATAAGGGCTGTATCAACCCCATTTACCCCCCAAAAATTGGCCCGTTTCCCCCAAAAAGATAAATAGGGAGGGATAATACTGCCAACATAAATAAGAAAGAGACGCATAGGAGCCTGCCCCCCCCCCCGCCCCCTGCTTTCACCCACACAGCTCCATGGATATGCTTGACCAGTAGTGCATGTAATACCACAGGAAGAAAGTCATTACTTCAGATTTTTCGTCAGCATTGCAATTTCTTCAGGGGTCATGTTTTGGGCCAGTGGAAGACATTGGCTTGAAGCTTTGGCTCGCAAGTCTGCCTTCGTGGGGGCCATTACATTGGCAGGCAGGTTGGGAGGAATGGGCGCACTTTAATGTGGAGACATTGATGCTTCAGTGAGATCCTGGCTTTCTGCTGAAGTTGGTGTTGACATTTCACAGGGTTCAGGACATTGTGCTGCAGGCTCTTCATCCGTATTCCTCTCTGCAGGAGGAGAGGTAGCATGCTTTGGATGTTTGCAGGGCAGTACTCGCGAGCTTTCGTAAGGTGGACACTTTGTTTATCACTTAACAGCTACAACTAAGGTAAGGTGGCACGGGCGGTGAAGACAGCCATTACTGTGCTCAATTAAAACCCTGCCACCTCGATCTACATTACCACCATAATATCATGACAGTATGTATATTACCTGCATCCCTCCTTATATATATATATATATATATATAGCACGATGGATTTATTGGGAGCTATCTGTGTGTCACACTTAGATGGATTGTCGGGGGTAGGAAATGTGTTGCTGCGGACCATAATAAAAACTCACCATTCTGCATACTCAACCTCAAACTCTGAACTAAACACAACCATACCTCTACTGCATCAAAAACCTCACACACTTAACAACACCCAACATGAAAACCAAACCATGCGCAATCATACCTCAACACCACATGACGGCTACCAACCAAAAGTGCACCAACGCTCACTGACGGGTTTCTCTGCATTGAAGCTGCCAACAGCACATCCAAGTTCTCTTGCTCTTCTCCCTTTTAACCCCACTAACAGACTCATTCCAACCCTACTTCCATTGCAGATCTGCCAGAGCACCAAGAGACCACGCAAACGGCAACAGTGCACGGTACAAGACCCCATAACATTAACATTACTGCAGATCTCAAGAGCTAAACATGTATCTTCTAATGTGCACGAATAACTAAGTGCAAAGAAGCATGTATTACAAAAACGTTTATACATTACTAATAAAACATATTCTTACTCATGTATAGAATACTCCTATCGGGAATTGGACTTACCTTTTTACTCCATAAAAATCATTTTACTCCCAGCGTAAAAAAAGTAGGCAGTAAAATACTCCTACTTAAAAATATTATCTGTTGCCCTGCTAGTACAGTACACATTTAACAAGCGATAACATAACCATTCTCTCTTTACAGCAAATACACTAGGCTAAACCCTACCGGGACAGAATCCCACACTCACTACAAAGGTCCAAGGAATCAAATCAGGTACATTGTCCAGTGGCTAACTCTCTGATTCTCCAGGGCCTACGATGAAAAAGGATACATGTAATAGGAGGATCACAGCAGCATTGTGTAAGTGCAGTGCAAGAGATACAGGAACACTAGAAAACCTAAAATTAGACGGCTAGCCTCCACTAAAAGGCAATGTCGGGCACATCACCCCGGCTTTTAAAGATCCTTTGCAGAAGGCAAGTTTGGGGTCCACAGGAATGTATTTGTTTGAGGAACAGGGATGTCAATTTCAATCAGAAATGACTTACAATAACACATTTACAGATGGCGGAAGCGTTCCCACCAAGCGTACCTATATAATAGCACAAAGATGAGAACAAGCGGTGAGCCAGTTTATAGGGTGTAAAAAGGTGTGACATTTACCAGGGACAAAAACAATCAAACAGAACAATACATATATAAGAAACAGGTGCATTTCAAAAGTAACAATGATTGCACAACAATGCCACAAATTGGGATATAGGGGGGAGAAACAAGGAGGAGGGGGGGGAAAGAAAGATATAAGGTTCTATGTGTTTCGACTCAATACCAGCTGATGTAATCCCCAACCCTCGACTACCTACCCACTGAACCCCCTCCTGCCTTCCCACCCTTAACATCAAATCCCCTACCAGCTGGCCCCCACTGCCCTCGATATTAGGTGTTTACATCCCCCATCCCCATGTTCCCCTCTCTACCCATCTGTATGGGACTAATGTTCAGGTATCCAGTCATGTTAAGCCTTTGGGAGTGGACTTTGACTGTAACCTAAGCTTCAATAAGCATGTTGCCTATGTAAATTCCAGCTGTACGTACACAACCTATCTGTTATGCAAGATTCAACCGTATCTCTCAGAAGCTAACAGGGCTGTGATAGCAACAGCAACCATTAACTCTATGCTTGACTACTGTAATGGACTATTGGTTGGCACAACACTAACCAATCTTAAACTGCAGACAATCCAGAACGGGGCTGTTAGAGCCGTCTGCGGCATAGGACGTAGGGACCATGTATCCAAAGCCCGGAGGAAATTACATTGGCTTCCCATTCACCAAAGGGTCCAATTTAAAGCATCCTGCCCCCAGGTACCTTCAGTCACGCATTAAGAGACTGCTGCAAAAACGAACACTGCGATCCAATGACAAGGACCTTCTACTGCAACCACGTTTCAAATTGAAGAAATACCGGGACCTGAGCCTTAATGCATGGGGACAAGGATCTGGAATAACATTCCTCTATCCATTAGGCAGCTGCTGTCTTCTGCCCAATTCAGGAGAGCCCTCAAAACCTATTTGTTTGATGGAGGAGGAATTTAGGTCTCTTTCGTCTTCTCTCAACTCCTGGACCCCGATTGCAACTTCACTGCAACCCTGCCGCCCCCGGTTTTATATGTTTATTATTTTATTGTCTTTTGAGCGCCCTGAGGCCTGCGGGCGAGTTGGCGCTTTATAAACATTTAATAGAATAGACTATGCTGAATGGGAGGGGCTCTATCACTCTGCCCCCTGAGGCCCAGCCAACCTGATGCCCTCTGACCGCACTCCTCTACCCAACACCCAAAGCCCTCTGACCCCATATAATACCCCCAATCCCTGCTTCTCTCAAACGCCCCTCCCCCCCATCTCCTTACCTGCACCTCTTCATTCACCGCCACCCGCATTCCACGTCATAGCTCTGTGCGGGGAACTCTGGATATTGAATGTGGATTATACGTTCACTGCTCTGTGTTCGCTGTTCGGGTCAGTCAGTGGCCCGTGATTTGACTACCCATATTCAGCAAAAATGGATTAATCAATTTTCGTAGATTATGGGGAAGAACCAGATCTAACACATGGCACCCCTGTTTTCTCTTCCTGCCCAATCCGGCGCCGCTAACATCTTCCTGCCATGTCACCCATTCCTCCCACCCAATTCCCGCTATCCTCTGTAACCCTGCAGTGCCTTCAAGCACTACACACACCTTCATGCATATACTCGACTCTACGCGATCAATACTGCAGTGACGGCACACTGGGCGGGGTCTCACACTGGTCCAACCCCTTCCACCACATGATCCCCTTAAAGCTGCCTTTACTCCAGCTGTACCAGACTGCGGGAGCTACCTTTACTCACTGGAAGTAAGTATGCTTCCAGTGATGCTGAGTTTCTGGCAGTAACCCCCAAAACGTAGCGACATCACACTGGCAGCTGCAAATTCGACAGCGACATCAGAATGAGAGTGCCACTTACTGCAGTGACATCACACTTGGACTTGGAACTGATTTTAAAACAGAGGCCTCACACTGACATTGTCTCACTGAGATCAGCACTTAATGAGGGGCTATCCCACTGGCAACCAACCTTAATGCAGTGGACATGACCCTCTGAGCGGCCTTCCCACTTTCGTGCAATAAACACCTTCCTGACATTTTCTTTTTTTTTACACTGTTTCTTGGCTAAACACAAAGTTTAACCTTGACAACCACATAATAGAAAAGACATAAAAGAAAAACAAAGAAACACAAATCACATAAAAAAACATAAAAATATGAATAAAACATACACATCCAATGTGATACATCCAAAAAAAGAGCCAAACTCTCCATTATTAATTTCAAACAAGGCAAGAACAATTCCCAATCAATTCATCATTTACTGAGTCAGTTACAGCCTAAAGAATTTGAAAAAGTAATTACAGCAATACGTAAAGACCTTTTTTCACCTTTCAAGCGTGAATTCCAAAGTGAGTCAGTATCAAAAATATTGCCTTTTCCATAGAACTTTGCAAAGAAAATCAGGCGATTTGATGATAAAAGTTCACAATTCATTATCAAATGTTCAAGAGTTTCAACCAAACCATCCATTTTACAATAATCGTCATCAAACTATCCGAAGTGGGTTCCCTAACACGCTTCTGCACTTCACAAATCCCAGCGGAACGGCTCTCTGGGCTGTCTTTCCACTTTCATACAATAAACTCCTTCCCGGGATCATTTTCCTGAATTACCAAAATCTACTAGAAGCACTGAGGATTCATGCAATGCTCACACCCCTGAACATGAAATGATTATGATCAGGGATCCAGATGAGAATTTGAGGTAACCGTATTCTACTCCCAATTTTGGGAGGTTTGGCCCTTTAGGTAACATGATTCTGCTCTTTTCTGCCTGGCTTGAACATTTTGTTTCTCATGTTCCTCCCAGCATTCTTTGCAACCAGAAATTCTCGTAAATCAGGAATAAAAGCAAGCATTTGCAGGATGCAGGCTGTCTCTGCACCAGGCAGCACCATGGTTGAAGGTGCTGCTCATTCCACTGAAGACATCATGTGGGCAGGCCCGGCGGCACAAAGGATCAGGCACGTGTGCCAGGGAGCCCCTATCTTCCTGTTGGCAGTATTGGCTGATTTTCTGGAATAAAATAGGCAGGTAAGCTTTCTATCTGGACCTTTGTGAGCCCAACGCAGAACTCATCCACCTTAATGATTAGGACAGCAGAACTAGCAGAGAAAGTCAAGGATGGGGCAGCTACGAAGGGGTGATAGTCTGGGTATGAAGCAAGAGTCGTGGACAAGCAGATAGGTTTAGACGGTGTTCCACATGAAGACCTTCTAACTCCACCTGTGCTACTCAGGACTCTATAGGCGAAGGATGCTGCGGGGGGATGATCGCAGCAGGACATCATGGGGACCGAAGCCAGACTCATTCCAGCAGCGTGTCACACGCTCAGCTAACACCACAAAGGATACTGTTTGATGGCCTCCACCACGGAACCATAGCAGCAGTCGTTCAGCAGGCACTATTGGCAAGAAAAAGAGCAAATGAGAAGGTTAGGGAGAAGACCATCACAAACTGGCATCTTCAGGACTGAAATTGCTGTCAGGGTCCGAGGTGGACCATAAGGGGCCGCTGCTGATGGACCACAGAAGGGCGCGACACAGCACCCACCTTTGGGTCACCCTCTGAAAGAAGAGGTTCAGAAAAGGGACTCTTGGAAAAGGCAGAAAGAATGTCCTAGTGGCGCAGGAACCCAGGAGCAGCGCATTCCAACACAAGCCGCTGTGCAAGTTCGACTTCACATGAACCACCTCCAAGTCAACGCAAAACTACTCCCAACAAGAAAACTTTGCATTGTGTGGGAAATTTAAAAAGAAGCATTTTTCTGATCTTCATAAATCGACAGGGTTTATTCACAATGCTCATATAACTGCACAGCCTCAAACATGACTAAATTGGCATGTGTGTGGATCTTGCACTAAAGTCTGGTTCTTTTTAATGCAAACTTTGAAACCAAAAATATTTGTTGGGAATCCAATGTGTGCTCCCTAAATGCAAACTTTGATTGTTTGATCATTACAAACTGGTCCGGTCATTAATCATACTGTATATGCACCATGCACTGAGCTGACATATTTTATATTTACAGCAAAGGAACCGTTTTTTGGGAACTGTATTGTTTATTTCATGAAAATTGCACTGACCTAATTTCCAAATACGAGAAATCATTAGCCACACACTGGGAATACGGGGCATGTACTCTTTGGTCCCAAAAGTGGTCAATCTTCAAAGGAACGGTGCCTACCTTACATCCCCTCCCACCCCAATAAGTCCCAAATTCTTTGAAGATTCGACATTCTGGGGGCAGAGTAAATATTAAAAGGAGGCATGCCTTTTATTCCGTAACTTCGCTTCTGCTCGACATCAGTGTTTGGTTGTGTGGCAAAGCGGAGCAATCAGACGTGCCATGCCATGGCTCTGGTTCAAATGAATGGCATTTCAGGAAGTGTGGCTGTGCCCAACTCATGCGATCTAGGGGATACACTTTAAATGATAAGGAAACAAAATCAATAAGCAACGTCTGGATAGGGCAAGGTAATGTGGGGTTTGCTTCACACGTCCAGCACCTTGAGAGATCAACCTCAAATCGAAGTACTAAAACCCCCAATCTTATGAGTCCCCCGCACCCTTGGGGCACCCCTGTCCTACAAATAAATGTTCAAAGGGTGTGGCCAACAGAAAGTTCAAAAACCTAAACTCAACAAATCTTTTAGACGCCAAACTACCCTAAGCTTCCCAACACGAAATGTATAAGATTTGACCAACAAAAGAGTTAATCAATCGTACCCTTAACTGGCCAATCCGGACCTAAAAAAGCAAAACAAACAGTTTCTCCTGGGCAGGCTCTTCCAGGGTCTCCTCACAGTCTTGACTTTTCCAGTCATCCTGCTCCAGTTCACCAGCTCGCCAAAGACGCCTTGCAGCTGTCTGGTCGTAGGGTTCCTTGTACCAGGCTCCTTCCCTTAGACTTCCATCAGGCTCTGGGACCATGAGTTAGTCAAGTTCTCAGAACAACACTCCTTGTGAGCTCCAGGCCTCTCTGTGACCTTTAGTTTCATCTCACAATACGTCTCTCCCAGACCTTGTGTTTTACAGAATTCACAGTGGGTCTCCTCGAGTGCTTGGGCTTCACAGCATTCACAGTAGGTCTCTTCTAGTGTTTGGATTTCACAGCACTCACAGTAGGTCTCTTATAGGGCCTGGGTTTCACAGTAGGTCTCTTCTAGTGCTTGGGTTTCACAACATCCACAGTAGATTTCTTCTAATGCTTGGGTTTCACAGTAGGTCTCGCCTAGTAGTTGGGTTTCACTGCATCCACAGTACGTTTCTCCTAGTGGTTGGGGTTCACTGCATTTACAGTAGGTTTCTTCTAATGCTTGGGTTCCACAGTATTCACAGTAGGTCTCTCCTAGTGCTTGGGTTTCACAGCATTCATAGTAGGTCTCGCCTAGTGCTTGGGTTTGACTGCATTCACAGTAGGTCTCTCCTAGTGCTTGGGTTTCACAGCGTTCACAGTGGGTCTCTTCTAGTGTGTGGGTTTCACAGAATCCACAGTAGGCCTCTCCTAGTGCTTGGGTTTCACAGCATCCACGTCTCTAATAGTGCTTGGGTTTCACAGTAGGTCTCTTCCAGTGCTTGGGTTTCACAAAATCCACAGTAGGTTTCTTCAAATGCTTAAGTTTCACAGTAGGTCTTTCCTAGTGGTTGGGGTTCACGGCATTCACAGTAGGTCACTCCTAGTGCTTGGGTTTCACAGCATTCTCAGTAGATCTCTTCTAGTGCTCGAGTTTCACAGCATTCACAGTAGGTCTCTTCTAGTGCTCTAGTTTCACAGCATTCACAGTATGTCTCTTCTAGTGCTTGGGTTTCATTGCATTCACAGTAGGTCTCTCCTAGTGCTTGGGTTTCACTGCATTCACATTAGGTCTCCCCTAGAGCTTGGGTTTCACTGCATTCACAGTAGGTCTCCCCTAGATCTTGGGTTTCACTGCATTCACAGTAGGTCACTCCTAGTGCTTGGGTTTCACAGCATTCTCAGTAGATCTCTTCTAGTGCTTGAGTTTCACAGCATTCACAGTAGGTCTCTTCTAGTGCTCTAGTTTCACAGCATTCACAGTAGGTCTCTTTTAGTGCTTGGGTTTCAGTATTTGTTTCAATTAGTATTTTTCCCCTCCTCATTCAGAGTCATTTTCAGGCAGCCGATATTAGGACACCCTCCTGCCACATGTCGTTCTTGGAAAGGGAAGCAATTCACCTTCAGGTCGCCTCCTTGGCAAGTAGCCATACATTTGGTTAACGCTCCATCAGCAGGCTTTCCTCTTGCGGGTAAAGCTCAGAGTTAGCCCTCTCCAGAGTAGCGGCTGCAGGTTGGCCAAGGCTTGGGATACATATGACCATGTAGTGTGGGCTCTGTTCATCCAGGGACTGTTAAGGCAGTGCAGCTGCTTCCTTCCAAACTACCTTTCACCCCCTCTCCCTCCCCCTCCCACGCCACCCTTTTATAATGTTCCTGGTTAAAATGTTTACTTTGGGCTAATCGGATTGCCTGGGGACGTTGTAGTTTTGTTTCCGGTTTAAGATTGGTTTCCCGCTTGTACTGCCCCGAACAGATATTTAAAATCTCCCTGATGGATTCACTTTGCATTATTTAATTGGGCGATTTCCCAGAACTGCCCTTTCCTGGTCTATAAATGCAGCTTGGCGGCATTACCGCCATCTTGGAAGGTCTCCATTTGCTGCACAGGCATCTGTTACATTCTGTGTGTACTGGATGGAGAGCCGTGGCTCCTGTGTGCCGCTCTGCCCGACCACGTGGACCACGGTCATCAAAACTCGCCCGATTGTAAGCTCAGGGACTTTTTTTGCTGCTTTCCAATGGCTTTCGCGTTTGTGCCTCAAAACGTTGCACCAGTTGGCTTGGGGATCAATAATTTACTGTCGTGTTTGGGTTGGGAACGGGGGAGTGGTGGCTAGCTCTGGAAATATTAGGTGAAGCTGCCAAACTGCTTACTGTTTGTGTAGACATTCTTGCTGGCATTCTCTTGTGATCTTTGAAAGCATGGATCTGTAAAACTATAGATGGTATCGTACTGCGCACTGGTAGCGGTGGCGAGCTGGTGGGAATCCCACTCCTCCACCATCTAGGAGGCACCTCAGGTAGCGGCCAGACAAATTTAGTGCCTAGCGGCTCACCAATCACATGACACGATGGAGAGTTCTTGCAACTTAGCACAATCCTCATGATGCCCTGCTCTCGTCACGTCCCCACTACCCAAGAGCGCTTTCAATAATGAATAACTCTAAGCTCTGGCTCAACTTTATCTGCTAACCTGGGAGATAAGTGCAAACTGCGGCTCAAAATCAGGCGTCAGCTGACCTCCCTTTTTGCCAGGATTCATAGGGCTATCTCCTCTAGTAAGGCTTCAGTTGGCCCCACATCCGTCAATGCCTCAGCTGACCTTTCTTGCAAGGATTCGTAGAACCATCTCCTCTATTAAGGCTTCAGTTGACCCCCACATCCATCAATGTCTCAGCTGACTTTTCTTGCAAGGAATCGTAGGACCATCTCCTCTAGTAAGGCTTCAGTTGACCCCACATACCTCAATGCCCCAGCTGACCTTTCTTGCAAGGATTCGTAGGACCATCTCCTCTAGTAAGGCTTCAGTTGGCCCCACATCTGTCAATGCCTCAGCTGACCTTTCTTGCAAGGATTCGTAGGACCATCTCCTCTAGTAAGGCTTCAGTTGGCCCCACATACGTCAATGCCTCAGCTGACCTTTCTTGCAAGGATTCGTAGGACCATCTCCTCTAGTAAGGCTTCAGTTGACCCCCACATCCCTCAATGTCTCAGCTGACCTTTCTTACAAGGATTCGTAGGACCATCTCCTCTAGTAAGGCTTCAGTTGACCCCACATACCTCAATGCCCCAGCTGACCTTTCTTGCAAGGATTTGTAGGACCATCTCGACGAGCTGGGATTCATAGGATAAATTGTTGCTCTACACATCCCTACTTGCAAGGCCTCATATGACCATCTATAAAAAGGTTTTGGCGGATCCCACATGGCTGAATGCTTCAGCTAACCTTCCTTCGTGCAAGTATTCACAGAGCAATATCGTCTAAAAAAGCTCCATTGGATCCCACATCTCCGAATACCTCTGCTGACCTCCCTTCTTTAAGAATTCATAGGACCATCTTCAGTGGCATGGTTGAAGTGGGTCACACATCACTCATTGCCTCAGCTGCCCCTCCCCCCACTTTCATGCAATAACTTAAAGGGCAATCTCCACCTCAAAGACTTAAGTAGATCTCATATCGCTCATCACCTCAGTTGACTTCCCTTCTTGCAAGGTACAAGTTACTTACCTGTAACTGTTGTTCTCCAGCATGGGTCTGGCATGGATTCACATGCTCATGAATATTCCCCGTCAGGCCGGGAATCCTCGGTATAGAAAAAAAAATCAGTATCAGTTTCGTTTCTGATCTGTCTTTCTTAGTAGTAACCAATCACTGGTCTCTGGGTCATACTGCCCCCAGCCAATGACTGCCCTCTCCCTAAGCCCCGCCTCTGGCAGCCATCCTCAGATTTGGTAGCACGTAAAGTGGCAGTATGACCAAGTGAAGAGCCGCAGAGGGGTAGGCGGGAGGGTTCGCATGTGAATCCATGCCAGACCCATGCTGGAGAACAACAGTTACAGGTAAGTAACTTGTTCCTTCTACAGCATGGGGTCTGGCATGGATTCACATGCTCATGAATAAGAGAATACATAGCAGTACACACATGCACAACCACGGGAGGTAGCAACAGGCTCAACATTAAGCAATACAACAACTCAACATTAAGCATCTCTTACCTCCTCACCAGGCTCACCTTAGGCGAACAGGTTGCGCAGCACTGCTTGGCCGACCCTGGACTCCTCCCTGGAGTCCCGATCGACACAGTAGAATCTTGTGAAGGTGTGCGTCGACCTCCACGTAGCAGCCCTGCAGATGTTCAGAAGGGGCACACCAGACAGGAACGCTGTGGTAGCAGCGATCGCTCTGATCGAATGGGCTCTCCGACGGCCGGGCAGCGGTCGGTTTGCCAACCGGTGACAGTGCATGATGCAGCCGGAGAGCCATCTGGAAATGGAAGTCTTCGAGAGAGCCTTCCCTTGATTCACAGTCCCAAAGTTCACAAACAGCTGTGACGTCTTCCGAAAACTCTTCGTGCGGTTCACGTAGAACTTCAGCGCTCTAGCTACATCCAGCGAGTGCAAAGTCCTCTCGGCCGGCGACGAAGGCGACGGGAAGAAAACTGGCAACACCAAGGGCTCGTTGAGGTGGAAGTCCGACGGCACCTTGGGCATGAAGTAGGGGTGCACCACCCTCGTGTCATGAAAAGTCAAGTATGAGGCTTGCAAGATAGGGCCTGGATCTCTCCCACTCGTCGTGCGGAGGTGATGGCCACGAGGAAAGCTGTCTTCCATGACAGGAACTTCAAAGGCGCCGAATGCATAGGCTCGAATGGGGCCCCCATGTGCCTGGTCAGCACCACATTAAATTCCCACGCCGGGGCAGGAGCCTTCACCGGCAGGAATGATCGGAATAGTCCCTTCATGAATTCTTTCACCAGGCGATGAGACCACAAGGACGCCCGTCCCGTAGTCCTGGTATATCGGGAGATTGCAGCCAGATGTATTTTGATGGAGGCGTGAGCCAGTCCAGCTTTGGCCAGCAACAGTAGGTACGGCAGTACTTGAGGGGCCGTAATCCGCAGAGGGTTAATCTTCCGTGCACGGCACCAGACAGAGAACCTCTTCCATTTGTGTCCGTAGCACTAGAGAGTTCAGGACGCCCTGGCCTTTGCAAGAACCTCTCTGCAGTCGGCCGGGATGTCGTACCCTCCAAACTCTAGTGCTGTAGGAGCCAGGCCTGCAAGTTCAGCGACACCGGGTTGTGGTGAAGAATGGCGCCTCCTTCTCTGGAGAGAAGGTCTGTGTCTGTCGGCAGCTAGACTGGTGTGGACGTTGACAAGTCCAGAAGGTCCGGGAACCAGATCTGTCTCGGCCACACCGGTGCGACGAGGATCATCCTGCACCGGGACCTCTTGATCTGGTTGATGAGCCGGAGCAGCAACGGCAGCGGGGGGAACGCATAAAGAAATAGGCCGTCCCAGGGGAACGAGAGAAAGCATCGCCCATGCTCCTCGGCTGGGGGAACCTGCTGGCGAACCTCCGGCACTTGGAATTTGTCGCCGTCGCGAAGAGATCGATTTGGGGTTCGCCCCATCGTCGGAAGAGTCGATCCACTTGATCCTGGCGTAGTTCCCACTCGTGGCACGAGCGCAGCTCCCTGCTGAGTGAGTCGGCGATCGTGTTTTTTATTCCTGCCAGATGAAGAGGCACCAGAAACATCCCTTGGGTGACGGCCCAATGCCACAGATCCTGGGCTTCCTTGGATAGGGCCGGGGACCTGGTCCCGCCCTGCTTCCAGATGTAGAACATCGTGGTGGTGTTGTCGGTGAAGATCCTCACCATCTTGCCCTTGAGGGACGGAAGAAAGGACCCGAGGGCCCAGAACACTGCGCGGAGCTCCAAGATGACGATGTGGAGTGACTTCTCCCCCGGGAGCCAAAGGCCTCTTGCGTGAAGCTCTCCGGAGTGCGCTCCCCAACCTTCCAGGGAGGCGTCCGTCGTCACCGTCACCTGGTGAGCTGGGGTCTGAAAGTCCGTGCCCGCCGACAGATGGGTGCGGGTACCCCACCATCAGATATCCTGACGGAACGTCTCGTTGAGAGGGATCCTGTCCTCGAAGCTGCCCGTCGACTGGACCCAGCGGGCGTCGAGGAACTCTTGTAAGGGGCGCATCCAAAGCCTGCAAAGGCGCACCAGATAAATGCAGGAGGACATCATCCCGAGGAGGGACTTGATAGATCTTACCCTGGCCATGTCCGTGGCCAGCAGACGCTGCACCTTGCCCAGAATGGTCCTGGTCCTTTCCTCCGACGGCGAGGCCAGCCGCGCCACTGTGTCGAGCTTGGCTCCCAGAAACAGGGCGACTTGCGACGGAACCAGGTGGGATTTTGGAAAGTTGATGGAGAATCCCAGGTCCATGAGCAGCTAGACGGTCTTCGCAGTGTGCTCCACGGCGAGCTCCCTTGTCCTTGCCCGGATGAGCCAGTCGTCCAGGTAGGGGTAGACGTGGATCCCCTGTAGGCGCAGCCGTGCCACCATCGGTGCGAGGCACTTGGTGAACACCCTGGGTGCCGACTTCAATCCGAACGGGAGGGCCTTGAACTGGTAGTGCCGCCCTTGGACCACGAACCTGAGGAACTTTTGGTGCCTTTTTAGAATGGGGATGTGGAAGTATGCATCCTCCAAGTCCAACGTCGACAGGAAATCGCCCTCCTCCAGCTGTCCCAGCACGTGCTGTAGGGTGACCATACGGACCTTCTGTGCCTTGATGTACTTGTTCAGTCGTCGCAGGTCCAGGATGGGGCGCCATCCTCCTGTCTTCTTTTTTTACGAGGAAGTACCTTGAGTAAAATCCGGAGCCCCGAAGCCTCTTTGGGACGAGCTCGATGGCACCCTTCTGGAGCATCGCCCTTACTTCCAACAGTAGTTGAGGGACGTGATTTTCCTTTCTGACCACGGGTGGAACGCAAGGGCACTTCTTCTGAAACTCGAGGGCGTGCCCTTGGGCCAGGGCATCCAGCACCCAACGGTCGGTGGAGATGGACTCCCACACGCTGACGAAGCTCGCCAGCCGGCCTCCCACCGGGGTGCTTTGGCGGGGGCCCGACCCCACGGTCGGTTCAATCTTGTTTGGAGGCCGCCTTGCCTCCTTGACCTCCCTGTCGACGACGACGGGCACCACCCGACTTGCCGCATCCCCTGTAGGCTTCCTGGGATGAAGATCTTGCCGCTTGGCGGTATGTGGAGGAGCCACTGCCGGATCCCTTGGAGGCACCTTGTCTGCCTCCGGAGCTCCGAAAGGACGGCCGTCGTTGTTGGAGCACTCCCAGTGCCCGGGCAGTCTCTGTGTCTGTCTTGATGGCCTGAAGGGACTCATCAACCGCCTTCCCAAACAGGTTGTTCCCGTCGAAGGGCATGTCCAAAACCTTGGTTTTCCGCCAGGACATGCCCCAATGTCCTGGCGGAAATCCGTGGCCTTGAGCCATCCTCGTCGTCTCAAGCAAACGCTGTTGCCCAACTGACGGAAACCGGTGTCAGCGATGTCCGTTGCCACCGTGATGGCGTGGTCCGAAGCAATCTCACCTTCCTGTAGGATTTCAAGGGCCTCAGCCCTTTTGGCGTCCGGAAGGAAGTCCAACAGAGGGGCGATTTTGAACCACAACTCCCTGTCGTAGCGGGCAACGATAGCCAGGGCTTTGGCCGCCTTGATAGTCGTCGCTGCGGATGAGATGATCCGTCGTCCCATCGTGTCCAGCTTCCTGCCCTCGCCGTCTTGCGGGGAAGTTGATGTCGAGGCCGATGCCCCCCCAGCTTTCTTCTTTGCCGCGGCCGAGACGACCGAATCCGGGGTAGGTTGCGCCCGAAGGCACAAGGGGGCAGCGTCGGGGACCCGGTACTTCTTCTCGTAGCTGTCCCTCTTTGCCGGCACCGTGGCAGGGTTCTTGAGGAGGGCGAGCCCCTTATCCCAGATGTCATCAAGAAGCGGTACGGCGAGGACCGTCTTCCTTTTAGCCTCGCGCCATTGGTAAAGGAACCCTTCCTTCTTCTCTTCTGGGCAGAGCTGGAAGAGCTCGGATGCCCTGGAAATCATGGCATGAAAGGATCCAATCTCGTCGGGCGGGGACGCCCGAGCAGGGGGCGACAGAGGACACGTCCCGTCGTCACCTCCGTCGTCATCTGTATCTGTCGTAGCCATGTCCATGCCTGTATCATCCCCGTGGGTAGTAGACCGAGGGGAAGGCAGAGCAGGCCGCAGAGGTGGGAGAGGTGGCGTAGGATGCGTCCTCCTCTTATGCAGTGGACTTTCCGAAGGTCCTGGCTCCGGTTCCCCCGTCGGGTCTGGCTCAGGTAACTCCGTCGGGGGGAGGGGCAACCTTGTCCTTATCTCCGAGCATAAGGACTGAATCGCTGACAAAATGGCTGCCGAAGTGTCCTGCGGCACCGGAAACGACGGGCGCGAGGGCTCTTGAGGAGCCTCGTTGGCGACACCGTCGCTCTCGTCATCGCCCTCGTCGGGATCCCTCCCGATGGGCTGGGCCTCTTTCACGATTTCGATGAGTCATTGGCTGGGGGCAGTATGACCCAGAGACCAGTGATTGGTTACTACTAAGAAAGACAGATCAGAAACGAAACTAATACTGATTTTTTTTTCTATACCGAGGATTCCCGGCCTGACGACGGGGAATATTCATGAGCATGTGAATCCAGGCCAGACCCCATGCTGGAGAAGTATTCATAAAACCATCACCTCTTGCGAGGTTTCAGTATATCCAACACGTCCAACCCCTCAGCTGACCTCCCCTGCAAGGATTCTCAGGACAATCTCTAGCAAGACTTCATTGTATCCCACATTGCTCAATGCCTCAGCGGACCTCCCTTTTTGCAAGGAGTCATAGGGCCATCTCCTCTAGCAAGGCTTCAGTGGATGCCACATTGCTCATCACCTCAACTGGCCTTCCCTGTTGCAGGGATTCATATGTCGTCTTCGGATAAGGCTTCAGTGGATCCAACATCTCTCTAAGCTTCAGTTGAGCTCCTCACAGCAAGGATTCACAGAACCAACCTCCAATGAAGGTTCCCTTTGAGCAAGGCATCCATAAACAAAGCCTTCTGCAGACCTCCATTCTACCAAGACTTTAGAGCAGCATCCTTCTAGCACAGCATCACTGACCTAAGGATCCACCAAAGCTTCTATACGAAACTGAAATAAAACCTGTAACATGGAAAAAAATGCATTCACATTTTTGTTTTCAAAATTTTTTCGAAACTTTGTATTCAAAACTTTTGTATGTAGAAACTATTTTTTCGAAAATATAACTGGATACAGAGAAAACCTATGGTATTCTGTCTTGACTCTAATCTCCCTCCTCTCCTCATTCTCCTTGATCTATCCTCTGCTTTTGACACGGTCACCCATGCCATCCTGCTCATTCGACTCCGGGAGGACAACTTTGGTATTACTGATCAGGCCATGGCCTGGTTGACCTCCTTTCTCACCGACAGACCCTCTCAGCTCCAACTAGGGTCTTTCCTCTCTTCTATCTCTCTCGCGCTACTTGTGGTGTTCCCCAGGGGTCTAACCTCTCTCTCCCTGGCTCTTCAACCTTGTACATGGCACCTCTTGCCCACCACATCGCTACTTTATGCTCCAATTTTCAATGTTATGCAGATGACACTCAGCTCTTTTTCAAGCTCCCCTCAGCCACCTCTGCTTCTTCTCTCATACCAGACTGTCTGGCTGCAATTCAGGAATGGTGTGATCTGTGCCTTAATGCCAGTAAGACTGAGATCCTTCCTTATTGGAACACCTGCTCTCTCCTTTCTCTCTCTCTCTCTCTCTCTCTCTCTCTCTCGCTCTCTGTCTCTGGCCGCCCACTCTGGGCTCTCTTCCTACTCCTTCATGTGAGGCTAAGAACCTTGGTGTCATCTTCAACTCCACCCTCTCAATCTCTCCACACATTTCTGGCGTCTCTAAGAAGTCCAATTATAAGCTGCACCTCCTCAGAGGCATTTTTCCTTTTCTCAATTTCCCCCAGAAGCCCACTATCTCCAGAGCTCTGGTCCTATCTAGGCTGGACTATTGCAACAGCCTCTTTCTAAATTGTCCTGTCTCTACTCTTTGACCTTTACAACTTTTCCAGAACAGGACAGTGAGACTTGTCCTTGCTTGGCCTCAAGCTCAGGGATCGTATCTCTCCAGCTCTGAAATCTCTTCACTGGCTCCCTGTGGCTGCAAGGATCAACTTCAAGACCCTCTGCATTGTCCACAAGGCTTTCTGGGGCCTGGGACCGCTTTACCTCCTACTTTCTCTTCCAAAACATCTTCCTTCTCGAGCTCTCGGCTCATCCACCTCCAACTCTGATGGTCAGATGCTTCTCCAAGCAAAGAGTTGGGGGCAGATCTATCTCCTCTGCTGTGGCCTGTCTCTGGAACAGCCTCTCTCAAACTTGAGCAGTACCACCTCTGGTTCCGGAAGCAACTCAAGACCTTCCTTTTCACTTCTGCTTTCTCTCTTCCTCTCCCCTGCTAATGCACATGACTGCTCTGTGCACTGGTCACCTGGTCACCCTCTGAACTCGGGCCCAGGCTCCTGCATGTCCAGTTGCCCTCACACTGCCTTTGGGCTCCCCAGCACTTAAGGGTCTGTATCTGCAACACTACAGTCACTTCTCTCTGCACTTATGAGCCACCTGCTGGCTGCACTTGTGAGTTAACTGCACTTCCTCCTTCACCTCCACCCTGGCACTGCTCCCCTTGACCCTTCCCCGCACTAGCGCGATCTGAAGGACACAAGGCCTAATAAGATGGTTATTTTGTCCTCCCTTGTTTGCCCCTCCTTGTCTTGTTGCGCCTAGAAACACTTGTGTACAGTGGCGTTATAAATGCCATATCATATTCTGACCCAGAGCACATTAGCAGAATGTTAATCACGTGCCATTATATGGCAATGCTGGGGCATCAGAGAGTCAACATTTCATGGTGACGGTTCCATATGTTAATTCTGCCGCAAAACTATTGCGATGCAGATACCATGGTGACACATGCCATCCTTGTGTGGTGTTAAACAGGCATCTGGTGCCTGAAGGTGCAGTATGCAGACATTTTAGACTGCACTTAGCACATGATGGCAGCACCTGGATAGGTCAGGCTGAACCTTTCATATTATGACAATACCATGATAAGGTGGCAACCTCTGCACGTGGGAGGCTGCACCTGGCATACAATGGCAGCACATGGAAATGTGGGGCTGTGCTTAGCAAATGACTATCTGGCATGTTAGGTAACAACTGGCATAAGAGGCAAACGACCTGTCATGTGGGGCTGTACTTGGCAAATGAAGGCAGTGCCCATGACCTGTGTTGGTCGTGCTAATAACAGGATATGGGTGCACCCAGACAAAACATGGCATATCAAGGCAACACCCAAGCTTAAAATGTACCTGTAAAGCACAATAGTCTTTAGCACGCTTTTGCAGTCACGTCTTAACCTAAACATATAATTGTCCAGGCATGTCTGCATTGCGATTGGGCATGCACACAGTCCCATGTGCACTTATCCGGAGAAGCGCATCATTCTTAGAGCGACTGCAACATAAACTGGAAATGACCATCAGAAATAAACATTACACATTGGGAAAGATAGATCGTTTGCAGTGTGAGCACATAATGTGCTTGTGAACAGCTCATTTACTACGAATGCAGACCATGTTGACGCTCAGCAATGCCCTTGCATTTTGCAACGGGCCACACTCAGATGAAATGCAATGATCGGTTTCTTCTGTGCACACCAAGGCAATGTTTCATTTTGCTTTCGGGCCACTAATGGGTTGGTAGTGCTGTTAAACCCACACATTTGTTACAGTATGCACAAACACTAATAATTATAACAACAAATAGAAAATAAACTCAGCTGTGACCTCTAGTCCATTAAGGGGTCCCTCATAACCCTGGCACCCTCACAGAGCCTATCGACCTGCCCTCAGTTCCCCCTACGCATGGTAATGTACCCTCAGTAACAAGGTGACAGTGTTTCAGGACACACAGGAGAGCAATACATGTCTCTATATACCAGGCCTGTCATCAACCCCAGATGCCTCTGCCGCTCTCATTCTACATTAAACCATAAACACAAAGCATCCCACAGCCTCCTTCAAGATCCATGCTTTTCTCTGGTCACACTGTTGTCAGCAAAGGTTTGGGAGATTAACATATGAGCAGCTGACAACATAAGGAGAACAACTGGGTGAGACAACGCGAGAGAGGCGGCATGGCATGTAAGAGCGCAGAGAGAGCGCTAGAGCGGCCTGAGATACGCTGGCTACAGCTTCTTTTCAAAAATATACATCTTATTTTCTTGTTACATCTCCATTATCACTTATTGGGTTTTCCGTAGAGGCAAAGGTCCTGTGACGCTATTTTATGTGATCTTTTTAAGGTCAAAGGGGATGGGACATCCCACGCAGGGATCACCGGATCTGTGATGACACCTCCACTACCCCTGGCATTTTCGTGAATTGACAGTCCTGCCCCTCAATTCACCATTTACAACCCACCACTTCAGATGGTTTCTTCTGCCAACCCAAAATCTTGATTTTCTTCTCCCCTTACACCTCGCCCCCTCTTCATGGTCTGGTATCATCGGACATGTGTCTTCATATCATTGCTGTGCTCCTGGCCTTTCAAGGCCTTCTCTTTAGGCAATTGTTCTATTATAATCTACTGTTATTATGTAAAGCACCCCAGTTCCCTTTCGAGGGTTCGGTTGTAGCCCAAGAGCGGCATTCCCCTGAAGGACCTACACGGATGCCATGCTCAGACTTATCTTATTAAAGACGGGGGAGCTGGCCTGCGTCTGGGCTTTTAAATGACCTCCGTTCGGAGGACACATCTGCCCTTGGCCCAGTGCCATACGACAAGTACCCCTCTGACGTCACTGTAGAGGTTTATCCATGTGTGATGCTTCGCTTTCGCAAGCACTTGACTCACTGCGTAGCATTTCACGTCAGGCCCCCGAGATGGTGCCCAAATGATGATTAGATCCCTTTATTTACTTCAGGGCTCTCCAGTCCTTAAGAAGGCTATAAAACACAGCTCGCCAAATCAAGTTTTTGTGCACAAACGAGCCAGCTTCTCACTGGTGGATGTCCGTCTTTCATAGCTACCATTTAATGGGATTGTTTTCGGTTGTGTGAATTTCAACTGAATTTTCTTTTTGAGATTTGAAGTTATGTCGGAATTAATTATCTGTGTGATGTAATGAGAAAATGTCCCATGATTCAATTCGGTTATTTTTTCTAAATAAAACATTATCATGAGTGAACTAGTTACCTCATGACCCCAGTTTGTTATACCTATGAAACAATACACTCAGATGTATGTCTTTTTTTGCTTGAATTAAATATTTAGAATGTGATGCACTTGAGCCCATCAGGAACACCCCCCCCCCCGCCCCTCCTGTGTACACTCTGTCTCTTCCTAACCCCAAAATGGTCTCCGGGAGCATTTCCGAGGCTGTGGTTGGCTTAGGGCCTTACGGGAGAACTTCCACCAGTGCTAAGTGGAACTCCCGGCGTGCCCTATAGCCCAGGGCTGATGTGACATTGACAAAACGAACCCAAAGGTAACTAAGATTGGTACCTGCTGGACTTGGGTGGCGAGGACCGGGTCTGGGATCAGGGACGGCTCCTTTAGCAGGCTGTTCATATAGGGCTTGGGAGCTAAAGAGAGAAAAAGAAGCGTTACATTTCAAACTACACGACAGCGCAAGCGCCCAATGAGGCATTTAGAAATCAATGCAACAATGTGGGAGGGACCCTGCAGGGCTGCCTGGGTGGCTTGGTGCCAAAGAGGACCCTTTTCTCCACTTCCTCGCTGCAGAAGATGCTTCTTTTTCTTGCAGGAGGAAGTGAGCAGTTTGGGTTACCAGGAAATAGTCACATGCAAAGACTGAATGAAATGGGTCCTTTCTGGCACAATGCCAAGTATTTAAAAGAAGGGCTCTCCATTGCGTATGCAACAAGACGACACAACCCCAGTCGCACACATAAGACAGGGACAACCAAGAGTAAAAAACAAATCGCAGGACAGCACTAGTCCAGCTGGCACTAGGATGTAGGGAGGCCAAGGGTGCATTGGGACCTACAGTAAAACAATTCTTCAAAGCTTTCCAGGGAGGAGGCGCAATGGAATCAAAAGCCTGGCACGTTTGGCACGAGGATCAACCAGACAATTAGAGAAATTAGATTGCAGAATACGGGGCTTAGGCTTCAAAACAACAGGCAGGAGCACTCGCAAACAGGCACTTATGGGCGATAGTGATAACCCGGAAAGCGATGGGCTCCCTAACAGGAAGCCAATGAAGGGCTGCGCGAGCCTCACTAGCATGGTGCCAACGTTAAGTTGGTTATCAATTCGGACCGCACTACTTTGCACTGTCTGCAATTTGGTCATGTTATCCTGCAGTGAGCCAAACTACAGACTGCTGCAGTAATCTATGTTTGCACTAATAAGAGCAGGCACCAGAGGAGTGCTGTTTTCTTTTGACAGAAACCTGACGAATGTTTGTTAAAGCCACCTACTGCACCACCTGGAACTTGCTCAAAAGACCTCACATGGTGCACCAATATCCAGAAAGCTCTTTCTGACAAAATCAAGCTGCTCCAAACCAAAATAGAGACCAAAAAAAATATTCTGGACATTAATATACCCAAAATCGCAACTCAAGTATCCCCATCAGACCAACACAACCTGTTCAATTGCTAACCTCTCGCCACTAAGAATGTCGAAGAGATTATTCTGAGCTTGTAAACCTCTAGATGTCTGGGTGATGTTTGCCCTGCTCCAATTATCAGGGACTGTGAAGGATCTCGCACTTTTTATTACATCGTTAATTAATGCATCATTTGCAACCAGTACAGTACCTACTAATCTGAAGGACGCGTGGGTCCTGCCCCTATTAAAGAAACCCACCCTGGATCCCAACACCCCGACAAATTATAGACCAATTACCACAATACCATTCCTTCTAAAAATTCTAGATAGGGCAGCTTACCTGCAGATCCAGCGTCACTTACAAAGCAACAACTTATTGGGGCTCCACCAATCAGGTTTCGGACCTAGACATGGCACAGAAACAGTCCTGATAGATCTAGTAACACAAATGGATATCATAAAAGAAAAAGGTAACTTGGCTCTAATGTTACTAGATCTATCAGTCGCCTTTGACCTAGTGGACCACAAAATACTATGTAAGCACCTTTCATATGCAGCCCATTTCTCCAAAGAAGCTACCTCCTGGATTCAGTCTTTCCTCAACAATAGAACTACAAGAGGGTTTGAACCTACTGCATCTCCCACACCAGTTCCAGTCACCTATGGAGTTCCCCAAGGCTTATGCATCTCCCCTACACTTTATAGTATGTTCACAAAGTCTCGCAATGATGACTTGGAGCACTTGGGTGTCTCCTACACAAATTACACAGATGACACCCAAATCATTATCCCCATTACGGGTGACTACAACACAGGCTCTAAACGCCTCAATGGCATTTACACAATTATGCAAGCCTGGTTGGCAAGACATGGACTCTGTCTCAATGACGGAAAGACAAGAGCTGCTTCTTGTAGGATCCCAAGTTAGACTCAACAAACTCGACAAACAAATCAGCTCATTCAACATTGACGGCAACATCAAAATATCTAAAGACGTAAAAACCCTGGGCATCTATATTGACTCTTCACTCTCACTGACAAGACACATGAACGTGACAGCTTCCACGGCTGCCTACACTTGCAAGCTTATCAGCACCTGCATACCATTTCTAACCGTGAGCAACTGCGTTACCCTAGCCAGGGCACTAGTCTTACCTAAATTACACTACTGTAATGTCCTCTACTTAGGAACCAATAAAACCTAAGAAAGTTACAAATTCTCCAGAATAACGCACTCAGATCAGGTATGAATAACCCAAGATCACACCATATCTCAGAACTGAGACGTAGAGTAAATTGGCGAACGGTCAACCAAAGAATCAGATTTAAATCTCCATTACTTACTTTCAAATGCGTAAATACTCTTGCTCCCAAGTACCTGTGTGACAAAATTCCTCGGACAGACAGGTTAGGTTCTTCACAATCCAACTGCCTTATCATCCCCCGATTCAAGCTTCAAAAGGCAGGAGGCAGCAGCTTCCCAGTCTTAGCAGCTAAAATATGGAACACTCTGCCTGCTACAATTAGAGCCGAACCCTCCTTCTGCATTTTCAGAAAAAATGCCAAAATATGGCTTACCTCGTATGTGGCCTAACAACCCGCCTAAGAGACCCCACACTCCTTTGCACCTACTGTTATGATGTAATCACCTATTCTGGCCTAAATTGATAAACCATGTTGTCAATTGTCATAAACCTTGCTTTATAACTGCTGTAAATGTAATCGTAATATGTAAATACGTTTCCTATGTATCCGTAAAAACTCACTACATGTATTATAAACACGTCATTATATGTACTGTAAATACCTTTCTATGCAACTTTAAGAAATGCGCCCAGATGCCTAAAGGCTTGGTGCGCTATATAAATAAAATACAAATACAAATACGAATACGAATTTGACTTGTGCTCAAAGGAGACCCAAAACTTCAGAACAGACCACCCTTGCTTCTAAACGGAGCGGGCCTGGTTCAGAGGGAAACAAGCGACTTCCCAGCAGCGCTGATCTCTGAATAGCCAGGAGGACACAGTTACTCGCAGGTCAGGCTTAGCTGAAGTGTGGCTTGCATTACTCAACTCTTACAGACATTTCTGAGATGCTGGACTGAGAAGAAAGATCCCCTCTTGGACAGTTCACTTCTGCTTTCTCCAAGGTCATAGAGTAAACTAAATAACAGAGAGCACGAAAGGGACAGGGACCAACCTTGACAGCCAACCCACCAGAGGATTGAGCCTTCCCAATGCCAGGTGCCTTCTTCTGGCGAGCCTCGGATGCCAGGCCAGGAGGACTAAAGTGCTGCTCCATGACTACCAAAGGCTTCCTGGGGGAGAGGAATTGTACCTTAGCCTGTTGCAGAACTCACTGGGGATCACAGAGTGATATCAGATAAACTTGGAAGCACTTGGGTGGTCTATCCCTAGAGAAGAACAAGTTACTCTCTTACCTGGTAACGTTCTTTCGATGGGATGGTCCGACGACGTATTCCAGATCTATGACAGTAAGCAGCACAGCTGTGGTGATTACTGTCATAGATATGGACTACGTCGGAGGACCCAATCCCCTCGAATGGGCGTCCATAGAAGCTGCCCACCCAATAGCACCCGTTTAGAGCTTCCATTCTCAGAAAACAACCATTACACATTTGTCAGTAGTGCTGGTGATGCTAGCACCCTGGCTGCTCCTCCTTTCAACACCCCAATTAACTAGGCATTCATAGTTACGCACTCCAGACCTGGAGAACGAGGTCTGTATTCCAACAGCATACGTTTCTGCAAATCCCATTAAGCGCTTGGATTAAGCACTCAAACTTTTCCCTTTTTTGTGTGAAAAGGGAGGGACAGGGGGACCCTTTCCTTGAAAGATTAGCTATGCTTTCACCCTCTCCCCGAGTCCTCTTATTAGCGGACGCCACCCCATGGCCGCCATCCACCTGAACCGCATGCAGGATTTTACTTTGCGCCCCCCCCCCACCTTTCTTGGACGCCCGCCATTTATCAAGATGTCACTTATGGGAGGGAGGGTTGATCAGAGCGGAATCTTGTTACTTCTAGAGAAAGGCTGGCGAATCCGTCCCCGCTGCGCTAAGTGCCTTTTTAGTTTTGAATAATGAGATGGGGCCAGTTCATTAGCTGCTGGGGGGGGGGGTTGGACCGGGAGGACGGGAGCCGGGGGAACACGCGGGGAGGCATTTCGCTACCTCTCTTGACAAGCCTCCCAATTACCCTCCGCCGCGTGCTCCTGCGTGGGGCGGAAGGCAGAGGCGCCCTGGAGTCCTGTGGCCCAGGCGCAGGCAGGTGAGCAAGAGGCAGGAATAAGCGGCTTCGCTCTGCTAGAGTAACCTTACTTTAGTCATCCCCCCCTGGACGGCACGCGATCATGCTAGGGGGATATCAGCACTTTTTATTTTTAGCGGGGAAGATAAATTTAAGAGGAGTAAATTGGAAATCAAATGAGGGCCTCGGCAAGCCGGGGAGATTTGCAGAGCTGTCTCCCGGCGTCTGAGGAGCCCATTCATCACAGGCCTCCAAGTAGTCAATTCCGGTCCCATCTGTAAATGTTTTCAGATATTAGCCAATTTATATGCTCCCAGCTTCATCACGGAGAATCGGCTCGGGCGCCGCGCCTTATCCCCGCCGCGGCTGACGGCTGATGGACGAGCCGCGCCGCGGCCCACTGACTGGTGGTGCGGAGGCAAGGGCGCTTTTAATTAATAAACAAATTTGCCGCGGAGCTCATCAGTGCCAAGTGGAATAACCAGTGCCATCCGTTATTGTTTATTGCCTGCCTCCCTCCCTCAACAAATGCCTCCTTCTAATGGGATTTCTTGCCCAGTTTTTAATTTAGTTAATGGCATTTTCATCCCAGAGAAAAATGCAAATTTCCGATGCAAAACATAATAATCTAATAACCCACTGAAAGAAACCCATGTAGCTATATATATATATATATATACACACACACACACAGAGACAGTTCTGTGCAGAAATTACAATGTAAACCATATTCGAAACTCAAAATTGAGGAAGCAGTGCTGCTTCCCTTTATTTTGTAAATGGGTGTGGCAGGGTCACATCTGGACTTCTGCCGGGATGATGTGTTTAAGGGCTACGGAGAGGCCGAGTTTGCTCTACAAGAAAACTGGGTGACTGCTTCTTTTCCCAAAAGGCAAGGCCCACTGACTGATGGGAAGGGTTGGGACACATCCCTTTGCATCTGCCTCTCCCCCAGCCCTACTTTCACTTGAGAAGCACAGCTCTGTTGAGGGAGATCTCTGTGGGTTCATTCAGGCCAGAGCCCTCCAATCCAGGTCTATAATCCCAGCGTGCCCTTCGTGCAAATCGTTTGATCTTAAACCGCCGAGCTCGCTTTCCTGCCAACGACTGCACTGCCCGGCGGCTGCTGCCATTGCATCCACCCACTGTTCCATCCGCCCTACTTCTCGTTATCCCTCATCATGTACCGTACATGCGGTAAAACCGACTACCACCACCCCCGCCCCACACTCCCGATCGATCACTTGCTCAAGGCCAGGGAGTGCATCACCGAACCTTGCGTTCATCTATTAAGCCAGCCCGGATTCCACAGAGGACCAAACACAGCAATTTGCAAAAACCCCTTCAAAAATGGAGGATTCGGGGTTTGCTTTTGCACACCTACACAATTTGATACACACTTCAGTAGCCCGCACGCCAGTAAGGAACTGTGGGCGTAACAAAAACACAAAAAGGTCTTTTTTGTGCTCATTTTAAAAACTGATGAATTTATTACAGTGTACGTATTTCCAAGGCGGTGTTATGGGTTTATGTCATTACAAATGTTGATGTGTTTCAAAAAGGTAGCATGCTCCCTTTCTCCAGAAAGAACATGGCAACATAACATGTTCTGTGGTTTTTTCTCACTTTGAGAGTTTGCAGCCATCTGCTTTTGGCTCACTGTAAGTTTCGCGGATGGGAAATAACTATTTGCATATCAGTCTTTGTCCCGTCCACATGGGCAGTCCAGCACTGAAATGCTATGGCAATTCCTCTCTGAACAAGAGTACCAACAGCAACCCCAGACACGTGTTTCAGCCTTGTTGGGCCTCATCAGTGAGGTGAAGCTGCGCCTCTCTGAGCACAGTGAGCAGAGAGTCCACGTCTGGATGCCCCCAGGTAACTCAGGGTGACCAACCCCAACTCCCTTGCAAAAATATTTCTAAAAGGAAGCAGGCGCCCCTCCCCAGAAAGAACATGGCATGATAACCTGTTCTGTGTTTTTTCCCACTTTGAGAAAGGTACAGTGAGCAGAAAGCGATGGCTGCAAACTAAGTGGGGAAAAAACCACAGAACAGGTTATCATGCTATGTTCTTTCTGGAGATGGGCACCTGCTACCTTTTTGAAAAACAAATATTGATGTGTTTGATTAATTCCCGTTACCCTTTTGATTGATTCCTCTTCTTTTTAATACATAACATCTACATTAGTCCTCTCTCCCAGTAATGATTAAGACAGTTTTGAATTAATCATAACCACTGGTACAGCTCTAGGCAATGCCCCAGACCATAGTTCTTCACCTGCCAAGCCATTCTAGAAAGGGGAGAGACCATATGCAAATCAGGCTTGGTCCAACCCTAAAGGGCAGTCCAGCCCGAACGGCTAAATAATCTTCAGGCAAGGTTTAAGTGATTGCAGTAAATTGCCATTCAGCCATTTCTATTTGCCAAATGGAACAATCTTTTTGCTTGTTTTTACCGCATCTACACAATGTGCGCATAAATTGCAACAGTTCTTTTTTTTAATTAGCTGAGCTTGGATGATGATCTCAGCTGTCCCACTCCAAATGGGGCGATTCTATGCACATTACCACGCTGGTGTCTCGGGCCCCACACGTGCCACAATGGGGAGCGCGTGGGAACATGATAACCCCGTAGTATAGAAGCCACACCCCGTAGTGGCGGCCGTGTCCCCCTTTCTACAGACCCCCGGGCTATTCCTATATGCAGGACCGAGAATAGAGCATGTCTTGCCAAACACAGCAAACAAGTAACTGAAGGATGTGGGTCCCACTGCCGCGCAGGCCACGCCCTCTCATCTACCCGCCGCTTTCCATCCCCAGTCCCACCATCCCAGTGAATGGTACAAAAAGAATGAGGAAGCCCGGGGAAGGGGAACTAGGGTGACGGTCATGGACAGTCTCACTAGGGTGAGTTACAGAGTAATTCAAGGGTAGCACCTCGAGCGAACTTCAAGGAGCACGTGGGATCTCTCTCTCTCACACACACACACACACACACACACTGATACCCCCCACTCATTCCTGCCCCAGTCACCACCGCCCACACACACAGATCACACACATCTCACAAACAGATCTCTCGTATACACACACAGATCTCTCGTATACACACAAATATCACTCGCGGACACACACACCGCTCTCACACATACAGAGTTCTGTCAGTCACACAAACAATCTCTTGCACAGACATCTCGCCTCCCTTTCCATGGGCACCCGCTTTGCGGGTCACCTGCTACGCCAGTGCTGGGATAGACTGTAACCCCGACAAAGCTCCAGATGAATTCTTCCACATCTTGTGTACATTCGGAGATGAATCAGAGAAAGAGGGGAGTGCCACTATCCCTTTAAAGGGAAAATGTCACAGGGGATTGGTCTACAGCAATCCTGCTGTAAGGTTTCTAATCCAGGTGGTTGTGCCAAGTGCGTGCCCTTTGCCTTTTGACATCCCACCCAGTGTACATTGACTGCAAGAAATGGAGGGGACAAGAAAAGTAAGAGCACTAACACAAATTAAGATGTTGGGGCCCTCCTCATGGCCTTCCTTTTCATTCCACCTACTCAAACTCTGCCCTCTTCCCATGCCGGTGGACTCCAAAGCGACTCCAGTAGTCAGCACCCGGGTGCAAGAGTGGCATTATGTCATGTCTGTGCTGCCTACTGAAGCACTGGTTCCCTGGAGACCTCCTGGGAGAAGTTCCTATGCCACAGCAAAAGGGGTTCCTCTTCCTGCTGAGAATGAAAAGATCATTGTTCCACATGACTGCAGAGGAGACAGCCAGACCAGACACTAATTAAAACAGGAGTCCTGGCATAGCTGGACTCTGTTCTCAAATCGGACACTTGTGTGATCTCAGATTGATGTGGCTCTATAAGTGTGGGCACTTAGCAGTCACCATGCCACAACCAAGCATGGCTTATATTTAAAGATGCGTGTGCCACCAGACTGATTAAGGCATACAATTAATATGCTTTAGCTCATATGTGCAGGTGTTTTAAAAGCCATCTATGTCTGCAAGGGCTTTGTATCCCAGCAGCTGTCAAGGATGCTCATGTGACCTTTGAATCTACTCTGTGCCACTGCAGAGCAGGAGCTGTAGATGTCAGAAGACTGGTTACAGCAAAGGCATATGTGTGCACTATAATTCTGGCATGGAGCATTTATAAAAGGGGGTTCAGATTAGCGCACCTTTCCAGATAAAGAATTACCTGTATCATTTTATGTGCATAGCAATCAAAAAGGCTATGGCTTTCACACCCTTACAGATGGAAATCCATAACAATTGCATAGGGTAAGAGCTGTGATGGAGTCTTTAGGATTTGGTGCAAGGATTTGGGTATTTTGGGCAGTCGGATACACAACATCTGCACCACTAGTCTGAAAAAATGCCTGCTGACAAGGTTCTCATTGGGTCAAAAGAGCATTCCAATATTTTTTTATCTTTTATTACAAAAATAAATATATAAAGAGACAATTTGAGGTTTAATACTCGCAGTGGTTCCAGTACCTTTTCCCTCATTCTTGAAGGAGTCTCCCACCTCCCTTTCCCAGGATCCGTAACCAAAGAGGTATGACAGTAAAGATTCTGTATAGCCCCACAAACCTTTTGTAGAGACTTGGCCTACTGTAGAGGCCTCAAAGTCATAGCCTCATCTATCTAACTCCCTCAGAGACTTCCTATGTCATGTGGTAGTGTGATCACTCTAGCAGGCCTCTCCTCCAGAGGACTGTCGCTTAACCTTACGCTCACTCTCGTCTCTCTCCCTCTCCCTCTCTTTCTCTCCCTCTCTCCGTCCCTCCCCATCTCTCCCCTCCACACTCGATCTACTGATCTTATCCCACTCTCTCCCTCCTCCGGTCTCCACTCTCCACTCTCCAGATCGCATTCCTCCCCACTCTACCTCTTCCTCTACTCTCCTGCCTCTCACCTCTCTCTTCTCAGTCCCTATTCCCAACACATGCTCCTACCCTCAAACTACCTTCTACTCTCCTTCCAAAATTACATTAAATCGCTGTCAGTAACTAAGGCACACACCGGATACCAAACTGGTTCCACCCTCTCGGTCCGAACAGATTACCTTCACTCTCTCTCTAAGCACTCAAAAAACCTCCTGCAAGCCCTATTTCACCTACTATGCCCTCCTCACTGGTCTCTTGGTCTTCCTCCAGGTCCTCAAAGCTCACCCAAACACCCATCACTGCCTACCGACTCTGTTGGCTTTCTATAGTTCTCCTCTTCCTGCTTAGAAGGTTCTCTATGCTCCCACTGGATACCATAGCCAGCTGCTTTCCTGGGCCAATCCCAAGTACTCTCATGTATCCCCCTTCAGGTCCGGAACTTCCCCTGGAAGTATTCATGAGGACATGTAGCCCGTCACTTTTAAGTCTCCCATTCCCTACAGCCAGGGATGTAGTCACTGTGTTTGTTTGTTCTGTGGTTCTCTCCTGTATCACATAATACACTATTCAAGCATGGTTTGGGGAGTGTCACTGCATCTTCCCTAATCCTGTATAGTCCGTTGGCAGTCCACATTCTGCTGTCTCGCTGCTCCCCTGCAGCCAGTCCAGGATTTTGGGGTAAGTGTTGGGTCTCTCATTCAGCTCCTGAATGGGGAAAGGTAGCCAATTTCTACTGGGGCAACTAGTCTGTTTCGCATGTTCCAGGCCAGACCTTATCCGGTGGGTCAAGGTGCATTGTGGTACTTGTAGTTCTTCTCTGCATGGTGCTGCTTCCTGGGAACCACCTGAAAAACCAGAGACACCTGGCCAGGACAGAGGCGGATAGGCATCCACACAGGGAAAGAGGTACATGCAAACACGGGAGCCAAGGACGTCGACCCCACTGAACTCCCTCACACCACATCTGGCTTTAGCATTGCCATGAAAGGCTGCCCACCCCAGGTTGAGAGGGGTCCGTGCTCTGCCGCCCCTCTGGACAGGGCAATTTCTATGACAGTGCTCAGAGAAACCTCTGAGGCAGAACTAAATTAGACCGGCTGGGGAGATGCACAATCACGGATTCCTCACTGTTGTATTATGTAATGTTCTATTCTTGCTTGTTTTGATTTACTAAGGTATCTGGTGGACCTGCAATGCGCAAGCGCATGTGAGAATGTTTGGCTTTAGTGTCTGCGGCGGCGATGTTTCAAAGGGTTATGGTGCATGTTCTTAGAGGTTTGAGTGGAACATTTGTGTACCAGGACGATATTATTGTTTTTGGCAAGGGTTCTGATCAGCATGACAAAAGGTTAAAGGAAGTGTTGAAAAGGTTGGAGGATGTTGGGTTAAAGATAGAACAAAGCAAATGTAAGTTCGGAGTAAAAGAAGTTGAGTATTTAGGACACCCTATAAACAGTAAGGGATACAAACCTAAGTGTGATGCCATGAAGGCGATTAAGGATTCGCCTAATCCCACTAATAAGGATGAACTCAGATCGTTTCCTGGGTTGTGTGAGTATTATAACAGATTTTTAAATTTTTTTGCCAATGTAACAGAACCTTTAAGAAGTCTGATGAAGAAGGATGCCAAGTTTGAATGGAGTGGTGAGTGTAACGAAGTGGTGAAGTGCATAAAGGAAGAGATTTGTAATACTGCGGAATTAGGAGGCTTTGTGTTTGGAAGGTTAACCAAGGTCACTGTGGATGCTAGTGGGAATGGTTTGGGGGCAGTTTTATCCCAGATAAATGAGGATGGAAATGAAAAAGTGATAAGTCATGCCTCCAGAGCAATATCAGACACTGAAAGTAGGTATTCAGTAATTGAAAAGGAGTTGCTAGCTTGTACTTGGGCAGTAAGTTATTTTAGGAAATATCTGTGGGGAAGCAGGTTCATGATACAAACTGATGACAAACCACTAGTCGAAGTTCTTACGGTGCGGGGGATGTGTAAGGCTTCCGCTAGGCTCGCTAGATTGAGTCTCAAGTTGCAGGACTATCATTTTGTGGTGAAATATGTACCGGGGAAGAGAAATATTATTGCTGATTATTTGTCCCATTTACCATTACGGAATAATGAGACAGGTGTTGAAGGAGATCAAGAAATGGTAGCAGCTATCTTTGAGGTAACTTCCAAAGCAACATGGCTAAATGAATTTAGTAAAGATGAAGTTTTGCAAAGAGTAAAGACGTACACTGAATCAGGTTAGCCTGAAAAGAGACTAGTTTGCGATGGGTGCATTAAGTTCTGGGAAATAAAGGATGAGTCCATAGAAGATGGATTTTTGCTGAGGGGGGATAAGTTGATCCCACCACAAGTGTTGTGTAATGAACTCATCAGGGACATCCAGGGATCACTGGTACTAAAAACAATGTAAGGTCCAAATACTGGTGGCCCAGCATGGATATAATGATCGAAAGACATGTCAGAAATTGTTGGCCATGCCAAAACAGCGACAAAAGTGTAAGTCAGAGCCCATCAACATCGCTAAGGGAGAGGCACCTTGGGACAAAGTAGGTATTGATATTATTGGACCGTATGGTAATTTGATGTGTGAAAAGAGGTTTTTATTAGTCTTGGTTGACTATTACTCAGGTTGGTTGGAAGTCAAGGCTGTTAACAAAATTGACTCCATTGAGGTAATCAAATTTCTTATGCAAATTTTCAGGAGAGAAGGATTTCCTAAGGTGATCATTCGCGATAATGGTGTTCAATTTAAAAGCAGGGAGGTAAAGGAGTTTGCTAGATGTTCGGGAATTGAATGGAGATTTTCGGCGTTGTATCACCCACAAACTAATGGATTAGTTGAGAGGTGCAATAGAATTGTTGTAGAGACGGTAGAATTAGCTTTGAGGAACAACATACCAGTGGAGGAGGCTCTCAAGGAAAAATTATGGAGTATGAGAACGTCTGTCAAGAGGGGAATGGAGGTTTCTCCTTTTGAATTGATGAGGGGAAGAGTCCCAAATACGTTGCTTAATCCTGAGTGGGTCAATCACAGGAGAAGGGTGGAGTATAAGAAAGAAGATGTTCACATTGATCAGGATAGGGCTAGCATTTCACCAGGTGATTTTGTGAGAATTAAGCTAGGGTGCAATGTGAGAAAAGGTGAGTCCAAATACAGCAGTCCCATTAAGGTTATACAAGTGTTCAAAAGGGCGGTTAGAGTTCGTGGTGGGTCTGTATGGAATTTGGATAGAGTGAGTAAATGGCAATGGAAGGGTGAGTGTTGTACTGTTGGGCAAATGAAGTACAATAGAAGAGCGGTGGATTTGTTTGGAGAAGAGGTTAATAGCCACATTGGAGGGGAGAATGAAGGTGGTGGCGAGAATGGAGGCACTAGGATGCAAATTGGCGAGTTAGACACGCAACATGAAAATAATTCTGATGCTGTTACTGGGAATGGGACTTTGCGTAGTTCAAGAGAGAAGAGATTCCCAATTTGGTCAAGAGACTATGTCATGGAGAATTAAGGACTACCAAGCAATCATTCTAGGTTTCCTTTTGTCAATCTTGCTGTATCATTAGTCCCTAGAGTTCACTAGTATGGGAATAGAATATTTAACTTATTTGTGATATGTTATTTAAAAGTTTTAGTTCTCATGGCAATTTATTTTCTTGTCTTCGTTTGCACATTGTTTTCATTTCTTATTTCCTTGTTAAATTTGTTTGGTTCCTTTTAGGGGAGGGGATGATGTTTTACTAAGGTATCTGGTGGACCTGCAATGCGCGAGCGTATGTGAGAATGTTTGGGTTTGTTTAGTACGTGGGGATTCCATAGAAGCGGTTGGTGAAGGCTGTAACTGGAGGTGTGTGAGAGGGCCGCATTGCAGGGCGCCGGGTTAATTACTCATTCAATTAACCTGAAGTCAATCACCTTCAATTTGTCGTCGTCTGCGATACTTCACTCACTTTTAGGTACAAACCTCGGAATGCAAAAATGGTGAGATGTAATATGTGCTGCTCAGGTCAAATATCAACGTAGTCTCTGTACAAGCTTTTCGGGAAGTGGGAGCTTGCGTTAGGGACCTAACTAGCAAAATGGTCAGAGGAACTTGGAGGCGAGGAATCTGCTGAAGATGGTACGAAAAAGTTAGTTTCCATTTTTACATCGATGGTCGGGACAGTCTCTCCCAGATACACCAGAGAGTATTATTCAGTATGCATTACGTGGCCCAAAAATGTCTAATCGGGGTATGACACCTATTGGGTATGTGGGTTCTGCCGAGTGAACCTCCTTCCTGTTCTGGGATTGAGGACGATCGAAGAGTTTCTGGATGGAGGTGTTTGCAAGAGGGTACCTAACTCTGGGTTCAGACTTTGTACAAAGACTTTAATCCTTTTATGCATAGGCCAGATATTTTTTAATGGCATCATGGGGTTTCAGGGAATGTCTCTGGAGTACAATATTGGTGGGCAAGAAAGTGAACCCCCTGCCCCCCGGCTCTGGAAAACTCCAGGCAACTCAAAGATAGAAAGCTGGCTGCCAGATGTGTACTCCTGCTGGATACAACCGTGTCCAATTCAATCACAGAAAAGCTGTCAGGAAATACATTGTCAAAGTGGTTTACGGACTGATACAGATACATGTCGAGAAGCCTGGTCGCAGGCTTGAAATCCGGGTTTTGGCCTTGCAAGCTTATGTCTCGATTATTCCTTTTATTTTTAACGATGTCACTTTTTACCCTATTATGTTATGTTTTGCCAGTTTGGTTTTGTCATTGGTTTCTGCTAAACTGGTGGTGAGTTATGCGACATGCTTGAGATGCAGAAAGTCTTTCAATGTTCCTTTATTTTTCTAGTGTAACCAACAATTGTCAGTGTATTATTGTTATTTATAGACTGCTGCCCACATGTTTCTGATTTGACTTTATCTAAAAGTGAAACCTAATAAAAATGCTACCAATGAAGACGTCTGAGTCGCCTCGTACATGCCATCTTTCTTTTATTTGTAGCAGGGAAAGAGCCAGACTTCTTCCATATTTCAGCAACAGTCCTCAACACATCTCTTTGTGTTGTAATTACCAACTTCTCTGTCATCAATGGTAAAACAGAGGAGCCAGACATCTGTTGCAGGGGTGGACTGGGAACTAAAAGAGGCCCTGGAAATAATGCTCAAAGTGGCCCCACATTACACATTTTCAGCAAGCTCAATGCTTTTACTATAGGAACATTTTGAAATACCACACAAAAGAGGCCAAGGGTGCAGAGGCCCACCAGGCAATGTCCAGAGTTCCCTATAGGCCAATCCGTCAGGACCACAAGGTCCTATAAGTGTCAACCCTAACCATACCATAATTTCACCAAAGTAGAATGCAAACATCTAGCCTTGGAATAGACAACCTCGCCATAATCCTCTGGAGAACCATCAGGATCTGTGCCCAGCTGCTGCAGTTGGGTCAGTGAGACGGAGGGCGGTGGAGACTAAGCTGGGTCACGCACTATTGCACAGGAAGAAGTTGAAGCGTCTACGGTTGCAGGGACCAGCGTCATCAGAACCAGGGTGTAAAGATCCCCTGTCCTGGCCACAAGTGCTGCAAGGAAGGGGGAGCAAAAACGAATGCACAGGTGTGATCAACAAATACACTAGATGTACCACCTGTGTCAGAGGCCCGTGCAAAGTAGGGACACAGAAAAGGCTCTAAACCCAAAACACAGTATTACGGGTTATCACCAAAGGGAGCAGCCTGTTAAGAGTATGGGTGTCAAAGACCCCTGGTATTCGAGTGCCCATCAAAGCTGACCTAGGTACTGAATTATCTTTCCCGAAATCACAAGGTTTATATATATCCCCATGATAAGTCTCCAAAAGTAGAGTGTCCGTAAAGTGCAGGCATATTCTCTTCCAGACAAACAGAATGTTTATTTGAAAACTAGCTGTTCCTGGCATAACATATGCCGTTCTAGTATATATGAAAGGTCAATATCGGTCAGTAATTCATAGGGTCACTTCTGTCCCCCCTCTTAAATATCGAAATTACCACTGATCACTTCTATGAAGGTGGTGTAGGTCCCTGTGACGTATTAATTGTCATTGAAAAGGCTAAAGGTTGAAACAGGCTAAACGTATAGGAAACTGGCCTATTTTGAATTTATTTGAAAGGCATATTTGTATCAGATGGAATGAGAGGTGTGTGCGGTATAAGTTCAATCCATCGATTAAACAGGCCTCTATGATGTGTCTTTGTAGAAACATAATAGGCAAACTTGTTCCAGTGCAGAGTCCGCGGGATGACATAAGATTGCACAGTAGCATAATTATAGCACCTCTTTCAATTTTAGGTCGTGCGGAGGCCTTTGTCCTACAGAGTTTCGCTCTTTAGAGACTGAAACGTTGAGCCGGTAATTAACTGTTCATTCACTCTGGAACTGCTGTGTCCTTTGCGAAGAAAAGTTGGGGTGGAAAGAAGTAACTTGAAATTCTTCCGAATGTTTACGATAGTGGAAGATGGGAGATGACCGAATAGAAGCGTGCTCATTCTGTTAGTTAAAATGAGCAACATAGCTGTTGTTGAAGTGGAAGGGCATACAAAGGTGCACTTTGCCATTTGGACAGCAGCAACCTAACACTGATAAATTGCATCAACAGAGTACGGCAACATACCTAAGCATTTTATATATATAGCTAGATGTGCATAGTTCCTAACTTGCACACATTGATCCACAAAATGTCACTGAACTAGCTAACTGTATTCTGTAAAAACAACACATTCTAAATGTGTTAAATTCTTCAAAAAGAAAACTATTCCAAAATGCTTGAAAAGATCATTGAAAAATGTGGCACTCCTGTTAAGAATATGAAAACATTTATTGGAAGCAAAATGTCTAAAAACTGTTAAAACAGTGAAAACATTTACAAGTACCATTCAGCTAGATGGTAACACAAGTTATTAATATGATCAGAAACAGCAACACTGTTAGAGCAATCACTATATGACAAACAAATCATTCTGTATGGGTTCCATTGGAAGCCATTAGCAGCTATTTCCATTTCCAAATGCTGTATCCCCCAGCTGTGATGTCATAGTGGGGGATTATGAACAGCATAACTGCTTTGACATCACAGCAGGGATGCCAAATTTTCTCTGCCAGGTATTTTTAAAGTCTTTTTAGGGTTTTGCGGGGTGAGGAGAGAGGGACCTTTTGGCCTCATTACAAAATGGGTGGTATTTCCTAGAGAAATCCCACAAAGCAAGTTTCCTGTTCATGCCATGCGCCATCACGGTAAATCCACCTGGTTACAAGTGCTGGAATGGTAGTGATGATCCCACCGCCAGCAGTAATTTCACTGATGATCAATCCTCAATTTCTGGGAGGTAAAGTGGAGTAGAAAGCTCAAGAAAGTCTTGGCGGTATTTCCCCCCACTGGACCCCCAAACACAGAAATTGGCGATGCAGGAAATGGGCAGTAAAATAGCTGTAATTAAATGAAACTGGCTTTGGCAACATTTTTCCATATAATGGGGCCCTTGGTATTTTGTAAGTTGTATATATCCCCTGAGGCCTCTACTCTCCACCATCTGAAACGCTGGCCCATAAAAGAAGGTTGGAAAGGGGGTGCAGAGAGCCATATTGTAGCAAAGAGCAATCTTTAGATTAAAATAAAATGTCTGAGACAGAGTATTTTTTTGTTTGGGGATAAAAGTAGTACCCAATTCTTTATTACCATCTTTCTTAGTTCAACTTATGGGTTTAGATAAAGGATACGTCTTCAAGCTGCTACTTCTGAGGTGGAGACTCTCCGAGTTCAATCTGTAATGTTCGAGGTAAGTTATTACTTTCTTTAATGTTCACAGGTTCACAAAGTTCGGTTTCTTTCGGCGCTTCCACCTTCTCTCTATTTATTCACTTTGTGGATCTTTTCAGTCTTTCACTATCCTGTTCTGTAAATCGGTTTTTGCCTCTGTGCAGTTCTTTTGAAAGTTCGTTCCACTCTGTTTGATTCTTTTCTTTACTCGGTACGATTATATGCTTCTGGCCATCTTTTGAACGGGGGCTGTCCCCAGCGACCTTTCTCCCTTAGAGCGAGAACATTTTCAGGCCAGTAGTAATAGAGTGCAAACAGTCTGTAATCTGGACTGAAATATCTCCCTTCATCTAAGAGATGTCTATCTTTAAAAGAAATCCACAACTATTCAGAAACTTCCTGTTATTTATGTATATTCTGACTTTCTTAACTTCCTCAACGGTCTGTATTTGTGCTCGTGGCCAGGTTGGGTCCTTCTCAGTCCTTAGGCCCCTCCCCTCTGCCTTAATCTTTGTTCGTATCTTCGGGGATCTCTAGACACACACAGGTCGTGACGCTTCAGCGCTTTCCACAGTCATTCACTGTTACCTCAGCCTTTGGCCCCTTCTTCCTTTAGTGAATGCTTCGCATCGGCACCAAAACGAGCATCTTCCCCGTGACACCAGACGCGTCCTTCACCAGTCTGCTTCACACGTTCTCCCGTCACGGAGCTTCACTGGGACACATCCGCGGTATACTTCGCGGCTACTCAGACTTCTTCTGTTATTCGGCGTTATCTCCGCTTCACAGTCTTCCGGCAGTTCACGGTCTCTCACTCTGACTGCAGGTTGCTGGGCTGAAAGCGATCGCGCTCGCCCCCGTATTCTTCCTCATCCGAGGGCGGCGGTCCGCTTTCCGATTCTAGCGACAACGTTCACTTAAACTTTAATTATAATAAAACAGCTTAACATTGCGCAACGGCGCCACTTTTATAACTCCATGGATTTCGCCTCTTCCTCCTTAGTACGCCCAGCTGTAACCGTTGTCCTCGTTCTCCCCCACACTCATCTCCTAGCAACGACAGAAAAACATTGGAAGGTCAACAATCCACTCCTTGCCAGTGATTGGTAATTATAGCTGTCAATTATCCCCTTCCAGCTGATAGCTATTCTTAACCCTTTGCTGCCGTGCGTATTACAGTATTGTCAGAGCCAGTTTCTGATTGTGAATCCCTTGTGTCTCCGACATGGAATTCATCACACATATACAGCATAAAATTGTAGATCGGTAGCTTTCAACTACGGGGTGCCTTTCAACTCTGTGTTCCGAGTGATGACAGACAACTCGAGTTTTGCTCTCGTCTATCAGATGTCACTCAGAATCAGAACCCCTGGGTGGAACATATCCTTATAGCTGATACCTGCTGTAAGGAAGGCATGGTATCAATAGTAGACACAGACACAATGGATACACGTTTTGAAAACCTTTATTGGACAATTTGGTTGGGTTGGTAGAATTCCTAACTGGCCCATACTCTAGAATGGGAGTAATCTCGACCATTAAATAAACAAGAAACAGTCCTAGTCAGTCTTGTCAACATAAAAGGCCTAGATTACGAAAACCTAACCTTGCCCTCCTCCTCAAAATGACAAATGAGTTAATGGAATACAAAAGGAAAATAGTGTCTCAGAAGAAATGTCAGAATGGCTTTTAAATAACTCCCTTCGGTTACGTTCAGCGTCACAAGGTCTAGAGAGTTTCCTAAAAGGTTTCAGTTGATGGCACAGTTCTTTCAGTCTTGCATACTTTGGCTTACTGGTACAGTTTTACGGGTTTAACAATTCAGGCTTCGGCTTCAAGCTTCTGGTAGTTCAACCACTTCCTTAGGCTTCGTCCACCTTGTCATAAATATACAGTTCCACTTTTCACCTTTAATGTTCAGGCTACCCTCTGCCGGGCTCGAGCCTGTATTTCACCTTTCACTTTATCACACAGTTCTGCACAGGCTTCCCAAAAGTGGGGGATTCTCACCTGGCTCTCTCTTGATCTTCATAACTACAGATCAGCCCCTTGGCCTTCCGACTTCCATCGCCTGGTTCCCATCAGCCCCGAAAGAGCTGCTCTTTCTCGTACCCAGCCCCGCTCACTGTGTGCGCCACCTTTTATTCGGCTCAACAGGAGTATTAACAAGTGGCAGGTGTACGTAGCTCGGATTATGTGCCCGATTCAGCCTGGCCTATTACAGGGACAGAGCCATTATAAGTTAGGGAAGGTAATCTGCCTGACCTTATTGTTCATCTTCCTCAGCTCAGTAGTGTAGCCAATATAATGTGGGGAGGAATTATGGGAGCTGTAGTTCCCCATAAAGTAAGCAGGGATAGGGGTTAGATGAGTTGTGGAAATAGGGGATACCTTGTCTCGCCATCAAGTGTTTCTCCCCCACTCTCCGAGGACCCATACCCAGGTGATCCTCCCTCGCTTGTCCACCCCCCAGGGTTGGGATCCAAAAGACATGGCCTTTCTCTGGCCACCCGAGCACGGGATCCCTGGGAACTAGGTTGTGAAACATCCTCTGGTTTTTCACACTGCCCATCTATAAATCTACATGTGTTAACATCATCATCAGAAGGAGGATGGCACCTGGATTTGAAAGGAATGTCCATCAAGTGAGCATCCTGCCTGTCCCTTTTCTAGCTCCACGTTCCCTATTAATACATTGATGCCTCATCTCCAACAATGCATAGAGGAAGATACGGCTGACATCTGCAGGTTGACTGCTTTTAAGCTTTTTAGAGCCTCAAAGGACCAAGCGCCAGATGCCCTGCATCCCACAGTGCAGGTAAGTAAATTATCAGATGCCAGATTCTGAACATCTGCAGCATATGCCCCTGCCTCCCAAGCACACACAAAGATAGCACACACCACCAACCTTTGGAGACAAATGAATATCCCACTCATCACCACTCCCCCGGAGCAACTACACCCTGGAGCGTTTGGATGGCACAGTAAGCGAAGCACATAACTGCCGACATCTGAGTGACCTGCAGGTTACAAATTTGTTTCTGTCAAGGCGGACACAGCCCATCAAACCTCTGAGGTCGATACACTGAGAAGAGTTAAATTGGATAATACGAACACCTGGTATTTGCAATGCAACAAAAGGGCAAAAGTGTAGCAAACGCTATAAAGGAGAAGTTATAATTGTATTCACGTTATGCCTGTCAATGCATACCCCCCTTTTGCTTCACCCACACACATCTCATTCAACACCACTACACACAAACTGTACGCAATATTCATCACAGAGACCTGACTCGCTCGCATTCTTCACATCGTCATCACCAGAGGTGACAGTGGACAACACAAACAACAATCAAGAATGAGCGGGGTCTCACAGACAGCCACAAGAACCTTCTGGAGTGCACCCTACAGGAAATCAATACACCCAATGCCATGTAGTTACTCTAGCATTGCCGGTAATGCTTATGGAAAACTACAGCTTAAAGCCCAAAACACTGCCTCCAGGCTACTCCCGAGGATGAAAAGGTTCATCACATCACTCAAGCACTTCCCATGATGCATTGGCCCCCTGTCGAAAAAGAAATACATTTTAAACCCCTCTGCATTGCCCACCTTGCTTACCCTAGAAATGTTCCTGCTTGCTTCACAAGGATTTTTCCGCATTACACAACCTCCGGGACTCTTACGTTGCAGCTCTAGTTCTTGTCATCAACTTCAAATGAAAAAGACAAGGAGGATCCTCTTTCTCCACACTGGCTTCTGCCCAAACATCTTTGCATGGAAGGGAACCACCAGACGTTAAGGGAACAACTCAAAATATGGCTCTTCATCTACTCTAACGGGATACACAAAAACAAACCAACATTGACCTAACTGGAATTGCTGGCTTCCATATATCCCAGCCCATAAAGCATATAGACTTCTGACCTATTAGACCCATATCATTCGTCGCTGAGCTAGTTAAAAAAGCATTTGCCATAAAAAATGTAAAATCAAATAAGGGGCCACCACCTCCCATACCATCACTCTAGTTTCAAAGGGTGATACAGCACAAAGAGCAACCATCCATTGCTCACACTCTTATTAGAGAAGTTGACTCACGTCTCTCTGTGTCCTGTTTGAGCTACCTTCAGTTTTCACACTACAGACCGTGAAGCCATAATCACCATTCTAATAGTCATATTTCACTTGTCCCCTACTTCTCCGTCTGCTAAAATCTCTTCCTGAGGGGCACTGCCAGATCCTAGCAGCTACCGGTAATGGATTGACTAACTCAAAGATGAACTCTCTCTCCCATGACGGCCGACCTGTTCATAGGGACTCTTAAATTGATTCCTCGCTGGCAACAGAATAAGGCTTCACCAGATACAGACACAACAGGACTATATGAGTGTGGGCCTACAACTATCAGAGAGTGTACCTAATCAAGAGCATCTACTGACTCAACCACTGTCTCCCCCTCATCCATCCGTGCCTACTTCTGGATTAACCCGACGAGTGGCATCATCTGGTGCAGCAAGGGAATCAAGCACCGGAGCACGCGCTTCACTTATGAACTCACTTCAAACCCATTAAAAAATACTGGGATGGTCAATGGGTTGGGATATCGGCACAGGTAGTATAGCTCAGTGGCAACGCGGTCTTGGAAGCAAGATGAGGCAGAGTAACACAGGTTTGAATCCCGGGTCCGCGCTTAGGAACCTCTTCGGTATTAGGCACGTTATAAATAACCAATTTTAATGGTGGGTTCATTAGATGGATTTCCTCTACTCTCTACATTACAAGGTGGAAATGCATCAAAGATCTAAAACTCGTTTAGGAAAACCAAATTTGATATCCAGTATCTGTGGATTACCTCCCCATAAATTATATATTCAATAATTGACATGCTATTAGGGCCTTTAGCGTGAAAGGGTAACCAGCCCGGAATTGCTTTTTGAAGCGAGACAGCAAGAGAAGTAGTTTTCCCACTTTAAATACAAAGACCCTCTCCTAGGTTCAAGCATTATTATAGGTGGAACTATCAAGACTCCGAGGGATGTCACAGATTTGGGGTGACTACGAAGTGGCTGTTTACATATGACATGGCAGTCTGAGCCTAAATGGGACTTCTGGACGAGTGTGTCCAATCAAACATCGAAGTCGTCCTTCAGACAATGAATCTGATCTGTCCAAAGGTTTGTCTGCTAGGTATGCAAGAGGAGATTGGACGCATAAGATAAGGTCCTCTTTCTGTCGCAGGCAGTGGGAGCAGCGAAAGCCAGCAAAGGATGGGAATTGCAGCACCCCCATTGCCTAAATAGTTTAAAGGGATGGATGAGCTTAAAACTATGCAGCATGCTTACATGTGAGTATAAATATTATTCAAACATTAAAATAAGGGGCATTTCTTGTCAGGTGTCATTCGCAGAGCGTGGGGGTCAAGGCGAGGTATGGATGAGCTGTGGTCTGGAACTGTGGGGACTGCTTGTAATATAACAGGCTGCATGAGAAGATACTGAACTGAGGAGATGTTGGATGGGCCAGTCTACGACTCCAATACATGGTTTGGCGAAGATGGTGAGAGTGTAAGAATCAAAGAATCAGAAAGGAGAAAGATTGGGGGGGGGGGTACAGGATCTGCTAATGTGCAAGCATGTTGTCGTGTAGAACATCTTCTGACCCAAGGCTGCTTTCACAGAAAATACCAAAACAGATAATTCATTAAAAAATGACAGCCAAGTCATATGAAGCTGCGAAGATATCAAATGTTGAGACCTATCGTAAATTGCTTCTAATAGGACAAGGTGTTAACTATTTCTTTAACCCTCCAGATTGAAACATACCCACATAGCTGAGGGCTGCAAGACTAAAACACAGAACCTGTTCCTAAAGACGCCTTCTATCCCACTTCCGCCAGTCTGTTCTAATTACTGCACCCAGAAACTCCTTATTTCATGCCAGATTTCTGCAGACTAGCACAGCTCTCAGCACTGACCCCTTACACATCACACTATCAAGTAAACCAATCGTGTAGCCCTGGAGGAATTAAACAGGGTATTAGAGCGGTTGGTGAAGTAGTGCATTTTGGGAGAATCTCTTTCCACTCAAGAACTCAGCTGAAGATTCGGCCTTCCTTTACACTGCTCACAGCTATTGTAAGACACGCGTCAAGAAAATCGTTGGCCATACAAAGTTTCCAGACATTTTCCATACAAGTTGGTTTTCAAGGGTCAGGATTTCTGGTCAAGGAATAGAACTATGTGAATGCCCTTCTGTTCTCCAGTTCTCTGCCCAGTGTCCCCCGACCCCCTCTTTTCTGGGATGTAGTTTCTCCACAATTACTTCTTTAGTCACTTAAGAGTAAAACTGTCATGCTTATATTTATGAACAGGATTTCCAAAAAGAAACATCCTAATATGGTAGGAAAAAAGGCATGGATGCGAACAGAGTGGAAGCCGGCAGAAAGTAAGATCATTTTTGTGGCACTAAAATAAAAGACTGAGTGGGGCGCGGAGAAACAAACATAAGGAGAGATATGGTGTCCAAGGATGCCCCATGGGGTGTCACAGCAGCAAGCCCATCTCGATGAGTCAGGGCAACGTCTTTTTTAGCACGGACAGCTTCCAAGATAACGTCACTGCATTCAGGGCCTTCCGGGGGGGACTCCCAGTGTGACGTCACTGGAGGTAGGGCAGCTCCCATTGATGTCAATACAGAAAGGCCAGGGAACATGAAGCTTTCACTGCAATAAACACAGGATTCACCTTCATCTCAGTGCAGTAAAAGCAACTCATGGGCTGTCACTGCAGAAGTGAATTCAAGCTCAGTCCCAGGGTGAGGTCACTGCAGGCATGTCAGTTCCCAAAGTGGTGTCAATACAGGCAGGACTCCTCTCCGTGTCCCGTCACTCCTTAGGCCAGGGTGCAGTGTGATGTCATTGCAATGGGAACGGCAACTGCAGTTAGGGCAGCTTGCTATGTAAAGACGCTAGTAAGGTCAAGGGCCAATGCAATATCACTGTGGTAAATGAAGCACCCACTTTTACATCCGAGCACTAAATGTAGTTATCAAGTGATATCACTGCAGTACAGCATTATTAAAGCTCACGGCTCACCCCAGCGTGATTCACTGCAAGAGGGGCATCGCTCAATATGAGGTTACTGCAGTAAGGCAAGGGCACAACATACGTTCACCACAGTAAATACAACAGGCTCCTCCCTTTGCATCCCTGCAGTGAAAGCTCTCATTGTGATGTAAGTGCTGTCAGTGCAGGTCCATGGTGACGTAATTCCAGAAGGGCTGGCTCCCACTGCCATGTCACTGTAATTAACCCACTCCAATGGGATGTCACTACAGAAAGCACAGCTTCCACAGTTTTGTCAACACGGGAAGGCCGCCTGGCGTGATTTCTCTGAAGTAAATCGGACCGAGTATGAGGTCTCTACAGGAAGAGTAGCTCTGTGCTGCAGAAAGCGTGCACCTTGAGTAATGTCAGTGCAATTGTCACAGTTCACAGTGTGCACAGTAGTTCTGGGTGGGCCAATGTCATGTGCCACATGTTCTACTCAAACAGGTTGGGAGGGGAATAGCAACGTGCAAGACATTTCTTTGCTTGACTGCACTATTGTTTGCCCTCGTCTGACCGTGTCCATGTGTGTGAAATACTTGCAGCTAGATGTGTGTTGCTGTCCGTTTGCGACCTCACGTCAGTCGGCGTGCCGTTACTGCAGTAGAGCCGGCGTGACGTCAGCGGCATGCGTAAGAAACGAGCGGGTCGCCGGCCGTGCCCCGCGCGCCAGACGCACGCACGTGCGCGCGCACACTCACTCTCCGCGGCGCCCCTTCCGCCATCATGGGCGCCCCGTGTTATTATTTACAACCAGGCCGCGCGGATCCTCAGCTGAGAGCGGCATTACCGGCATGATGAACGAGCTGTAGGCAAGCTCATTTCATACACGCCTGATTTATTAGGGCCTGGGACTCGCCGGGTCACCGCTTTAGTGAAACGCACAAAGTCACCGCCAAGGTCGGCCCGTTTATGAATTTTTATATATTTCTCGTTTTACCCTCTCCCGCCTCTCCACTGAAATGCCTCGATCACCTCTCAAGTGACTATTTTTCCCTCGTCGAGTAGAGAAAGAACGAAAAAAGTAGCTTTCTCTGACGGCCCAGAGTCTAACCAAATTTCTACAAAAAAAGGTTCCTTTATAAGGGAAAGTAGTGGAGGGGGGATAAAGCAGCCAGAGGCCTCGTTGGCCGAGCTTCAATTATGAGAGCTAGTAAGACACAGCCCTTAATGTTCACGGTTCGCCTTGGGGGGATGCTTATTACACACAACTGCTTTGCAGGAGCACTGTGAAATCTATAAAACTACCATTAGGCAGCCGAATCAATCAAAATGCCATTAAAGCGGAATAAGGTGCCGATATCCGTGATGTGCTCGCGGCTGCTTTGATTTTCCCTTCAGATTATTAGCCACAGTCCGGTGGTGACTCTGTTACAGCGGCGGGGGCCGAGCACGGGTAATGTGTCCTCGCCGGCTTCATAAAGTTTGCGGCCTCATATTTCCCGGCCTATCGATTACCCATTATCGTTTGTCAGCAGGCGTCCTAACTCAAGGGGGAAATACAGAACGCCCCCCGACCCCTCCCCTGATTCCCCCCAAGGCTATTCTCTCTGGGATGGCGATGCTCTACAACTTGAGCGGGAGGGGTGGGGGGAGGATGGGAGCAGGCAGCTAGTGGTCTTTTAGGTGACAATACGTGGAGGATATTTGGTCCAGTTGTTCAGTTGTCAACTGTCAAAAAGGTTAAAAACTATTCTGATCCTGAGTCTCGCGTTTGAATAAATGCTGTCCCTGAGAACGTCTCTTTAGCACTCTGGGCCAAAGTTAATACATTTGTTATAATTGGGAGCACATAGACAAAGTATTTTTCCTGGGTGTTAAGTTGGCCCCTGCAGTATTTGTATAAAAGCCTGGAAATAATGTACTTATTACAGGATGCTTGTGACACCACAACTGCTTTGTTATCAGTTATTACACTTCAGTTGTGACTTCACAATGCCTCCTGCTTGAGCCAGCAGAGAGAATTTCAAGTGTCAGTGCTGCACTTAATTAAAGCCGTGAAAAGCTTTTCAAATTCCCTGCTTGCAGAGTAGTTTTCTGTGACACATTGCAGCCGGTAATGGACAAGGAACTGTTTATGGTAGAATGTTTAATTTTTACATGGCTGGAATTTAACTTATGTGAACAAGAATCTATCTGCATGTTATTACTTATTTTAAAGCACAAAAAGGTTTTTTTCAAGACATTTTATTAAACAGAACTATTTTGCTGCACGCATTAGGAGCTGCATTTTTGCTTTTTTTAATACCCAAACAGATTCCATATTGACTATATGGATCAGCAAATGAAAGATCACTTACATTATATTAAGCAACAGATGGGGTATTAACAGGAATGACAGTGGGTGACCATGTATTAAAAGTAATAAAATACTCCCTAGCATACATAAAAAGGATAGTGCAAGTCACCTTGACGTTCTGTGACCTTTGTGATGATTCACAGGATCTCATCACTTCTACCCAGACAGGAGCCCTTCCCTGTGGGGCTAGGGAGGTGAGCCTGCTACGCAGCAATCCCCCAATCCCCCATAGGGAGACACTCCGCTCTTGGTGACAAGGACTCCTGTTCCATGAAGGAACTTCCTGCCCCACTTTCCTAAGAACCCCCAGTCCATCACTGCTCCATAAAACATAACATGAAGAAACCACTGTTTGCTAATTTAACACCACTTCTAGTAGTAGAATCCAACACAAATGCACTGAGAGGAAGAAGAGTGGAGGAATAATGCTCATCACTCCTCCATGGCAAGAAGAGTGGGAACCACGTAATAATAAAGAGTACTTTGGGGAAAGTGAAGAAGGATGCATGAAGAGCAAAGAAGGACTCGCCTTGGAGAGTCATGCTCGAACCTGGGAGAGAGAAGCCAGGGCATTCCAGGAGGTCCTCGGTCGAGAGGACATGGAGTATGAAGGAGGAAATTGGTTCATGAGCCGGCAAGGGGGGGTGGGGGGTGGGTGGGGGGGGGGGGTGGTGTGTGTGTGTGTGTGTGTGTGTGTGTTGACTTCGAGGAGGTGGATCATGTGGTCCAACAACGACACAGAGGCCATTAAGTGAAGTACTCTTCAGAGCCATAGAGAAGGAAAGGGAAACGCTGGAAGCGTTTATCAAGATAGCGTGATCCCCACAGGAAGAACCAGTGACGCCAACCCGACAAGCTAGAAGTAACGTGAACAGCGGGAGACCCAGGAGGGGAGACGGGAAGGCACAGAACAGCAGAGCGTATCATGAATAACAAGAGATTCATCATACTCAGCAAAGTAACTTTAATAGCAGCAAAAAGTATAACAAATTTGATGGGACAGATCATACTCATCCCAGTAACTGTGAAAGCAGCAGAGTAGATAACGAATACCAAGAGACTCCTCACACTCGCCCCAGTGATTACAAAAGCAGTAAAGAGAGTGAAGAAAGTCAAAAGTCTGGTAATACCTGTTTCAGTGGTTGGGAAGACCAAGACAAAATCAGTAAAGAGAAACAGAAGAACCTATATGTGTAGTTTTCTCAAAGTTTGCCATTTTAATAAAGTAAAAGGGTCAGATAATCGCCTATCATTACCTATCCCAACAAGAATGTCCCAGCCTAGCAACCTAAAACTAAAGACAAATGACCTAGTGTCATACAATCTCTGGCCCTCACACTAATACATTCAATAAAATAAACATGGGCATATTTGGCTGTTTTCAGTTCAGCAAAAACATTGCAAACTTTAAACTCATAATTGCTAGAAAACACTCCTTGTGACAAGGGTTGGGCTCCCTTCCCATGGATTAATTCAGGAATGTCTTTAAACAAGTTCTGGATGAACAAAACATCTGTTCAGTTCAACACAGAACGTCTTCTCTAGTTATTGCATCTTTCCTCTTGGTAAAGAAAATGTCTTTTCTACAAACACTTAGTTCAAAAACTCAAAGCAATAGTTCTCTTCCACACAATGGGCCTCATTTCAAGTGCGGTGGTCTGGAAATAAGGGTGCCGGTCACACCGTATCAGCACCCTTTCCGGACTGCCACACTTAAACTCTGCCCCCTGGGGCCATTGCGCCAAACAGATTTGACCTGCCGGACGCAACGGCCACAGTACGCAGATTTGTCACGGAAGCACCAGCACTGTTAGCAACAGTGCTGGTGCTTCCGTGTCCCCATTCTCATGGAGTCCTGGGAATGGGGACTTACATTTTCCGCTGCCTGATATCCCAGGCCACCAGGACTTGTAATGTCCCGATGGCACCGGGATATCAGGCGGCGGAAACAGTGTTATGAGTTCACCGGCGGGTTACCACCAAACTCATAATGAGGCCCAATGTCTTTTGTCAAGATAGCACGACCAATGCCTTTGGTAAAGCAACACTTTGTTCAAAGTCTCTTCTTCAACACCTTTTTACCACAAACATATATTGTTCAATCAACTGTTTTTTTCTGGTCGACTCGGAAAGAAAAACTCCTATCACTACAGTTGGTTTCTTTGGTGGTAATGAACAAGTTACTCTCTTACCTGGTAACGTTCTTTCGATGGATGGTCCGACAACGTATTCCATATCTATGACAGTAATCACCACAGCTGTGCTGCTTCGGAAAATCTTTCGGCGTCTGCGTCGATACGCCGCCCTCGAGGACCTTTCTCCAATGGCCGACGTCACTGGATGTTATAAGTAGGACGCACGACGCCCGTAGCCTCAGTTGTAGTTTTTTCCCAGAACGTATGGCACCCGTCTTCTGCCAGTCTGACCACACAAAGCCTTGCGGAAACGTAAGCTGCAATCGCATAAGAAATTCTGTAGTGGGGAAGGCAGGGAGGGAGGGAGCGATATGGAATACGTCGTCGGACCATCGTTACCAGGTAAGAGAGTAACTTGTTCTTCAAGGGGATTGGGTCCTCCGACTTATTCCATATCTATGACAGACTCCCAAAGCAGTACCAATGCAAGGAGGTGGGAAAAGAATTTAGAATACAGAAATTTAGAATGCCCAATCAAATTGCAGAGTACAGGACCGCCTTGCCAAAGGCCAGATCCTGTCCCCGGATAGAATTGACAGAGTAGTGATGTAAAAAGTATGGACCGAAGCCCAGGTGGCTGCATCACAGATGTTACGAATAGGAACACCCCTCTGTAGGGCAGTAGAGGCAGCCATACCCCTGGTAGAATGGGCCCGTAAGCCAACCGGTGGGTCCTTACCCGCCAAGCGGTAACATTCAGAAATTGCCAGAATAATCCAGCGTGACAAAGTCTGCTTAGTCACAGCTTGTCCCAAACGCTTTCCAGCGTAACCAATGAAGAGTTGATCGTCCACTCTGACCCAGAACATGCGTGAAATATAAAAGCTTAAAGCTCTCTGAGGATTGGGCCTATGGAGCCTCTCCTCTTCCTTATCAGGATGCGGAGGAGGATAAAATGACGGAAGAATAACCTTCTGGCCTAAATGAAATTCCGACACCACCTTCGGAAGAAAGGAAGGACGAACTCAAAGGACAACCCTGTCCTTATGAAACACAGTGAAGGGTGGCTTAACTGAAAGTGCCTGTAACTCACTCACTCTGCGAGCGGAAGTGACCGCAACTAAAAACACAGTTTTAAGGGTTAACAGTCTCAAAGGACAAGAATGCAAAGGCTCAAAGGGAGCACCCATTAGAAACTTGAGAACAAGGTTCAGATCCCAACCGGGCACCTGTAAAGGTGACGGAGGAAACACATTAGTGAGCCCTTTCAAAAACTGAGAAATTAAAGGGATTTTAAAATAAGAACACTCCTCAGACGAACGCTTAAATATAGACAGCACCGCCAGGTAACCTTTGATGGTACCCACTTGCAGGCCCCTGTGGGCCAAAGAAAGCAAAAAAGACAGAACCATAGGAATGTCACATGAAAAAGGATCCACATTCTTAACCCTGCACCAGTCGCAGAACTTCCTCCAACAGCAACGGTACAGGGTCTTTGCTGCAGGCCTTCTGGCCGAAAGCAACACCTCCATCACGTCTTCAGGGAGGTCCCAATCCTTATACTCAACCTTTCAGAAACCAAGCGTGAAGGTTGAGGGATCTGACCTCTGGATGGAGAACCTGACCCCCCTTCTGTGAGAGCAGATCGTCTCGGTAGGGAAGACGACGTGGAGGGCAGATGGACAAGTCCAGAAGGTCCGGGTACCACGTCCTCCGGGCCCATGCCGGAGTAATGAGGATCATCCAGGAACTGAACCTCTGTATTCTCCGCAGCACTTGCGGAATGACGGGGACTGGAGGAAACGCGTACAGCAGTGGGAATGACCACTCCACCACTAACGCGTCTCCTAAGGCATCTCTTGGAGGAAATTCCCACGAGCAGAACCTTTCGCACTTCCGTTTGACACTGGAGGCGAAGAGATCCACTTGAGGGGTCCCCCAAAGGGCGAAGATCTCCAGGAGAATCTCCTAAGCCAGCTCCCACTTATGAGAGTTCGTGCTCTGCCTGCTCAGAGTGTCTGCCATCTCGTTTTCGTCTCCGGCCAGATGAACTGCCAAGATCGAAATTTCCTGCTGGATGGCCCAGAACCAGAGCTGCATCGCCTCCCTGCACAGAGAAAGTGACCCTGCCCCCCCTTTTTGTTGAGGTAGTGCATGGCCACTGTGTTGTCCGTCAGAATCAGGACACTCTTTCCTCGCACAGTCGGGAGAAAAGCCTTCAGGGCAGGCCTGACGGCCCTCAGTCCGAGCGGGACCGCTCCCGCGAATCATGCCGACCATCCGAGCCCGAAGGCGTACGAGCAGCGTCTCTAGTCCGAACACGACCGAGCCCACTCGGAGGCCCGGACGGACTAGTGCCCTGCGATTCGAGAATCACTAGCATTTTCTTACCGAAGGAAGCCCATTCCTCAGGCGTTGCATGCTTGGTGGGATAAGCGACCCGCCGACGGGCGGAGTCCTCGGATGAGGACAGGGAAGGCGACCAATGACGGCGCTTCCGGGAGTGCCTCAAAGAGGCAGAGGAGTGGCGGGACCCACTCCGGGACCGAGACCCACTGGACTTCCGACTACGATGCGGAGAGTCGCCCCTCGAATCGTCCGTCGGAAGTCCCGTGGACCTTGACTTCCGGGGCTTGGACACCTTATCGACCGACAGTTTCTTCTTGCGATCCCGCAAGGCTTTGGATGTAAGGGACTGGCAGTCGACACAATCATCCGTGTCATGGGCCTCCCCGAGGCACCAGAGGCAGGCGTCGTGCGAGTCCATCACCGACATCTTGGACCCGCAGTCCCCGCACTTCTTGAAGCCCGGACGCGGGGTGGAAGAAGAGGTAGACATCTTGAAGACAAACTTCACAAACGAACAGGTTCGAAGAACCGAAATAACAGAAACTCCAAAGAGTCGAGGCGCGCTGCGATCTCCGAAGTAAACACGTTCACGGAAAAAACAGAACTGAGGCTACGGGCGTCGTGCGTCCTACTTATAACATCCAGTGACGTCGGCCGTCAGAGGAGGTCCTCTAGGGCGGCGAATCGACGTCATCGACGCAGGATGCAGACGCCGAAAGATTTTCAGAAGCAGCACAGCTGTGGTGATTACTGTCAGATATGGAATATGTCGGAGGACCCAATCCCCTCGAAATGGATTACATGTCTCCTGAAATAGACATGTCATAAAAGAAGAGATGTCTCTTTTGCCTTCTTGCTCCTTCTGGACAACCTCTTG